>NC_091164.1:32258084-32458084 GCF_040958095.1 Procambarus clarkii | reverse complement strand
CTAAACATGTTTAAAAATACATTGTTTGAGAGGAGTTTTGTAGAAACTGGTAAGAGTAATTATAATGTTTCCATGATTCAGTGCTTACCTCTTGTGAAAATTGCTTAGAGTTGTTTAGTCAGAGTTGATTTGTTTTTTGTATTGAGGCTGGTATTTTCTAAATTGATTCCATGTACAGTATGTCTAACCATCCTGTGAGATGGGAGTATTAGATAAACTTATAGCTAGTTTTTTATCTACACTGTGTACGTAATACTCCATATAGAATAGGGTAGCAGCACATTGCTGTGTATACCTAATCTTCTTAATAAAAGAAATCAGTAATAAAGATTTAAATTATAGTTTGTATTATTACAAATACAGTACTGTATTATCCTTATTAAATCATGTTGACCATGGATCATTAAGATCTCATGTTGATATGTAATACAAGTCATATTTCTTTTGAACTGCTAATCCATGCTAATCATTCATTAAATTGTGCATTATGTCTCAATTTTTCACTTCCTTGGATATACTGTACAGTACAAAAAGATAGGATAAAAATAAACCAGTAATATTTCTTAAATTATATTTTTCATTTAAATAACTGCATCAATATTTTTACAGCTGACAGGATTTGTTTTCCCATACAGGTGCATTATTTGTTAAAAAAATTTGGTTTATTGTTACACACAATGGTGCTACATAGCCTTCCCAGCTTGGTGCCTTCTTTTAATACTTACTGATTAAAAAATAAATAATAAATACATTTTATTCAGGAAAAGTACATACAGTTGATTTACAAACATAATGTTGGATTTATAGGCAGAGCTAGTACATACAATACCTAAAGCCACTAATACTCATAGCATTTCGGGCAAGGTGTCGGGGGATAAAACAGACTAAAACTTAATAGTAATCAGGATTAGGTATGAATTGTGTTGAAAGAAGGAATAAAAAATACAAAAAGGGGGTTAACATAGCATAAATCAGCAATTGCACATGTTGGTGAACAGCGTTGTTTAAAAAATAGCAAGACATGGGTTGACATTTAGGAGGTAAGTTAGGTTACATGGAGTTAATTAGGCAGTACTTGGTTTAACTCTTAAACTGGTTGAGAGAGGTACAGCCTTTGACATGATTCGGGAGGTCATTCCACATTCTGGGTCCCTTGATTTGTAGAGCACTTCTAGTTTGGTTACACACAGCCAAATTGAGTAACAGGAAGAGGTCTTGGACACAAATTTGTTCCATGTTAAATGTAGATGAATCAGCTGAGTGTTCCTCAAATAAAATAAGTTGCCTCAGCTTATAAGGTAAATAAAATAAGCATTTCTCAAATAAGTAGCTGCCTCACCTCACTGCCTTACTGCTACATAGCCTTCCCGGCATGGTGCCTTTTGATAATTACTTGTTCCACATCCAAATTGTATAACAGGAAGAGGTCTTGGACCCCTACTTCCCTCTCTCTTTTTTAATAATCTATATAGTCATAATTATAGCTTTAAGTATTCAATGAATAAAGTTTTTGACATTTTTACCCTTTTTCTTACCTGTATTTGTGCAGCATATTTTTATTTTATGTCTCACCCAGATTTAATTTAAAAATAAAACCAAACTAAATAAATTAGAAATGGGTATGTATAGCTAAGGTACACCCTTACTACTAGGTGAACAGGGGCATTTGGTGATAGTAAATGATCCCATCAGGCAGGGCTCATCACCTTCTCTCATATTTCATGTTCACCAGTGTTTATTTACTTAATAACTACTAGTATAATATCTTGCTATTATAAAACTAATTCTACTATCATCAAACACATATTTACTTCAAGTTTCAAGCAGAGAATGCATATATAACTAACACGAAGGATTCCTCTTCACTAGATTCACCAGCTATAATATTTTGGTCATGTTCCAATATCATAAATCGATCCCAGTGTTATGTAGTAGAGAAAAAATGACTTATATCCAGTTTACGTAAAGCTACGAGTGGTCGAAACCACACTTAAATCCCGGAATGAACTTACGAAGGTTTTTCCACTTAGGGTAGTTAATTGAATACAGACGTAGCCGCCACGAAGGCGCTAAGACGGAAAACGCTCTTAGCTAAGAGGAAAAACCTTTGTAAGTACCTTCCTGAATCCGGCCCCTGCAGGCTACTAGGTACGACATATATATATATATATATATATATATATATATATATATATATATATATATATATATATATATATATATATATATATATATATATATAATATATATATATATATATATATATATATATATATATATATATATATATATATATATATATATATATATATATATATATATATATGTCGTACCTAGTAGCCAGAACGCACTTCTCAGCCTACTATTCAAGGCCCGATTTGCCTAATAAGCCAAGTTTTCCTGAATGAATATATTTACTATAATTTTTTTCTTATGAAATGATAAAGCAACCCTTTTCTCTATGTATGAGGTCAATTTTTTTATATTGGAGTTAAAATTAACGTAGATATATGACCGAACCTAACCAACCCTACCTAACCTAACCTAACCTATATTTATAGGTAAGGTTAGGTTAGGTAGCCAAAAAAAGCTAGGTTAGGTTAGGTTAGGTAGGTTAGGTAGACGAAAAAACATTAATTCATGAAAACTTGGCTTATTAGGCAAATCGGGCCTTGAATAGTAGGCTGAGAAGTGCGTTCTGGCTATTAGGTACGACATATATATATATATATATATATATATATATATATATATATATATATACATATATATATATATATATATATATATATATATATATATATATATATATATACATATATATATATATATATATATATATATATATATATATATATATATATATATATATATATATATATATACATATATGTTGTACCTAGTAGCCAGAATGTCGTACTCAGCCTAATATGCAAGGCCCGATTTGCCTAATAAGCCAAGTTTTCCTGAATATATATAATGTTCAAACATGTTTTCTTATGAAATGATAAAGCTATCCATTTCATTATGTATGAGTTATTTTTTTTAAATTTGAGTTAAAACTAATGTAGATATATGACCGAACCTAATCAACCCTACCTTACCTAACCTAACCTATCTAAACCTAACCAAAACTAACACAATTATGTCAATAATTTATGTTCTTAATATAATATAATAATAATAATTCAAATAAACTAATTGGAAACAATTTATTGAAAATAAAGAAAATCACTCGGCCTATTAGGCAAATCGGGCCTTGCATAGTAGGCCGAGAAGTGCATTCTGGCTACTAGGTACGACATATATATATATATGACAATGTCAGACCACGAAGGAAAAATGAAACAGGAAATTTCCTTAAGTACTTTCGTATATTAAATACATCTTCAGAAGGTCCAAGTTTTCCTTCCTTCTGAGACCTTCTGAAGATGTATTTAATATACGAAAGTACTTAAGGAAATTTCCTGTTTCATTTTTCCTTCGTGGTCTGACATTGTCACATTCTTAATCACGTGTTTATTTTCGTGATATACACACATATATATATATATATATATATATATATATATATATATATATATATATATATATATATGTCGTACCTAATAGCCAGAACTCACTTCTCAGCCTACTATGCAAGGCCCGATTTGCCTAATAAGCCAAGTTTTCATGAATTAATGTTTTTTCGTCTACCTAACCTACCTAACCTAACCTAACCTAGCTTTTTTTGGCTACCTAACCTAACCTTACCTATATATATAGGTTAGGTTAAGTTTGGTAGGGTTGGTTAGGTTCGGTCATATATCTACGTTAATTTTAACTCCAATAAAAAAAAATTGACCTCATACATAGTGAAAAGGGTAGCTTTATCATTTCATAAGAAAACAATTATAGTAAATATATTAATTCAGGAAAACTTGGCTTATTAGGCAAATCGGGCCTTGAATAGTAGGCTGAGAAGTGAGTTCTGGCTACTAGGTACGACATATATATATATATATATATATATATATATATATATATATATGTCGTACCTAGTAGCCAGAACGCACTTCTCACCCTACTATGCAAGGCCCGATTTGCCTAATAAGCCAAGTTTTCATGAATTAATTGTTTTTCGACTACCTAACCTACCTAACCTAACCTAACCTAACTTTTTCGGCTACCTAACCAAACCTAACCTATAAAGATAGGTTAGGTTAGGTTAGGTAGGGTTGGTTAGGTTCGGTCATATATCTACGTTAATTTTAACTCCAATAAAAAAAAATTGACCTCATACATAATGAAATGGGTAGCTTTATCATTTCATAAGAAAAAAATTAGAAAAAATATATTAATTCAGGAAAACTTGGCTTATTAGGCAAATCGGGCCTTGAATAGTAGGCTGAGAAGTGAGTTCTGGCTACTAGGTACGACATATATATATATATATATATATATATATATATATATATATATATATATATATATATATATATATACATATATACATATATATATATATATATATATATATATATATATATATATATATATATATATATATATATATATATATAGATATAGATATATATAGAGCTAAAAGTGGATATGAAAATCTTGTTGGTCAACTCTGCGCATGTAGTGTATCCACTGTGGGAGAGCTATTTCCTTCAAAAATTATAGTCGTGCGGCTTTATGTTTAAAGAAACAATTTCAAGTACATTCTTTGATTGAAAAACATGAATATAAATAGAAGTGTTAATTGTAAATGATCACTTATAAACAAAAATAAGAAGTAGGAAAAATGATATGTGGAACCAGACAAAAACATTGGAACGCTCAGGTGATGAGAGGGTAAACAACCGCCGCCATTTTAGCAGCATCCGCCGGTGATGTCCAGCACGAGCATTAAGGGTCACGAACCTTGACGCAAATTGCACCTATCATAAAGAAAAAGCACCACCATTGACCGCCAAGTGCTCACATCAAGTCTAACTCTAAGAAACAACACTCAAGCCTTGACGCTTCTCCCAACATCCGGGGGAGAAAACCTTCACACAAACTGCACCTGTCATAAAGAAGATGAAGACTCACCAGTGTCCACAGTGTCCGAAGGTATTCACCTGTCCTTCACGTGTAGAGCGTCACATGTTAGTGCATTCAGGTGATAAACCTCACGAGTGTCCAGAGTGTGGGAAGAGATTCAGTCAGCGTGGAAGTATGAAGACTCACATGATGGTGCATGCGGATGAGAGACCTTTTCAATGTGCCGAGTGTGGAAAAAAATTTAGTGTACATGGAAATTTAATAAGCCACACGTTAGTGCATTCAGGTGACAAACCTCATAAATGTCCAGAGTGTGGGAAGAGATTCAGTCTACGTCAAAGTATGACGACTCACATGTTAGTGCATTCAGGTGACAAACCTCATAAATGTCCAGAGTGTGGGAAGAGATTCAGTCTACGTCAAAGTATGAAGCGTCACATGTTAGTGCATTCAGGTGACAAACCTCACGAGTGTCCTGAGTGTGGGAAGAGATTCAGTCAACGTGGAAATATGAAGACTCACATGATGGTGCATTCGGGTGAGAGACCTTTTCAATGTGCCGAGTGTGGCAAAAAATTTAGAGAACGTGGAAATATAATAAAGCACATGTTAGTGCATTCAGGTGACAAACCTCATGTGTGTCCAGAGTGTGGGAAGAGATTTAGTCGTCTTGGTGATATGAAGAGGCACAAAATGATACATGCAGATAATCGGCTAAACACTTACAGTGTGGAAGGTAATTAAAAGAATGTTGAAGGATAATGAGGCACATACAGGTATAGTAACTTAACTTTAATCTAACAGTGTGTGCTATCACAATGTCAGTTGGATGTTCTTCAAAGGTAATTCTATTTTGTTTGAGAATGCACTTCACCATGAAAGGTAAAGATCAAGATATTTTATTATATTGTTCTTTTATGAAAGTTAGATGACCAAGCAAGAACTAGAGAAGCTGTCACTAAAGGAAAATTCAAAATTGCTTATAAGTATAGAAATATCTCTTTAGTTTAGCAAAGATAAATCAAAGCTTTAAATGTTTTTCTTCACATTTATGTAAATAATAATGTGCTTTCTGTTTTTGTTCTCTGTGAAAATTTATTTAAAATGTAATATACTCTGTAGCTAAGTTATGGACATTATTGTAATATTATTTAGCATTGGTGCTGGTAAAGAAGACAGTCTGAGACTTACATAAGATGAGACCATTTGATTGATAGGGAAATGTAGGTTAATCAAGGAATTTTCTCATCAGATTCATATGCAAACTGATGTCTATTTTATATTTTTTGTTTAGGCATATTTATGAATAATACTCTTGATTATAAATATTTCACCGAAGAGTTTATTGAAGGCAGATTGGCATTTATAACTGTCAGTCAAGTTAATATGAAATTTAAATTTATGTTACTCTAGAAATTTACATCACTCTAAATTTACCAGAAATTTATATTACTCTAGCCTAACTTTATCAGTTATGCTGTAATTGTCTTGGAATAATATTTTACCCGATTTACCTGAGGGCCACTAACCCTAGTGGCCTCGATAAAAACGGGAAGCTGGCAGCTTGTTGAAGATTCCCTCCCCCCCCCCCCAATTTTCCTTGATTTTTTCCAGGTATATTTTGAAATTCAGCACAATTTGGCAGTTATGGCGTTGGCAGGTAGTCAGTTCCATCGATCAATAACCCTGTGGGTGAAAAAGCCTTATTCAAAGTTATATTAGCTTGATTAGCATTAATATTATCTTGATTCCTATAATCCTCTTTCAATTATATTATCCAAACTGGCAATTATATTAAGATGATTGTGAATTACATAAACCTTACTGGCAATTATATTAGCATGACTGTCAATTTATATCAAACTGATACTTATTTATGTTGTGGTGCTCGTGGGTTCTATTACATCTATCAATGGAGAGTTTCAGATCAGGATTAGCATATAAGAACAAGGTTTTGTACATGTAAATAGCACAAGAGATTGTGTAGAGCGAGTGTATATTTAGCATTTTCATGGATTTAAACAGAGAGGCTGTGTGTTGTTTGAAGACAATTTTATTGTTCTGATAGGAGATTTTTATTGGGTGGTGATGAGCATCAGGTAATTTGCAGTGGATGAATGAACCCCATGCATAGATACCATATGTTCACATACCAACCCTAATTTTCAAAGAAACCTCTAGATTTTTAGCTCCAGCCATTTCATTGCTCTACAACAAATCATTTGAACTCCAAACCTTTCCTGATATTCTAAGGGAAAAAAAAGCAAGAGTAACCTTAGTCCGTTAAAGTGTCAATCTCACTGAAGTCAACAATTATAGACCAATATCAACTCGGCAGATTTTGTCTAAAATATTTTAAAGAGTTAATCTACAAGCAGCCTTAATCCTATTTAGCAAAACAAAATTTACTTAGTTCTTGCCATAATGGTTTCAGGCCCAAAAAAGGACCAATCATGCACCGATTAGTATGATTAACTTTATATATGCAGCTCATGGAAGAAATGAGTACCCTTGTTCATTTATTTGTTGACCTACATTAAGACTTTTTTACACTGTTAACACATTAACTTTCTTAAATTACAACATTACGGAGTAAGAGGTTAATCCTTCCAATACCTACAGTCTTACTTTAGTGACAGGCTCCAGTATTTCTCTGTGAATGATTCCAATTCACCCACTCTACCTATTAACACTGGTGTTACACTGGGCAGTATTCTTCACCCTCTTGTCTTTCTCATCTCCCCCTCCCTTTCCAGCCCGTTGCCATCATGAGGGGGCTTGGTTGGCGGATGCTAGAGTGTGATGCTCCATGGGACAGTGTCCTCTGTCCTTTTGAAGCCTAATGCTCTTGCTGCCATCTTCGCTAATTGTGCTGAATGCTTTTTCCTATTAAGTTTAATTTTTCCTTTCCAATTCTCCTGTTTAATTGCTATTTCCTTGTGACGTTTTGCAATTCTTGATTATTTTTTCAGATATTTTCTTCTGTTTAGACACCGGGTTTTTTGGGAGGCACACACACTCACCCGTTAAACTGTGGTACTCGGCATTGTCGAGCAAGGAGACACCTTTATTGTCAATTTTTTCCTTCATTGCTGAGCCCAATTATATCGTGCTGAACTTCTATTATATCTTGACGGACTGATGATTCCTATGGTTACGATTGTAGGGCGTATATCTACAGTGCACCCCACCAGACAAAGGCCCCCCACCCTTGGAGGTGGGGGGGCCTTTGTCTTGTTGGGTGTCCCATCCTCTAATTGTGGCTCAATGGTGGGTATGGGGCCTTGTTTGTTGATGAAATGTTTACTCATTCATTTACATGCTGATATCTGACCCTCTTTTTAACTTCTAAGACGTGAGGGGTGGGAGACCAGGCCCCCAAGTTGAACTGTGATGGAAAGCTGGGCTCTGTAGCCCACACTACATTGGTCCCAGATCAGGCAGCTCCTGACTCTCCCTGCTTGATGGGGTTCTGGGAGCTCTTCTACTACCTGACTTGTGAGTGCTTGGTCCACCAGGTCCCAACTACCCCTATCTCCTCCCCCTCCCACCTCTGTGGCTGGGTTGAGCCCCAAGCTCCCAATGATGACCACCTCATCACATGTAGTGGCTCCATCTCTCATTGTAACAACTGGGCCTCTTTGCCCCCCCCTCCCCACCTGCCCCTCCCTCTTACTGGGGGTGCTCGGTGCTGTTCCCTCCGCAGTCACACTCACAGGATTCCTTCCAGTTCTAATACGTTCCAAGCTTTATTTGGTTCTGCTACATGGACTAAGTATTTTGATCTTAGTCATGATGATTCTACTCGTCCTGAAGATTTATTCATCCATTAACACCTAGTTGATTTGGTGGATACCTTTGTCATTTTTATCCCCACGCCTACTGATACATGTTTCTTTGCAGCGCCTTCTCGGGAATTAGCTGTCTGCTTAGCCTCGTTGTCCTGCATTGGGAAACCCCGGTTCAGATCTCCAAAAATGCCTAGTTAAATGCTAGGATTTACACAGCTATTCTCCCGCAACATGTAGCGACTGGTGATAGCTGTCAATGCCATCAATCAGAGCTATCGATAAGCTTTAATATACCTAGTAATCTCTCTCTTTTTTTTTTTACAAAGTATCTGTCAACTTTCTAAAAATTTTGCTAAAATTTACCTACTTTAAATTATCCGTTACATTAAGGACCTTCTCGAAACGCTGCATGTAATAGTAGCTTTACAAGAATGTAAACACCATGCTATGTACCCCTAACAAACCCAATGTTCCTTGTGTGTGTGTGTGTGTGTGTGTGTGTATATATATATATATATATATATATATATATATATATATATATATATATATATATATATATAATGTATGTCGTACCTAGTAGCCAGAACGCACTTCTCAGCCTACTATGCAAGGCCTGATTTGCCTAATAAGCCAAGTTTTCATGAATTAATATATTTTCTCAAATTTTTTTCTTATGAAATGATAAAACTACCCATTTCATTATGTATGAGGTAAATTTTTTTTTATTGGAGTTAAAATTAACGTAGATATATGACCGAATCTAACCAACCCTACCTAACCTAACCTAACCTATCTTTATAGGTGAGGTTACGTTAGGTAGCCGAAAAAGTTAGGTTAGGTTAGGTTAGGTAGGTTAGGTAGTCGAAAAACAATTAATTCATGAAAAATTGGCTTATTAGGCAAATCGGGCCTTGCATAGTAGGCTGAGAAGTGCGTTCTGGCTACTAGGTACGACATATATATATATATATATATATATATATATATATATATATATATATATATATATATATATATATATATATATATATATATATATATATATATATATATATATATATATATATATATATATATATATATATATATATATATATATATATATATATATATATATATATATATATATATATATATATATATATATATATATATATATATATATATATATATATATATATATATATATATATATATATATATATATTTATGTCGTACCTAGAAGCCAGAACGCACTTCTCAGCCTACCATGCAAGGCCCGATTTGCATAATATGCCAAGTTTTCCTGAATTAATATATTTTCTCTAATTTTTTTCTTATGAAATGATAAAGCTACCCATTTCATTATGTATGAGGTCATTTTTTTTTAATTGGAGTTAAAATGAACGTAGATATATGACCGAACCTAACCAACCCTACCTAACCTAACCTAACCTAGCTTTATAGGTTAGGTTAAGTTAGGTAACCGAAAAGGTTAGGTTAGGTTAGGTTAGGTAGGTTAGGTAGTCGAAAAACAATTAATTCATGAAAACTTGGCTTATTAGGCAAATTGAGCCTTGTATAGTAGGCTGAGAAGTGCGTTCTCGCTACTAGGTACGACATATATATATATATATATATTTATGTCATACCTAGTAGCCAGAACTCTCTTCTCGGCCTACTATGCAAGGCCTGATTTGCCTAATTGGCCGAATGATTTACTTTATTTTCGATAAATTGTTTGCAGTTAGTTTATTTGAATTATTATTATTATATTATATTTACATAAATTATTGACGTAGTTGAGTTTGTTTAGGTTAGGTTAAAATAGGTTAGGTTAGGTTGTATTGCACATGTGTGCAATACAAATTTGAGGAAGCCATCCTCAATTTGAAACATCAGAATCATTTATCTTTTCTTGAGGTGAGACGCCAAGTACGCCATCTTTTATCTTCCTCTGGCATGTCTTATACTCGTATATTGCGTTCCACTTGTCGCCCTCTCCCACTTTCTCAGTTTTGCAACCGTTTCTGGGCCATGGACCTGGACACCAACACCACCACCACCTCACCTTCTCTATTGAATTCTGGGCCAGAGGGTCTTCCTCCAAGATCTCTGTCTGGTGTCTTCTTTCCTTCCTTCCTTCCTTCCTTCCTTCCTTCCTTCCTTCCTTCCTTCCTTCCTTCCTTCCTTCCTTCCTTCCTTCCTTTCCAGTCTTCCCTGTCTCCTGTGCCCTCTTTTCCTTCTGGGCCCTCCCCTCTTGTATTTTGGCCCTCCACACCGCCTGTCCATCCAGGTCGTTCTCCCTCCTCCCAGCAATCTTCATATAGACTGCTCTTGTTCTCCTTCTCCTGTTGAGACTGCAACGGCTGTCGCCCAGTACGATGCTGCTGGCACACCTGTCTATGTTAGAAACATACGCCTGGCTCCTCTTCTTCCTCCCCAGCAGGTAAGAAGGCATCAATCTCTTCCTCACCTTCCGACTCCGACTCTATCCCTGAATCCCCCTCCCATTTCAGTGGTTAAGTCCTCTGTCCCAAATATGGAAATTCCCTTGGCCCTCAATTCTCTCTTGGATGCTGCCCTTGATGAGGTGCGCTCCCCTGTTTCTGCCCCTCCTCTCTCTGATTGCCTTGACTGCACCTCTCCAATGCTGCTCTGGACCCTGTCAGTTCACCTCTGGTTCATCCTACCACTACCTTGACTCCATTGTTCTTGCTAGATTTACCTGTTCTTGATAGATTTACCTGTTCTTGATAGATTTACCTGTTCTTGCTAGATTTATCTATGCCCCATAACCCCAATTTCACTCATCCTGATCTTGTTTGGTATACTGTTTTAATTTGCCTCTGTTTAACCCGTGTTCTCTATTTCTATTCTCTCTATTTTTGACAATGTTTATTCTTCATTTGAATATTCGTGTATTTTATGCCAACTTATATGAATTCCAGCTTCGGATATCACAGTTTTCACTGCTTTGTGTCTGTCTCCAGGAGCCGATGCTTGGCACTTGTCCTGGTCACTTCCATGGTTACGCTAGTCTCTTCCCCCCTCCATTTTTTGCTATGGCCCATAACACTACTGCTCTTTTGATTCGTACTGATATTACCTTCGTCCCCAAACTTTTCCAGTTGTACATTGAGTGTTCTGTGGCCCATATCTTTTGAGTAATTGGTATACAGTCTGTTCCATTTATCTCCCCCCAAATTTCCCACTTTCTCCTCCTGGTCTTAACACCCATTGGACTCTTTACCACAGCCTATGCTCCTGTTGGGTGATTTTACCCGTCGGCATACTCTCTGGGGCGATGTTCTGCACACGGGGCTGCCTTCCCGAAGGGTTCTTCCTCTGTTCTTCTCTGTCTCTTCTGAATTCTGGTGAACCCACTTATGTTGACACCTGCTCTTGCACCGTCTCCTGTCTTGATCTTTCTCTCCTGCCCCTGTTCTCTTTATTTAGATTTCACATGGCAGGTTCTTCGGGACCTCCATAACGGTAACCATTTCCACATCCTTGTCACCTTTTTCTCTTTTCACCCTTCCGTCTCCGTCCCTAGGTGCCAGTTTGCCAAGGCTAACTGGAATCTATTCACCCTACATGCTACTCTTTTCGACCTCTCCGATCTGCCTCTCCCTCAAGCCTTACTCCTTTTTCATCACACCATATTAGACGCTGCCCTCTGGGAGCCGGTCGGCCGAGCGGACAGCACGCTGGACTTGTGATCCTGTGGTCTCGGGTTCGATCCCGGGCGCCGGCGAGAAACAATGGGCAGAGTTTCTTTCACCCAATGCCCCTGTTACCTAGCAGTAAAATAGGTACCTGGGTGTTAGTCAGCTGTCACGGGCTGCTTCCTGGGGGTGGAGGCCTGGTCGAGGACCAGGCCGCGGGGACACTAAAGCCCTGAAATCATCTCAAGATAACCTCAAGATATTCCTCGCTCTACCTCCTGAGGCATGTGGAAGTGCGTTCCCTGGTGGACTGCAGGCTGTGTTTCGGCTGTCTGCTGTAAGAGCACAGCATAGAAGAAAGACAGATGCAGATTGATGGTTGTTTGTTTTCTTTCATTTCACAAGGCGAGTGCGGTCCGTACGGCTAAACGTGTGAGTTTGAAATCTTTTGTCTCCACCATTACGACTGATATTCCTCTGCCCCAGATCAGGAAGAAAATCTGTAAGATATCGGGTAAGTTTGTTCCAGATATCTCGCCAGTCCTTCACTTCCGTGGTTCTATTGTGGTGGATCCAGTGTCGGTTGCCACCGAACTGGGTTCCCCGTTTTTCGACTCTTGGCTCCAGTTCTAGTCTTCCTCCATCTTTCCTTATTCGTAAGCATCTTCATGAATCTTGTTCCATAGATTTTCACATGCATCTCCAGCTTCTCTATAATGATCCTTTCTCTCTTTCCAAACTCCAGTCTGCCCTGACTCATTGCGGTTCTATGGCAGTACTGTCTAAACTCAATTATGGTTGTCGTGCTTACTCATCTGCCTCTCATTTTACTCTTTGCTGTCTTGATGCTCTGGACCATACTGGGTTATTCTTCAGCCCTGGTGCCTTGCGTTCGACTCCTACCCTAAGCCTGTATGTCGAAACAGGCATCCTGTCTCTACTGGATCGCTACTGTCTTCGCTACATTGTGCAGTCCCTACAACACCCTCCTCACTTTCACTTATGTCGTACGTTTCCTTGCACACTTTTCATCACACTCGCTCTCCATTTCCGACTTCACAGATGGGTCAAAGTCTGCAGATGGCATTTCTAGTTTGATTAAGTCATACTCTTGGAATATCAAAAAGGTATATGTTTCTGGTGTGGAGCTCATGGGTTCTGTTGCAACCTTCAATGAAGCTTTTAAGGTCAGAATTGGCATTACAGTTCAACATTTTATATATATATATAATACACATGAGAGGATGTGCAGTGACTTAATATCTAACATATTCAGAAATTTGAGTAGAGGTACCGAGTGATGTCTGGGGCCAGAGCTGGATATTGTCCTAATAGCAACTTTGTGTTGAGTAATTAGAGGACGTAAAGGATTTTGGGTAGTAGAACCCCAAGCACAAATACCATAGTTGAGATAAGGATAGATGAGGGAGTAATAGAGCGTCACCAGGGCAGGGCGAGGTACATAATATCTGATCTTAGAAAGAATGCCAACAGTTTTTGAAACTTTTTTATATATTTAGAATGTGGCCCTGGAAATTCAGCTCGTGGTCAATGAGAAGGCCAAGGAATTTGCCATCTATTTTGTTGCAAATTTTGGTATTATTTATCCTGAGATTTATTTGATTTGAGGATTTATTGCCAAACAAAATATAGAAAGTTTTGTCAATGTTGAGGGTGAGTTTGTTGGCAGTTAGCCAAAGATGGACTTTATTTAGCTCAGTATTCACTGTGACACTTAGAGCAAGGGGGTCAGGACTGGAGTAAATGAAAGTTGTGTCGTCAGTAAATAGAATTGGTTTGAGGTGTTGGGAGGCATTTGGAAGGTCATTAATGTAGATGAGAAAGAGGAGAGGGCCAAGTATGCTGCCCTGAGGAACACCAATGTTGATGGGTAGGGTGGGAGAAATTGAATTATTCACAGAAACGTACTGGAGTCTGTCAGTAAGGTAAGATTTGAGGTATTGCAGGGAGTGACCTCTGACTCCATAATGATGTATTTTACGAAGAAGGTTTTGGTGGTTGACAGTGTCAAAAGCCTTATGCAGGTTCACAAATAACCCAACAGAGAACTCATTTTTAGCAAGAGCTGCATGTATCAAGTTAATCATACTAATAATTGCTTCGTTAGTACTTTCTTTGGGACTGAAGCCTTATAGACAAGAGCTAAGTATATTGTGTTTGGCTAGATAAGAGTAAAGATGCTTGTAGATGAGTTTTTTAAATATTTTTGACAAGTTTGGCAGGATTGATATAGGTCTGTAGTTGTTAACATCAGTGAGATCACCACATTTGTGGACAGGGGTAACTCGCTTTTTTTTAGAATATCTGGAAAGGTTTGGAGTTCAAGTGACTTGTTGAAGAACAATGCAATAGCAGGAGCTAAAGATCTGGAGGCTTTTTTGTAAATTAAAGTTGGTGTCTCCTCAAGATTTGATTTGGTTTTAAGGGAAAGGATTACCTCATTAACATCAGTGGAATTTGCAGGCGTTAGGTACAGAGACTGTGGATACTTACCTGTAAGATAGTCCTTAACATCGGTACTGGAAGATGGAATATCATTTGCAAGGGATGCCCCCTCCCCGCTCAGCTCGTCGCCGTGTGGGGGCTTAGTGGACGGCTGCCGGAGTGTGATGCTCCTTGGGACAGTCCTCTGTCCTTTTCTAGCCTTGTTCTCCTGCTGCCGTCCTCTCCAATTCTGCTGGGCATCTTTTTCTTTTCCTTCTGTTTCGTTTTTCTCCCCCCTCTTCTCCTATCTGCTTGCCGTTTCCTGCCGACCTTTTGCTCGTTCTGGTTCTTCCCTTGGTCTTCTTCTATTTTGACGCCCGGGTGCTTGAGGAGGCATACTCTTGCACCCGTAGAACTGTAGTACCCGACGTCGAGAGCGAGGGGAACCTTTTATTGTCAATCCCCCTTTCGTCACTGAACCCGATCTCGACGGACTGTCGGTTTCTTAAGGTGGCGTTTGTGGGGCGTATACTCACGACGCACCCCTAGGAGGCCCCGGCAAGATCGGCGATAGCTTCTTGTTGGGTGTCCTGCCTCTAATTGTGGCTCCATGGTGGGTGTGGGGGCACATTCGTGAATGAATTCTTCTTTTCGTCATGATGATAACCCCTGTTTCGGCTGCTTCTGGTGTACCTTCTCGGGCTCGTGGGGTGGGCGACCAAGCCCCCGAGTCTCCGTATTGGAAGACCGGGCTCTGTAGCCTCCGCTGCATTGGGCCCCGACCTTGCTCCTCCTTTGACCTCTCTGACTCTTCCCAGGCACCCAGTGGTGACTACCTCGTCCCCTGGGGCGGCTCCTTCTCTAGTTGTAACTACTGCGCCTTTTAACCCCTCTCTCTCTGGGGGTTCTCACCGCCGTCCTCGTCACGGCCGCCCTCGCTCGGTTCCTTCCAGTTCTGCTACCTATCAAGCCTTGTTTGGTCCCGCTTCGTGGGCCAAATATTTTGATCTCCTCCCTCTTGATTCTGCGCCTCCTGACGATTTCTCCCTCCATCGACATCTCGTTGATTCCGTGGATGCCTCCATTACTTTCAACCCCACTCGTCTCGGTACACGTGTCGTTGCTGCTCCTTCTCAGGATGCTGCTTCCCGCTTGGCTGCCTTATCCTGCCTTGGCGAGATCCCTGTTCGGGTCTCGAAGAACGCTCAGTTGAATGCCAGTGTTGGCACTATTTTGCTCCCGCCCTATGTTGCGACCGGTGTTCGGGACCTGCGCGACTGCCACGACGATATTCGACATATCCTTGCTGCCCAGGGCCATTCTATTCTCCAGGTGGACACGTTTACTCGTCCCCCTCGTGGTAGTCGCCGTCAACCCCTCCGGGTTGTGAAGATTACCTTTGATGGTAGGACCCTTCCACTGTCATTCTTGCTGGTGCCAGGTGCTATGTCCAGGAGTACATTCCTTCTCGGCTCTGCAACAAGTGCTGGAGGTTTGGGCATGGTGCCCTCCGCTGCTCCGGGACTGTCTCTCTCCTTTGTGTGGTGGCGAAGGTCACTCTAAGTCGGAGTGCACTTCTTCCCAGGCTCGTTGCCTCAACTGCTGTGAGGCCCATCCTACCTTCTCCCGTGCGTGTGTCCATTACAAGCTTGAGGCAGCCGTCCTCAACTTGAAGCACCGGGAGCGTTTATCTTTTCCTGAGGCGAGACGCCAGGTTCGCCGGCTCCCGCCTTATGCTAATATCTCTTATGCTCGCGTGTTGCGCTCTTCCTCTCCTCGTCCTTCCCACCTTCCTCAGACTCACAACCGTTTCCGGGCCTTGGACCCTGATGCGCCCACTGCCCCCTCCTCTGTTCCTTTGGGTTCTCTCCCGAAGGATCCTCCTCCTGGTCCTCTGTCCGGGGTTCCCCTTCCTTCTACCCGGTCTGTCGTGTCTCCTGTGTCTTCTTCCTCGTCCCCCTCCGATCCTCCTTCCCATCCTCTTCCTCCATCTATCGGCTCTCCCCACCGCCTGTCGGTGCGGGCGGATGTCCATCGCTCTCCTAGCGGCCGTCGTGTGTGCTCTCGTTCGGCTTCTCCTGTTGAGACACTGGAATCCGTTGCCCGGTACGTAGTTGCTGGGACACCGGTCTCTTTAAATCAGAAGCGTAAGCCTGGCTCGTCTCCTTCCTCTTCCCCGGCGGGTAAGAAGGCTTCGCTTTCTTCCTCAGCTCCTCCGTCTGGTTCTGTTGCTCCTTCCCCTCCCGTTTCAGTGCTTGCGCCCCCTGTTCCTGCTATGGAGGTTGCTTTGGCCCCTGCTTCCCTTTCGGTTGCTGCTCTTGCTGGGGTGCGCTCCCCTCTTTCTACTCCCCCTCTTCCTGCTGCTGTCCTTGACTGCTCCTCTCCGTTGTCTCCTCCTCCTCTGGACCCCGCCCGCCCACCTGTGATCTGTTCTCCCGTTTCCTTCCCTCCGTCTTTGCTCAGTTTACCCATGCTTCCTAACCCTGACTTTGCTGACCCTGATCCCGACCCTGATATTCTTTAACGTGCTCTGTTGCTCTTTCGCCTTGGTTTCTTCCTTGTTCTCTGGTTTTGTCCTTTCTCTTCTCGTCGTTGTCCATTCTTCAATGGAACGTTCGAGGTTATTACGCCAATTTCCTCGAACTCCAACTTCTGATTTCGCGGTTTTCGCCCCTTTGTGTTGTCTCCAGGAGCCAATGCTTGGTGCTCGTCCTGGTCGTTTTCGTGGCTATTCCTTTCTCTCCCCCCTTCCCCAGCCATTGCTGGGGCTTCTAATTCTTCTGCTCTCTTGATTCGTGCTGATGTTCCCTTTGTTCCTTTACTTTTTCCTTCGCCTCTCCATTGTTCTGCTGCTCGTATCTTTGTGGGGAAATGGTACACAGTTTGTTCCATTTATCTCCCCCCGAGTGTCCCGCTCTCTCTTCCTGATTTGAAACACCTCCTAGACTCCTTGCCGGAGCCTGTGCTCCTGCTGGGTGACTTCAATTGTCGTCATTCCCTTTGGGGTGACGTTCTGACGAATACCCGGGGTCGCCTCCTTGAGCCGTTTCTCCTCTCTTCTTCCCTGTCTCTTCTGAATTCTGGTGAGCCCACTCATTTGGACTCTCGGACTCGCGCCCTTTCTTGTCTTGATCTTTCTCTCTGCTCTTCTTCTCTTTACTTAGATTTCACGTAGCAGGTTCTTGATGACCTCCATGGAAGTGATCATTTCCCCATCCTTGTTTCCTTTTTCTCTTTTCGCCCTTCCCTCTCTTTCTCTAGGTGGCAGTTTGCTAAGGCAGACAGGACCCTATTTACCCTCAGTGCTGCTCTCTCTGACCTCTCCCTTCTGCCTCTCTCTCGCGCTCTCCTCCTTTTTCATGACACTGTCTTCAACGCTGCCCTCCGCTCTATTCCTCGCTCTTCCTCTCGGGGTCCGCGGAAGTGCGTTCCCTGGTGGAATGCGGACTGTGCTCGGGCTGTCCGCTGTAAGCGTGCAGCCTGGAGGAGGCACCGCTGTAGGCAGACGACCGATTCTTTTCTTTTCTTTCGGAAAGCGAGTGCGGTGGCCCGTAGGGCCATCCGTACGGCTAAACGTGAATGTTGGGCATCTTATGTCTCAACAATTACGTCCGAAACCCCTCTGGCCCAGATCTGGAAGCGTATCCGCAAGATAGCGGGTAAGTTCGTTCCCGATGTTTCACCAATCCTTCACCTCCATGATACTCTTGTGGCGGACCCGTTGCAGGTTGCTTCCGAACTGGGTTCCCACTTTTCTTCTGTTAGCTCTGGTCTTCATCTTCCCCAATCTTTCCTTCTTCGTAAACCTGTCCTTGAGTCTCGTCCTTTAGATTTCTGCACTCATCTTCAGCTTCCCTATAATGATCCCTTCTCTCTCTCTGAACTTCGTTCTGCCCTGGCCCTCTGCAGTTCTACGGCGGCGGGCTCCGATGGTATTCATTATGAGATGCTTCGCCATCTCCCTCCGAGCATGTCTCAGTATTTACTGAGTCTGTATAATCGGATCTGGGAGTCGTCGTCAGTCCCTGAGGACTGGCTCGATGCTGTTGTCCTCCCTGTTTGCAAACCGGGGTCTCTGGGTACTTCCCCTAAGGACTTTCGCCCTATTGCTCTCACAAGTTGTGTCTGCAAACTCTTTGAACGTATGGTTAACGTTCGTCTGATGTGGTTCCTGGAACACCATCACCTCCTCTCCCCTTCTCAATTTGGTTTCCGCAAGTGCCGCAGCACGACAGATGTCCTGGTGAACTTGGAGGTCTATATTCATACTGCTTTTGCTGCGAAGACCTCCGTTGGTGCCGCCCTTTTTGACCTGGAAAAGGCTTACGACACCACTTGGCGTTATCATATCCTATCTCAACTTCATTCTTTTGGCCTTTGTGGTCATCTCCCTCTCTTTCTCCGCAGCTTCCTCTCTCGTCGTTCCTTTCGGGTGCGCCTTGGTACCGCTCTCTCTCCCTCTTTTCAGCAATACGAAGGTGTGCCCCAGGGTAGTGTTCTGAGCACTACTCTTTTTCTGGTTGCCCTCAATGGTCTTCTTTCCTCTCTTCCTTCTGGTGTCTTCTCCGCTCTCTATGTCGATGATCTTACCCTTTGTTGTCAGGGTGATGATTCGCCTCTCCTTCAACGCCGGCTTCAACTTGCAATTGATGCCGTGTCGTCTTGGGCCACAGATCATGGCTTCAAGTTCTCTACTTCTAAGACTTGTGCCATGACTTTTACGCGGAAACGGGTTGTTCTTCGTCCCTCTTTGTCACTTTATGGTCATCCCCTTGAATACAAAGATTCCGCGAAGCTTTTGGGGTTATTCCTTGACACTCGTTTGTCTTGGTCTCCCCATATCTCTTACCTCCGTGTTGAGTGCTCGAAGGCCCTTACCCTCCTTCGGGTCTTATCCCATACTTCTTGGGGGGCAGATAGGCGCACTCTCCTTGCTTTACATTCCTCTCTCGTCCTGTCTAAGCTCGATTATGGTTGCCCTGCTTACTCGTCTGCTTCTCCTTCTACTCTTCGCCGTCTTGATGCTTTGCACCATACTGGGTTGCGCCTCAGTTCTGGTGCCTTTCGTTCGACTCCCATCCTTAGCTTGTATGTTGACACTGGCTTCCTGTCTCTCCAGGACCGCCGTGATCGCTACTGTCTTTGCTATCTTGCGCGGTCCTTGCAACATCCTTCCTCTCGCCTCTGTCGTGCTTTAACTTTTACCCCTCCTGCGGTTCCTGTTCCTCTTCACCACCTCCCTCTTTCTGTCCGGTTATCTCGCCTACAGGATTCTCTTTCCGTTCATATTTCTGATGTTTCTCCTCGTGTTGTTCCTTCTTTGCCCCCGTGGAGGGTCCCTCTTCCACGGTTTTGTACATCCTTGACCCGTATCACTAAAGCTTTTACCCCTCCTACGGTTCTAAAACGCCTTTTAATCGAGCACTTTTCTTCTCACTCCCGCTCCGTTTCTGTCTTCACCGATGGGTCTAAGTCAGTGGACGGTGTTGGCTACTCTGTTGTTTTTCCTGATCGCACTTATATGTGTCGCTTGCCTCCGGAGACTAGCATCTTTACAGCGGAACTTTATGCTATTCTCTATGCTCTTCGTCTCCTGCTTTCTCATTGTCAGTCTTCCTTTGTAGTTGTTGTTGACTCTCGTAGTGCCCTCATGGCTCTCGGGTCCTTTAATCCGGTTCATCCAGTAGTTGTCGAGATCCAGCATTGGCTGTTTCTCGTTCACAGTTAATTTAAGTCGGTTGAGTTTTGTTGGGTTCCCAGCCATATTGGTGTGTCTTTAAATGAGCATGCGGATGCTGCCGCCAAGGAAGCTGTCCGCTCTTGTCCCATCTCTCGTAAAGGCATTCCATATTCCGACTTTTACCCGGTTATCCATTCCTCAGTCCTTACCCGTTGGCAGGCTTCTTGGTTGTCTGTTACTGGTAACAAGCTATGTACTCTTAAATGTTGTGTTTCCTCGTGGCCGTCCTCCTTCCACCGTAACCGGCGGTGGGAAACACCTCTGGTGAGGTTGCGTATTGGCCATACTCGCTTAACCCATGGTCACTTGATGGAGCGCCGCCCTGCCCCTTATTGTCCTAGTTGCATTGTCCCTCTTACGGTCGTGCATGTCCTTCTTGAATGTCCTGACTTCCAGGACGAGAGTGTGTCTTGCTTTCTGACCGCCCCTCGCGGTCACCTGTCCCTCGATAGAATTCTTGGTGACTCGGATACTTTTGATATCGTTCGCCTTATGCGTTTTTGTTCTCGTATTGGCATCCTTGGTGATATTTAGCGCCCTCTGATTATTTTGCGAATTTGATGGTGCTACATAGCCTTCCCGGTTTGGTGCCTTCTTTTGATAATTACTTACTTACTTGCAAGGGATGACCCAATGGAAAAGAAGAGCCTATTGAACTCAATAGCAGTATCAGAGGCTGTAAGCTGACCATCGTTATTGGACAGATGTATTGGTTTGTTATTTAAAGTCTTCTTTGATCCCAATATTTGTGAAATTGTGTTCCATGTTTTCTTAATGTTGCCCTTTGTTTGGGTAAATTTATCTTCGTAGTATTTAATTTTGGCTCTTCTAATTATTTTAAATAGCAATGATGAGTAATTCTTTGAAAATTTTTTTGGAGATGATTCCTAACCTATACTTCTTCTCAAGGTCATGTTTTTGTTAATAGATTTAAGTATTCTCTTTGTAAGCCAAGGATTGTTTAGCCTTTTAGTTGTGACTTGTTTCATTAGCATAGGACAGTGGATGTTATAAAGGCTGAGAGTTTTTTGAAGAAAAGATTGCACTGCTAGGTTGATGTCCCCTGTGTTACCTAATTTGGTCTCCCAGTTGACATTAGCAGCAGCAGCAGCTATAAAATTGCCCATGGCAGTTAAATTCTGCAGCCTAAAGCTTATCTCCCTTGTCTCTAGAGGTGGTTTGTTAATGTTAGGAGAAATGTGGGGTAATAGTCTGTAGTGCTATCGATGATTATCCCTGAAGTAAGCGGAGAGGTTATGTTGGTCCAGATGTGATCAAGAGCCATGGCAGTACTATCAGTGATTCTAGTAGGTCTAGTGATTAAGGGTATGAGGAAGCAGGAATCATACAGTTGAGGAAACTAGCAGCAGGAGGGTCCTCAGGCTCGCAGAGATCAATATATTAAAGTCCCCTGCGATAATTAGATGGTTTTTGTTCAGTCTGTTATCTGTTTCCTTCACTAATATGATCACTTCAACGTCTGCTCTATTCATAGAATTATTTCTTCGATCTCTCTGTTTAGATTTATTTTTCTTTTTAAAGACAGTTGTGTCTGTTTAAGCAATTTCCGTTATTTTTTTCCTTCTGTACAGTCGTCTGCGTGTTCTCTTTCTAGAGTTGTCCTCTTTCTGACCCTCCTCACAGGCATGTGCTCTATGCAGATCTAGTAGGTTTCAGCTGTCAGTGGAGCTATTCCCTGTGTGAGAGTTTTGTCGCTTCAGATGGTTTCCCAATGAATGTTTCCAAGGTCTATATTTATTTCTTCCCAGTCGATCCTCTTATTGTTGAATTTGAATTGATTGAATAAGCCTTCTAGCTTGTTGGTTTTGTTGGACTTACTACTGTTATTAATGTTAGTTTGCACTTTAATGAGCTTATAGTGTGAGTGTGTAGAATCTGAGATTGTAATGTGTCTGATTAGTCTGGTGAGTAACGGTTGTGGTGTCAGTGTAGCCAAAAGTTTTGTTGCGTTTTAAATTATGTTTAATTAAAAACAGTTTGTTAGGGTGTGATAGAGGTACACTTTACTTCTCATTTGACTTTTACACTAGAATATGAGCTCATTTTGGACATTGTCAAGATGAGTGTTTATTTACCATAACTGTTGTTGTTGTCTACCTTACATGGTACAAGCAGGTGAGTTGTGGCGTTCATTGACATAATTGTGTGTTAAACTTGAGACCAAATAGATTTTTTGGATGTAATTTGATTCATTTGTTGGGAGCACGTTGTTACAACCCTACTGGGACACAACCGGATTCTTTTTTGATGGTATTAGTTTTTTGGGTATCCGGCCGCAAGTTAGTAGAGGCTTTCAAGGGGTGAGCTCCGTAACGCAAGTAAAATCAACGGGGGAGGTACATTAAATACACAAGTATACTTAATTATATATATTCCCTTCCCACCACCATATGTAAATTAAAGTCACAAAAGGGAATTATTACTACACAGTATTTACATCTTCGTCTTCCTCTGAAGACACTGGATACTTGGCGATGCTCACTCTGGGTAGCCTTTCCTGGTTTTCTCTTCTGTCGCCCAGAACCCACGATGAATCTACCCAGGCCACAGGCTAGCCAAATTACAATCCCACTGGGTGCCTCGTTGTGATGGCCTACAACCACAGTCCAACCTGTAGCTGGCAGGTACTAGTCAGCCTCGCTGTTAGGCCACTCCACGACTAATACTAGGGTTGCGAAGCCCTAGGCAGGAGCCTCGTGTGACTTGCTGTTCACTCTCCTCGGCCGGCACCACAGTGGGTGGTCTCTTCCACCAGCCAGCCCCGGAGACGGCGAATTCCGTCACTGCCACTCCTCAGGCAGGCTATCACACACTCAGCAGAGTTCGTCCGGGGGTGGCTCACAGCTTGTACAAAGCAGACTGGTGAAGAGACCTTGGCTGCCTTGGGTAGACTGACTCAACGTACCTCACAGCCATACTAGGTTGACTCTGAAAGCAGACACGTCATCAGTATTGGGGACACAACATGGGATCACTAGGAAACATCACTTACTAGCTTAGACACAAACGTCCACCTATTCCCTCCATAGACGGCATTCACTGTCTAAGCGCCACTTCACCAGAGGTCAGCAGCGGCTACGTCACGAGCCGACTAGGACAGGCATCCAGCACTTATTGCCTTCGCTTCATGCTCAGGCGAGGAGTTTTGGTTCATAACACACGTGCCCAAAGCCCATGCTTTGGATACACTATACAATAATGTAAGTTTGCCTCGGGTAATAAATAACAGTGATCATCATTACCTGGTTTCAGGGGATGGACGGTGTTTCAGGCCATCCTCCAAAGGTTTCACAATGTCAAGAAAATGGTCAATTTAAAGTAGTCTCTCCTACCCTACCAGAGGCTCCAAAACAGAAAATGGGACAGTACATCACTTTCTTGAGTTGCTTTCATTTTCTCGTAAATTTTTTGGCCTTGTGTGATGCATATGAGCAAAAAGTGATGCTCTTTATCAGAGGACAGGTTAGGTATTTACTCGGAATAGAGAGAATATTATAGAGAATCTTTTTTTTTTTCTCTTTGGCAGGAACACCACTTGAATATGGCGGGGCTTGTGTGGGTGTGGATGCAAAGTGATCTGGCCGCAGCGGTGCGACCCATCGTGGCTGCATTGATTTACGTCCTGGATGATCCCGGAAGCGCCTTAGTCGGACCTTAGCATGCATCTTAGCCCGGACACAAGTTCGAACCCTCATTACGGCCTTTGTGGATTTGTTCATGTATCATGATATTGTGATTTCTGTATCACAAGTGATGTTCTTTTCCTTAAGAATGTATTCCATGATTTGTATACAGATAAAGGTTTGATTGATAACAGTTGTGTACCTCTACTTGTCTTGATAATAAACAATAAAAATATATTTGAGTTTAAAAACTTATTATTGCTGTCAAGTTTCATAATTTCTGGAGTTCAAGACAACTGGTATTGCCCCTTTTAACCCCTCCGTGGTGCCTCCTTGCCGTGGTGAGGGGCTCACGTACACCTCCCTGTGACCGGTGTAGGTTGCCTTTGCCCCCTCTCCTGCCACTTTTTGGGTGGTGGACGTGCTGAAGGGCACTACGTAGGGGCCTTATGAGCCATCGGACCACCCGCTGGAGGGGTCGTCTGTGAGGGGCTGCCCTGAGTGGATGGTTGGGTGTCCAGGCTGGAACGATAGGGGGAATATGGTCTTAGCACCAGTGTGGGAGAATGGACGATGTAGTAGGACTCCCCTGTTGAAAAGGGTGAGCACCGCTGGGGACAACGCACCCTTCCTGCACTGGCCCGCACTCAGTCTCCTTGACTGCCCTGGTAGGTGGTATCTCTTGGTTCCAGGTCCTAAACTTTTGATATTGTTTGCTGCATGGATGATGACACGACTTCTCTTACGCAGGCTCATGGTGTGGGTGACCAGGCCCCTGAGTCAGACCATCCTGGAAGACCAGGATCTGTAGCCCCGCTACAGGGCTCGGTTTAGGCCCAGACCGGACTCTTCCTTCCTGCTCCCCTCCCTCCTCTGTGGTTGAGTCGAGCCCAAGACTGCTGTGGTGACCGCCTCGTCCCCTTGCATGGCTCCATCTTATTGTGACTTTTTGACCCATCTCTCTCTAAAGGTTCTCATCGCCGTCCTCGCCACGGCTACTCTCGTATGCTCCCTTCCATACTAATTCGTACCATGCTTTGTTTGGTCCTGCTACATGGACTAAGTACTTTGACCTCCATCCTTTACATCAACTCCTGACAATTTTTCCCTTCATAGGCATCTTGTAGATTCCGTAGATGCCTCAGTTACCTTCAACCCCACCCATCTTGGTACCCGTGTCGTTGCTGCTGCTCATAATGCAGCCACCCGCTTGGCCGCCTTATCCTGCCTTGGCGAGACCCTGTTCAGGTCTCAAAGAGCGCTCGGGTAAATGCCAGTGTTGGCACTGTTCTCCTCCTACACCATGTTGCGACTGGTGTTAGGAATCTAAAAGACTGAAAAGACCACGAGGATATCATGCATATCCTCAAGGCCAGGGTCATTCTGTCCTCCAGGTGGATACGTTTATTCATCCCCCTCATGGTTATCACTGTCTGCCCCTTCGGGTTGTGAAGATTAACTTTGATGGTAGGACCCTTCCGCCCTCTGTCATTCTTGCTGGTGCCAGATGCTTTGTTCAGGAGTATATTCCATCTCCCCGGCTCTGCAATAAGTGCTGGAGGTTTAGGCATGGTGCCCTCAAATGCTCTAGTCCTGTCTCTCTCTGTCTCATGGTTTGGAGGCGAGGGTCACTCTAAGCTGGAGTGCACTTCTTCCTAGGTCCGCTGCCTCAATTGCAGTGAGGCCAACCCTACCTTCTCCCGCACGTGTATACGTTACAAACTTGAGGCGGCTGTCCTCAACTTGAAGCACCGGGACCATTTTCCTTTTCCTGAGGTTCGGCGCTAAGTTCATTGTCTCCCCTCTTTCGCTGGCGTATCCTATGCTCGCGTGGTGTGCTCTTCCTCTCCTCGTCCTTCCCACCTACTCAGTCTCACAACTGTTTCCAAGCCTTAGACCCAAACACACCCACCACCACCTCCCCTGTTTCCCTCCGTTCTCTCCCAGAGTGTCCCCTCTTCTGGTTCCCTGTCTAGGGTATCCCTTCTTTCTACCCAGTCTGTCATGTCTCCTGTGTCTTCCTTCTCCTCTCCTTCTGGTCTTCCTTCCCATCATTCTTCTCCGTCTCTTGGCTCACCACGACACCAGACAGTGCGGGCCGATGTCCATCGCTCGCCTGGTGGTCATTTTGTTCGCTTGCGCTCTTCTTCTCTTTTTGAGATGCTGGAGTCTGTTGCCCCGTATATTGCTGCTGGGAAACCTGTCTCTTTGAGTCAGAAGCGGAAACCTGGCTCCTCTCCTTCCTCCTTCCCGGTAGGTAAGACCATCCTCTTGGGGAATGTGGAAGTGCGTTCCCTGGTGGAATGTGGACTGTACTCGGGCTGTCCGCTGTAAGTAGACCCAGGTCAATATTGAAATCACCTCCCAGAATTATATGATTTTTGTTGAGATTGTTATTTATGATAAGATTCCTTACATTGTCAGAGAATAAAGCTATGTTGGTATTAGGAAATCTATAGATGGCACCGATTATCAGGAGGATTTAAGGGATTTACTGGAGAACTTGGCAAAGGTATATTCACAATAGTCGTCTCTATCACTAATGACACTATTGCAAATGAAGGTATCTTTGTAAATATATTGCTGTACCGCCACCTTTTTTATTAGGCCTGCAGTTATGAATGGCTTTATAACCAGCTAAATTGTAGAGTTGGGTATAGTCATTACTTAGCCAAGTTTCTGTTAAAATGATGAAATATAATTTAGTACCTAGTGCTGTAAGTAGTGCATTTATATCATCAAAATGTTTAACAAGTGACCTAACATTTTGGTTGTAAACTGATAAGCAGGTGCTGTTTAGGAGTTTGTTTTTTGCAAGATTTGCTGTGTAGTACTTGCAATAATGATGGTCAATGTGCTGATTAGTGTGGATATGGGACAGAAGATTTCGATCAGGATCAATATCAGTAAGCATATAGATAAGAATGTCACGATACAATAAGATAAGCAATTACAGGAACAGATGAAAACTAAATCTGCTGTAAAATAGAAAGTAATTATAGCAAAACACAGCAATATAATAATATAACAATACGATAAGAGCTTACAAAATATTGAGTCTGCTAAAATTAGAGAATAATTATGGCAAAACACAACAATAAATGCAAGTAAACAAAAGAATTGAAACAATTAGAGGTAGAATTAAGGTCACTAGATAGCCATGGAGGATACACAAGTTTGGTGGAGAGAACAAAAAATCAGTAGAGACTGTCAAGATGAATATATAAAAAAAATTTGACAATGATAATTGTAAAGTAAAATAATCTTAAAGATAATAAATTTTATTTAGCTTAGTTTTAACCTATAATTAGTATGAACTTAATTAAAAGAACAAAAATGAGATCAATAATTGATTTCAATAAATGACATAGATCAATACAATTAAATTTAAAATTTAAATGGAATAGGGTAAGATTAGATTTAAGAGTAAAATTTTACAATGAAACTGAGGTAGATGCTTGCATAAGTGCATGGAGACTTGATGGATTATTTAGGAAATTATATGAATGAGAGAACATTAGGTAAATGGTAAGGCAGAGACAGCACCTTAGACAAAGTTAGATTAAGTTAGGTTAGGCTCAGGCACTGAAAGAGTTATTTTAAGTACTGGCATTGGTCGGGTTCAGGTTTTCAGATATACCACAATCATTTAAGAAGGCCAGTAGTTGTTGGTCACATTTTATTTCATATCTTTTTCCTGTACTTTCCTTCTTCACAAAAATCGTACCATTCCTAGTGTAGCACTGCCTCCTAGTGTAGCACTAGGAGGGATCCACGCTGCTTTGTAAGACACTCATTTATATAGAGGTTGGTTTTTTGCTTAGCAGCTGATTGTATGAGGTCAAACTTCGCAGAGGGATTTGCAAGTTTGATGAGCATTCTCCTACTGTTACGGGGACTGTTTTTATCTATCCTAATAGCTGATTTGATTTCAACACTGACTCTGATCTTTGAATTAATTAGGGTGTGGGCTATGTTACAACAATTCTCACCTTGTTGTTCATCAGGTAGATCAGTAGAGCTAATTATCAGGGAGTCATGAAGTTGTTGTTGCTCTTGGTCATCTTTGGAAGCCGCCTGGTGAATCTGAAGGAGATTGATCTGTTTTTCCAGCTTTTGAAGGAGGTCACTTTGAGCTGAGAGATACACTTTGAGCTGAGGTAAATTTGAGATACATTGGCCGCTCGCATTATCAAGTTCCGGCATCGCCACGTGATCACGGAGGACAACATTTATGATATCAACCGCCTTCGGGCCACACCCGAGTTGATGGCTGCTATATCGTTTGAGGTGGACCCGTCCCAACAGGGCCCGGGCCCTCAGGTCAGGGGGCAGGAAGTCGTTCACCGTCCTCGTCCAGCGAAACGGGCACCCGCCGTTCCTCTAGGGGTGCCGCCAGCGGCAGACAGCGTGGACGCCGACCTCAGTCACCAGCTTACTCCAGGGCTAGTGGCCTGCAAGGTACTCTGCAGGGGAGCCCCTCCCATCATCGATCGGCTCGATCAAGGAGACGGCCAGCTCGACACTCGTCACACAGCTCTCGGACTTCCGATTCGGATGCCTCTCGATCCCGCAGCAGGCGGACAGGTTATCGCCAACAGAAAGAGACCTTCCGCATACCACCTCGGGCGTTGGACTATGACGGGAAGTCAGATTAGGCCACCTACTATCGCCGTTTCACGTCTTATGCCTCGGAAAAGGACTGGAGCGGACCTACGTTATTGACACAGTTAGGGTGGTGCCTCAAGGGTAAGGCAAGTGATTTTTACAATCATTTACTGGACAGAGAACCGTCGATCGATTATAATCGCATGATGCATAAGATGATCAAGCGATTTGGCGATAGGGAAGTTCTGGATGTAGCCATGATGAAGTTTAACCAGGCTCAGCAGGAACCAGAAGAGGATATCACCGATTGGGTAGATAGGGCCCATCACTTGGCTCATCGGGCCTACAAACATGTGCCACGATGGGAAGTGGAACAAATCGCAGTAATGAGATTTGGCCAGGGATTACAGGATAAGAGTCTGGCAGGATACATTTCCAATGCGAGGAACTCCTCCATGGAGGAGGCTATTGATCGGGCCCAAACCTTCCAGCACAATGCCATAGCGATCCACGGTTCCTCAGGTTCCAAAGGATACGACTCCCATCACCGAGTGCCCCAAGGTCCAGCAGTGGGAAGGTACTCCCAGTTTGAGCGGCCACCCAGGAGTAATGACGCTTCTCGGCGCTCGACACTCGCCCTTCCCAGCTCCCCAGGCACGTCACCGGCTACCAGCTCCTCAGGTTTTGGAATTAACACTTGCCGACCATCGAGTGCGGGCTCGCATCCTTTATCTTCCAGGGGCGTGGAGGCGAAGTTGGACACCTTGGTAGCAGGTATCTCAGAGACCAACGGGAGATTGGACCAGGTGTGTGAGAGTTTGAGGCACCTTACAGTTGCTCTTATGTCACCACAGCATTGCCGTAGCCCATCCCCTAGGCGACCTGTTCAGTGCTACAGGTGTGGGAAAGAGGGTCATTTTGCTCGGGACTGTGAGGAATCCGAAAGGGATGAGGAAGCAGTCCGCCAGCACGGGGACACCTCGGGCAACAGGCCACGTGTTTCATTTAAGGACCAAAATTCGTCTTTAAACGCTGCCGGGTCGGCTCATTCGGCCTAAATCCGACCCAGTGCATAACAGGCCAAGGAGGGGCATCGGAGCAAGATGCTGACCAGATATTGTCTAGAGGTGTGGAAGACATCTCGGCTCACACTGACAGGGGGGACATGGACATTAGCACATCAGACACGGACAACCAGCAGAGTTTGGTTATGCTAAGTGAGAACTCGTCAAGTGAGGCTCCTTCAGGAATCCAATGCAGGACAAAAGTGGCAATTCGGGACCATGCCACTACTGAACAGACAGGTCTGGATCAGGAAGCGAAGCAAAATTCTCACAGGAAGTGGGGCCCGTTAAGACACAATGTGGAAAGGAGGGCTCAGAAGAAAATAAAGAATGAACTAGCATTTGGTAAGTTCTTGGAAGGCATAGATCCAATTGCTTTCCCTTGGGATCCTGGGGGTGAGATGTGGGAAGAGGGTTGCTCTGTCAAAGGACTCACATTCAAGGAGCAGCGCTTCGGTGCGAGGAATATTGTTAGGACAGTAAATTCCTAAGAGTGAAGCTGAAAAGAAAAAAAAAGAAAACAGGAAAGAGAATAGTGTAGTGTATGCAATGTTGAAACAGTTCGTGTATAGTGCAAAGATAATACGGGTAATAATTGTAATGTTCGTGTATAGTGCAAAGATAATAAAGGTAATAATTTTAATGTTCGTGTACAGTGCAAAGATAATACGGGTAATAATTGTAATAGGACCCATTCATGAAACCAGACTTTTTACAAAAAGACATGTTATATATAGTGTAACATTTTCCCTCCAATATACCCATTGTTCTATAGGGACGGGAGGAGTGTAGAGGGAACCACATTCAAAGTGCCCGCCAAAGGAGACATTTTACAGTATTGGCAAGGCTGTGCCCTGATTGGTGGACGGCGACGGCGCACAGCCTACCCGCGCAGCAGCCCCGCGCAGGCCGAGTGGGCCAGATTTGAACTGCATGTGACCCAGCACGGACGACGCCCTCCCGGCACCACTGGCACTTAGGATATGTGCCCATAGGACCCCTAAAGAGGCATTGACTCCCTCTGTCCTACCCTTCCTGAGGAGCCTAGACTTGCTCCACCTGCCCTACCAGCCCTACCTCTCCCTACGACGACAGTTCCAGGTGAAATATTACTGTACTATTGTTGTAACACGTGGGTCACCTCTACATCATATTTATTCATTACTAACGTATTGCCAGGAAGCTGAGTGGTTAGGTCTCAATAAATTTCCTGGTATAATATTATTGTTTGCTATTCTCCATCTTTGACTAGGCAAGTTGAAGTCACCTAGGAAGATAATATCAGGTATCGGGTTCTCCAAATTATCAAGGCTATTCTCTTTTTTGTTTATCTGTTCTGTGAATTCCTCGGCCGTTGTATCTGGCGGTTTGTATATTAGAATTCACTAAATTTATTTTATCTATTTTTAATCCCAATACCTCTATCACCTCATTTGTAACGTTAAGGAGCTCCGAGCATACAAGGTCTTCCATAGTATACAGACCCACTCCTCCATGTGACCTAATTTTCCTATCACAGTTGTGTACTTTTCGAGACTACATGTCAAATATTCCCTAACATACATGGCTTCTCCCCCCTCCTTGTGTATTATATCTTTGTGTGAAATAGTTTAAATCCATTTATGGGACTTTCAGCAAATAGTTCTCTATTTTTTACATTCATCAATGTTTCGGTACGTGCAATAATATGTATTGTTTCATTGCAGATAACAGCATTTAAATTGTTTTTGTTTCTTAGACTTAGACTCGTACTACCAAGTTGCTGTTGGAAAGTGGATAATTTTTTTATGAAGTCATTTGTTATTTTTCCCCTACTTTAGTAATTTATGCTTTTGATCTCGATTAGTTTTATATCCTAACTTTTTAATTTTTCCCCCTTATATATTGCCATCTTATCTGTCTACTTTACATGGCTTAAGCAGAGTCATGTCTGCTTAAGCCTTTGTTATTTTACTAATTTACCTGTTTTAATTATTATTTGTTTTCAAAGTTTAGTTTACCCCATTTTATTTGCTTTTTGCAGTACAGTACTTTACTAATAATCTTGTAATAGTAATTGGTAATGTAGCACTTGGCCTTTCTCCTTCAGAATGTATGCACACATTATAGAAAGAAGAAGAGAATACCACACAAGATGGCAGCGTATGTCACGGGCCAAAAAACGACGCCTAAAAGAACAGGCGTCCCAGCTTGGCAAAAATGAAAATAGTGATGAGGTTGAGATTCAGTTGTTGAATCAGGATCCTTTGGCCAATGTTACAACAAACAGCATAGATGATGACCATGCTGCTTTGTCATCTAATTCAGAACCTAATATTGGTTGTGGAGCCAATGAAGATGCATCATCTCTTGAAAGTCAGAGAGAGAGAAAGATTGGACTTGCGACATGATTGATGAGCATGACCCAATATCATCAGAGTCAGAGAGCAGTGGTGATGAGGATGATAAATCATTATCAGATGTATTGTTAGTATGGGTCAATAAATATGGCATAACACACAATGCCATTGATAATTTATTAAAAAAATTGAGAAAACAGGGACATGCTGACTTGCCAAAAACAGCTCGTTCGTTACTGAATACAGTTAAACATATACCTACTGAGACTAAATCAGGCATGATGTATATCTACTTGGGGTTAGAGGAGGAAATGTTGAAAACTTTAAGGCTGTATCCTAAATCAACAATAAGAGATTTGGCAGAAATATCTTTAATTTGCAACATTGATGGTTTGCCAATATATAGAAGTAAAAATGAAAGTTTATGGCCTGTTCTTTGTGCTATCAATAATGTCAAACCTATAAGAGTTTTCCCAGTAGTCCTTACATACGGAAGCTCTAAACCTAGTTGTGGGAACCGACCTGTGAGATTTATATTTATTTAATTTATATGAATTTATATTTACGTTAATTTATATACTTCGATAGCAATTTGTATAATGATAAGTGGACTGTATTTCTGCAATAATCTCAATCTCACAAATCGATCCTCTACACATTAGGGGGGGTTTATATTTAATATATATGCAGCCAATCAAACTACAGAATTAACTACATACATTGAAGAGGTTCCTTATCTTATAGTACAGCAGGTTAGTCCACCAGGTATAACTAGGGTGTAGACACCAAATTATCCTCTTTGAGGTAGCTTCCATATCACCCAGTAACTGGTGCACAAATCTTGCATCCTCGTCTTGACCTGTCAAAAGTGCGCTAGCTGTGAAGCCAGATACCTATATATGACAAGTATATCAGAGAAAACAGTACATGGAACATGAAGACCTGGCTTAATTACCTTTAGTTTGAGGCTTCCATGTGATCTAACCGGATCACCCTATATCCTGACATTAATGGCCATAAATGAATGATAAACGGGTTTCGGATAGACTTAACTTGAATTGTAGACATCGTGTTGGAGATGGTACCTTTGGTTTCCATAACACTACGTCCAAGTAAAATTAACAGGAGCCGAATTTGCTCCCGTGTGAGCCTCTGGTCTCAATATAAACAATGGCTGTTTAACACTCCATCCTATTGACGTTACTGGCCGACATTGTCCAGAATGATAGGAGCCGAATTTGCTCCACACGTCTCGGAGGTGACACAACAATGGCTGCCTCCTTCCTCCCTGACGCCTGGCCTACTTTGTCCAGATTTCAGAAAGTGATAGAAGGGTCACATTTACTCTACTTTAATATTGATAATTAAGTTAATTTATATAAGATGTTTTTATGATGGTAAAGTCCAAAGACTAATGTATTTAAGAATAATTCCCACCATAATAGGTGGTGAATTATAATAGTGTGTGGTGATGATATCCCGTTTTCTTTAGACGGTAATTCCACTACAAGTTACGTTTTCTATGGGTAACTTGTTGGTAATACAGTTATTATCTGTATGATTATTAAATGGTGTCGGATTTTCCGACATAATTCCCCAGGGGGCTGCTCACGGGTCGAAGTCCTCTTTAGAACAGACGAACACCGATACTCCTCCTTCGAATTATTACATTAATTTGATGTTAGTAGTTAATAAGCACACATTTGTGCGTCTGTTCGTACAGGACGGATGTCCCGTACTAGAGTTGCAAGGGTTAGAAGTCTAATGCGATTTCATTTCCCTGTCAACTCTTGAAAGGCTAATATTCAAGCCTTATTACATATTATTTAACCCAGAAGACTGGATGTGAACAAGTACTACAGTCAAGTATGATTCAGGGACTGCAGTGAGATCAGTGACATTAGATATAACTTGAAGTTTCTTCAGGTAACTGGTCACTGATATATAAACACTGAGGCCCATGGAATACATCTTGATTAAATAATAAATGTATCAAATCAGTCATCAGATTTATTGGGGTTTAATTTAATTAATTGATTCAGAAGATTGAATAGCTCATCATTAAAGTAAAGTATGGTTCTGAGACTGCAGTGGGTTCAGTGACATTGGTCGCAGTGACTTGTAGCTGTTTTAGGCTACTGTTCACTGATTTGCCACTGAGGCCTCATGAACTCATCTCCAGCTTTAAATGATGATACTAACATCAACCTCTGTTACTATAGTCAGCTGTAATCTCCTTAGTATAATGCTACTGGAGAAATATAATCAGCTGACAAATTTAGATCTCTACTGGTATTGTTTCTCTGCAGGCATAGGTCTCCTCAGGCTTGATACTGGGCCTGAGAGTAATTTACCTCCTGCAGAGTTTAACATGGTTATACCCTGATATTTAGTAGGGCTACCAATGAATTGATGGTAGTAGTCTGTCCCCACAAGGACAGCCATTTGGCATTTGATTTGCTCAAATTTACCTGCAGCTGCTTGATAATAGCTTTCCAGGTCAGCATAATCAACTTGAGATTGTTGTGACAAATCTTCACATTTCTTGATCTGTCTTGTTAAGTGGCCTTTAAGACCTGCAAGGGTTCTTTTCATTCTCCCTGCATTATCCATCCTGGCTAGTTGGTGAAGCCTTGTGGGACTTGTACTTGGGCTGCTCATAATACTGAACAAACACTAATGGTAGCCTAGGGTAAATTCTGAAGTCACTAGGCAATAATCCTACCTCTACTAGAGGTTAGCACTTAAAATTAATACACATTATATATATATACAATCATCCACACTAATGATTTGAGTGATAAACCAGTGTCACTGGAAGTACCTTTAGGTTAGCTCTTCTATATCACCCTAGGATGGTAGAGACACTAATTAATCACTCAAAGGTGTAATGATCATAAGTAATTTATTATATATACAACTCAACTCGAGTTGATAAAAATTACACCCAAAATAGGGTCTGGACCATTCATTAATGGTGTTAGGTTGTTCAATATAGTACAACTGACTATGGTAATAATGGGACTAGGATGAACAATAATAGTTCAACTAGTCAGTGTTAATATCCTACCCTGTTGTGGGATGGCAATTAGTAAATATTATACTGTGAACACTAGTGCAGTATATATTAAATGATTCTCTATTTTGGAGAAATAATATACACAATTATTGATAATAGCCTCTTAATTAGCCTCTATGAAACTTCTAATATTATCTAGAAGTATTAAATATTATTAGTGACCTCGCGAAATAAAGTCCACAAAATTCGTAGATAATCTCTCGCGAAATGTAACACCACGAAATCCGTGAACAATCTCGCGAAGACACAGTCACTAATTTGGCTGGATTCTATATTAGCGCTGTCATTTCACGAAATAACACGCCACCAAATATCTGTGGGTGTGCATGAAACCGCTGACGAAGCTGAACTGGGCTGAGGGAGGCTCCTGAGCTCCCTCGAGGCTTCGCCGCTGTCTTGACTGGCTTTGTTTAAATTACACTGCACTAGTTTATTTAATGAATCCACTGGTTAACTGGTTCATCCGGTACTAAGATGACCAAATGTGGGTTCATAGGACCGAATATTCCGGTTCCGAAGGTCCAAATAATTCGGTTTCGAAGGACCAAATAATGTGGGAACCGACCTGTGAGATTTATATTTATTTAATTTATATGAATTTATATTTACGTTAATTTATATACTTCGATAGCAATTTGTATAATGATAAGTGGACTGTATTTCTGCAATAATCTCATAATCTCACAAATCGATCCTCTACACATTAGGGGGGGTTTATATTTAATATATATGCAGCCAATCAAACTACAGAATTAACTACATACATTGAAGAGGTTCCTTATCTTATAGTACAGCAGGTTAGTCCACCAGGTATAACTAGGGTGTAGACACCAAATTATCCTCTTTGAGGTAGCTTCCATATCACCCAGTAACTGGTGCACAAATCTTGCATCCTCGTCTTGACCTGTCAAAAGTGCGCTAGCTGTGAAGCCAGATACCTATATATGACAAGTATATCAGAGAAAACAGTACATGGAACATGAAGACCTGGCTTAATTACCTTTAGTTTGAGGCTTCCATGTGATCTAACCGGATCACCCTATATCCTGACATTAATGGCCATAAATGAATGATAAACGGGTTTCGGATAGACTTAACTTGAATTGTAGACATCGTGTTGGAGATGGTACCTTTGGTTTCCATAACACTACGTCCAAGTAAAATTAACAGGAGCCGAATTTGCTCCCGTGTGAGCCTCTGGTCTCAATATAAACAATGGCTGTTTAACACTCCATCCTATTGACGTTACTGGCCGACATTGTCCAGAATGATAGGAGCCGAATTTGCTCCACACGTCTCGGAGGTGACACAACAATGGCTGCCTCCTTCCTCCCTGACGCCTGGCCTACTTTGTCCAGATTTCAGAAAGTGATAGAAGGGTCACATTTACTCTACTTTAATATTGATAATTAAGTTAATTTATATAAGATGTTTTTATGATGGTAAAGTCCAAAGACTAATGTATTTAAGAATAATTCCCACCATAATAGGTGGTGAATTATAATAGTGTGTGGTGATGATATCCCGTTTTCTTTAGACGGTAATTCCACTACAAGTTACGTTTTCTATGGGTAACTTGTTGGTAATACAGTTATTATCTGTATGATTATTAAATGGTGTCGGATTTTCCGACACTAGTGATTTAGATTTTTTAAATTAATTCATTCAGGATTTGAACAAAATTATGCACTATGGATTTAAAAATGATGACAAAACATTGTCAGTAAAACTAAAAGGAGTCATATGTGATGCCCCAGCAAAAGCAATGATGAAGGCAATCAAACTCCACTCTGGCTACTTTGGGTGTGATAGATGTACCCAAGAGGGTGTTTGGAATGGAAGAATGACTTATCAACAAGTGAAAAATTTACAACTCAGAACAGATGAAGATTTTCGTAATCAATCTAATTCTCAACATCACCATGGTAGATCACCATTCTGTGACTTAAATATAAATATGGTGAGTACTTTTCCCATAGACTATATGCATCAGATATGTCTTGGGGTTATGAAAAGGTTACTTCTTGCCTGGATACGAAATAAAAACGTAAAATTATGTGCTCGCCAAGTTGATGAAATTAGTCAGCGTCTAATTCAACTAACAAAATTTGTGCCTATGCACTTTGCACGTAAACCTCGAAGTCTTTCAGAGGTTGATAGATGGAAAGCGACTGAATACAGGCAACTCCTTCTCTACACCGGTAAGATTGTACTGAAGGGGATCTTACCCAAAGAATTGTATGACCATTTCCTGACTCTGAGTGTAGCCATTTCTATTCTTGTATCACCTAAATTGATTCAGTTAAATTACAGCCAATATGCACATGATCTTTTGCTGTACTTTGTGTTAAAGGCTCGTGAGCTGTATGGTAAGGATTTTTTAGTGTACAATGTACACTGCCTAACACACACATCCTCTGATGCCAAAGAGTTTGGTAGTTTGGACAGATGTTCAGCATTTCCATTTGAAAATTACCTGCAGCAGGTTAAGAATATTGTTCGATCAAGTAAAAATCCTCTTGTTCAAATTGCAAAGAGGCTGAAAGAGATGCAGCATTCTCAAAGGATTTATACACCAAATACAGAACATAAAATATATACCAAGGCACCAAACAATGCCTATTTGCTGAATAATGAAACTTGCTGCCAAGTTTTGGACACTGTCAGTGACACCGATGAAAATGGAGACAGCATGTTCCTTTGCAGGGTATATTCGAGAAGTATACCTCTCTTTGAGAAACCTTGTAACTCCAAATTAATTGGATCATTTAAGGTTCTTACTAGGAATTCATCCATGAAGGTGATTCCAGCAAGAAAACTAAACCGCACAGGTATGATGATCGAGACAGAAAGCGCAAATACTTTTCTGCCAATACTACATGACTTATGACAAGTACGTATTTAAATACTGTATCAATTCTTTAATAATAGTTTGAACTAATATTGTAAGTTAATGAGATTCACAATTTTGTTTTTTATTAAAGCTATTATCTTTTGACCAATATTTACCTGTTTAAAAATCCCATTAGCCTGTATTTCATGAAAATTATTAATATTTTGAGAGCACATTAAGAGATAAAACTATTAAGCCTTTTAGTCCATACATGGCAGCTACTGTTTATACCAACCGAAAATCATTTACAAATGTGGCTAATCTATGATTGACATAATCAAGTAAATCTATTACCAACTTTATGCTAATTTCTTTTTTTGGGGAGAACAACCCTTAATAAGATTTTTCAATTTTGTAGATGACATTTGAAAAGCGGTATGCAGTGGTAGGCTTCAATGATCATAGTGTGGGTATCATGTCCACAACCTGGATTGAAAAATCTGATGATGTAAGCATTACTTTGAAACTAAAAAAATTGCATGTATTGAGTTGGTTTAAAAATATTCCAAATTAGTGCTAAAATTAGCATGTAACAGTTTATTTTGACTTTTGAGGAAACCATATTGTGCTGGTGGCCACGGAGCAGGCATACAGTTAGTGCCGAAAAGCCAGACAAACTGGCGAGTGCATGTCGTATCAACAATCCTATCAACAACCGGTAGGTATTAAATTTATAATTATTAAGATTTAAGATACAAGACGCCTATTAATTCATTCACCATAACTTTAACACTGCAGACATAAAAACAGCATTATAATTATATTTTAATCACAAGATGGGTTTCCTCATAGCTACTTAAGACTTGTGTGCCCCAGTTATAAGTTCCAAATCATGTACGTCGTATTATTAAACATCTCTTTAGGAAGCTGATTTAAGTTATTTCTTTGTGTTCACTACTCTACTAGGTAACGATAAATATATATCTCGCTGATATATTACTAATTATATTCAATTATTACAGATGATTTTGACGTTGCAAAACGAAGATGCTTAGCTGCGGAAGACACTTCAAATGTCGAAACTGAAGACGATATGGGCTATCCTCGACAACGAAAAAGGAAACCATGCTTCAAATATGAAGAAGAGAATTCCGAGAATAACAAACGTAAGCATTGATAACCTACTACAGTAATTTTAAAAAATTTGCAACTTGAAAAATGCCATTCAATACATTAAACAATTTAAATAATTTCAGGCAATCATCACTCGTCTCAATCCAAGAAGAAGTGTTCGCCATCTTCATATGAGAATACACCTTCAAAAGAAATAAATCCTCCGCAAATACCATATTATTCTGGTATATTAAGTGAATGTAAGGATTAGTAGTAAATAATATTAAAAGTTCTAAATTGATATTTAACCATGCTTCCTTTGTTTGGTTATTTATGCTCTTGGTTTAAAAAACTAAAAACTGCTCTAAACTTAGTTCTTGCTTTTTTTTTTTATTCCTTCTGGAAGTACTAGAAGCTTTGAGTAATTTTTATGCTTATCTGGAATTTCTGTATAGAAATATGTGTTTATTTCTAATTGTTTAATATTAAGCATATTATTCTTTTATGTGCATATGGGGTCTAGTGAACTTTTCCCACTTTGTCTAGCAGGTGCTTTTCACTTGTCATAGTTCAGGGAAATTTTGGTTTTCCTTTGATCTAGTCACTAGAAACAAGCAGGTTTGTTATTACCTTTCTTTTTGTTTGTCCCTTACGTGTTAATTTGTCCTTTATCTTACCTTTACCTTTACCTTACGTGTTAATTTGTCCCTTACCTTAAGTTAATTTTTAAAATATGTATCTCATGTTGACCCCCCTCTCTCATGTTAGTTCAAACTATATTAAAGTCTTAAAAATATTATTTGGTTAACAAGTGTTTGAAATAAACATAACTACTTTTCAGCTAATAGAACAGTCCTACAGAAGCCGTCTCCAGTGAAGACTACACTTCACAATACACCGTTGACGCCATCAGTATTTCTTCATGAAGGTAATAAGTAATTATTTAAAATATATCTCATGTTGACCCCCACACTCATGTTGACCCTCATTCTCTCTCTAATGTTGACCTCCCTTTTCTCATGTTGAAATTTGTTTTGTTAATTTTGTTCTGTCACCTCTTCTTATTCTGTGTGTATGTGTCTGTCTGTCTCTGTATGTCTCTCTATCTTTCTTTTTCTTTCTCTATTTCTTTTTTTTATTTATTTATTTCTTTTCTTTTTTCTTCTCTTCTCATGTTGGCCCTCCTCTCTCTCATGATAACCTCCCCCCCCTCTCTGATGTTGGCTCACCCTCTTTCTGATGTTGGGTAGTTTAAATGCTCATCTGCTCCTGCAGATGTCTGACATCAGGTACCTGTGTAAAAATGTCGTCAACATACCTGCAGTATATGGCCGGTTTCTAGTTCATGTCGACTAAGACTTTTTGCTCGATGGTACCCATATAGAAGTTTGCAAACAGGACACCTAGGGGAGAACCCATGGCGACCCCATCTACTTGCTTATACATGTGCCCATCCGGGCTCAAGAAGGGTGCCTCTTTAGTACAAGCTTGGAGTAGTTTCCTCAGAATATTTTCTGGTATGTCAAGAGGAGTACAGGCTGGATCACGATACACTCTGTCGGCTATCATCCCGATTGTCTCGTCCACAGGTACGTTGGTAAACAGCGATTCTACGTCCAACGAGGCTCTTATCCCTGTGGCCCATGTGCCCCGCAGTAAGTCAACAAATTCCTTTGGAGACTTCAGGCTGAAGGCGCAAGGAACATAAGGAGTCAGCAGGCTGTTGAGTCGCTTCGCCTATACCCCCTATTAGACTATTTTACAGGAACTTCTTTTCCACAGCTCATAAAACGGAGGAAAGGGTCCTGAAAGATATTGTTAATAGAAAGTTATCCCTACAGACAAAAATCAGAGGATACAACTGACGATTTACTATAAAACCAGAAAAACGGCCAGCCTACTCATGAGAAACTCTCCAGACACAAAGCAGAACGCTTTAAAAGAGACCAACGTCGTCTATGCCTTCAAATGCCCACTTGGGGACTGTAAGCTCCAAAAAACCCAGTATATAGGCAAAACAACAACATCTCTTTCTAGGCGTTTAACGATGCATAAGCAACAGGGCTCCATTAAGGAACATATAATCTCTTCCCACAACCAAACCATCGCCAGAGAAATCCTAGTGAACAACACTGAAATCATCGATAGATACAGCGATAGCAGACGGCTTGACGTTTGCGAGGCACTGCACATTAAGAAGTCAACACCAGCAATCAACAGCCAATTAATGCACAACTATATTCTACCCACCTCAAGACTCCGCTCCAATATAGAAGCATCAAGAAATATGGACCAATAGGCTTTCTACAATCACTTCCATTTCAATACCCATTGTTTCGTGTTCTGTCTTGTGTTGATGAAATTAATATCTTATTAAATACCACCTCACCCCATCCACCTCACTCAAATGTAGATATAAACAAATCGGTGATATGTAAGTTCTATTCAGTTGTGTATGTGTAAAGTCTTTGAAAATGTAATAAGTTTTACGAAACACGCTCAAGTGTCGCGTCAGACTAGAAATAAAAATGAATTTTGGAGAATTGATTTTTGAATTACCTCCAACAGTGAAAAGAAATGTACGAAAGATTGAGAAAATTCGTGTTAGAATTATTAATCTTACTTTTTCGGTCATATTTAATAATATATGTCTACAGGAAAGACTGCTACCAAAATATACTAATATATATGTATATATATAAATATATGTATATATATATATATATATATGTATATATATATATATATACCTATATATATATATATATACCCTTATAGGTATATATATATATATATAGGTATATATATATATATATATATATATATATACCTATATATATATATATACCTATTTCCTATGGTGTGCTCCCTCCTTCGACAGCCCAAAATTAACAGAATATGACACACTCCTAAGGTCAATAACCGTGAAAGTGTTAAACCTCTCCCTGCAAGATGACCAATGGGACCAAGCAACGCTCCCAGTTAGACTCGGGGGGATAGGTATTCGCAAGGCGACACAGTTAGCATTGCCGGCATTCTTATCCTCGACCAGTGCAACAGGTGAATTAGTTAAAGAAATACTACCGGAACACCTAAGAGAATCATTGGGATTCATGATCCCAAATTCGCGGAAGGAGCCGGTCAGTGGGACACTCTTGTCAACTCTCATCCTCGACTGACTTTTCCAAATGACTGCAAACAGTCCAAATGGGATAGCCCCATAGTGGAGAACATCGCCACATTATTGCTGGAGGCAGCTTCCAGGAAGGACAAAGCGCGTCTTCTAGCTGTGCAAGCTCCCTATGCTGGGGACTTCCTGTTGGCAGTCCCTAATTCCGCCTTGGGCACCCGCCTGGACCATCGGACCCTAAGTATTGGTGTTGCTCTGCGCCTTGCCGCCCCTATCTCCACCGAGCACCGGTGTATTTGCGGCCATGCACGGGCATACCAATACGGCAGCCATGGTCTCATCTGTCGTAAGACACAGGGAAAGATTGCCAGACATGAAGCAGTCAATGACATCATCAAGAGAAGTTTGGCTTCAGCTGGGTACCCAGCACAAAGGGAACCTCAGTTGTGCAGGCCTGACAACAACCAAAAACGCCCAGATGGAGTCACCCTGCAGCCGTGGAGGGAAGGTAAACAGGTCGTGTGGGACTACACGTGTGCATCCACATTGGCTGATACCTATCTACTTTACAGCGCCGCTGAGGGAGGCGGGGCGGCCACCTTCAGGGAGACCCAGAAAACTAACAAGTACAGGGACCTAGAACGTTGTTACAGGTTCGTGCCAATAGGCTCTGAGACTCTGGGCGCCTGGGGTAAATGTGCACTTAAGTTCCTGAAGGAGCTGGGCGAGGAACTCATTGGGAAGACTAGAGATCCAAGAGCGGCCAGTTTTATGTTCCAGCACCTCAGTGTCGCTGTTCAGAGGGGAAATGCGTGTTGTATCTTGGGTACGCACCCGACCCCCGAGGAACTGGACGAGGTCTTCGAACACTGATTGGTATATTGTTATATAAGTGTGTGTTTTCTGTAAACTGTAACATTGCAATAAAATCAAATAACAAAAAAAATAATAGGGGTGGTAGGAGAGGAAAAGATTAAAGTATTCAGTGAGAATCCACAAGGTCTTCTCTGAACACTATTTATTTTCTTCGAGGATGTGGGTCCCTTTAAATAAACCAGTGGTGGTACCCCTATGTATATATATATATATATATATATATATATATATATATGTATATATATATATATATATATATATATATATATATATATATATATATATATATATATATATATATATGTATGTATATATATGCAAACAAGCCTGAATGGTCCCCAGGACTATATACAACCGAAAACTCACACCCCAGAAGTGACTCGAACCCATACTGCCAGGAGCAACGCAACTGGTATGTACAGGGACGCCTTAATCCGCTTGACCATCACGACCGGACATAAGGAAGTGATAGCCGAAGCTATTTGAACCACTTCCCCGCCGGCACTCGGATGGTAATCTTGGGCATAGCATTTTACCAAATCACCTCATTCTTTGGGGCACACGTGAGGAACACAAATGCAAACAAGCCTGAATAATCCCCAGGACTATATACAACTGAAAACTCACACCCCAGAAGTGACTCGAACCCATACTGCCAGGAGCAATGCAACTGGTATGTACAGGGACGCCTTAATCCGCTTGACCATCACAACCGGACATAAGGAAGTGATAGCCGAAGCTATTTGAACCACTTCCCCGCCGGCACTCGGATGGTAATCTTGGGCATAGCATTTTATCAAATCACCTCATTCTTTGGGGAACACGTGAGGAACACAAATGCAAACAAGCCTGAATGGTTCCCAGGACTATATACAACTGAAAACTCACACCCCAGAAGTGACTCGAACCCATACTGCCAGGAGCAACGCAACTGGTATGTATAGGGACGCCTTAATCCGCTTGACCATCACGACCGGACATAAGGAAGTGATAGCCGAAGCTATTTGAACCACTTCCCCGCCGGCACTCGGATGGTAATCTTGGGCATAGCATTTTATCAAATCACCTCATTGTTTGGGGCACACGTGAGGAACACAAATGCAAACAAGCCTGAATGGTCCCCAGGACTATATACAACTGAAAACTCACACCCCAGAAGTGACTCGAACCCATACTGCCCAAGATTACCATCCGAGTGCCGGCGGGGAAGTGGTTCCCCGCCGGAATATATATATATATATACGACATATATATATATATATATATATATATATATATATATATATATATATATATGTATATATATATATATATATATATATATATATATATATATATATATATATATTTTATTAAATATGACCGAAAAAGTAAGATTAATAATTCTAACACGAATTTTCTCAATCTTTCGTACATTATGCTTCACTGTTGGAGGTAAATCAAAAATCACTTCTCCAAAATTCATTTTTATTTCTAGTCTGACGCGACACGGGCGCGTTTCGTAAAACTTATTACATTTTCAAAGACTTCACAAATACACAACTGATTAGAACTTGCGTTTCCCTGATTTTATATCTACATTTGAGTGAGGTGGGAAGGGTGATGTGGCATTACATTTGAGTGAGGTGGGAAGGATGATGTGGCATTAGAGGATATTAATAGGGTATTAAAAGTATCAACACAAGACAGAACACGAAACAATGGATATTGAATAAAAGTGTTTGTAGAAAGCCTATTGGTCCATATTTCTTGATGCTTCTATATTGGAGCGGAGTCTTGAGGTGGGTAGAATATAGTTGTGCAATAATTGGCTGTTGATTGCTGGTGTTGACTTCTTGATGTGTAGTGCCTCGCAAACGTCAAGCCGCCTGCTATCGCTGTATCTATCGATGATTTCTGTGTTGTTTACTAGGATTTCTCTGGCGATGGTTTGGTTATGGGAAGAGATTATATGTTCCTTAATGGAGCCCTGTTGTTTATGCATCGTTAAACGCCTAGAAAGAGATGTTGTTGTCTTGCCTATATACTGGGTTTTTTGGAGCTTACAGTCCCCAAGTGGGCATTTGAAGGCATAGACGACGTTAGTCTCTTTTAAAGCGTTCTGTTTCGTGTCTGGAGAGTTTCTCATGAGTAGGCTGGCCGTTTTTCTGGTTTTATAGTAAATCGTCAGTTGTATCCTCTGATTTTTGTCTGTAGGGATAACGTTTCTATTAACAATATCTTTCAGGACCCTTTCCTCTGTTTTATGAGCTGTGGAAAAGAAGTTCCTGTAAAATAGTCTAATAGGGGGTATAGGTGTTGTGTTAGTTGTCTCTTCGGAGGTTGCATGGCTTTTCACTTTCCTTCTTATGATGTCTTCGATGAAACCATTGGAGAAGCCGTTATTGACTAGAACCTGCCTTACCCTACAGAGTTCTTCGTCGACTTGCTTCCATTCTGAGCTGTGGCTGAGAGCACGGTCGACGTATGCGTTAACAACACTCCTCTTGTACCTGTCAGGGCAGTCGCTGTTGGCATTTAGGCACATTCCTATGTTTGTTTCCTTTGTGTAGACTGCAGTGTGGAAACCTCCGCCCTTTTCCATGACTGTTACATCTAGAAAAGGCAACTTCCCATCCTTTTCCGTCTCGTAAGTGAAACGCAGCACGGAACTCTGCTCAAATGCCTCCTTCAGCTCCTGCAGATGTCTGACATCAGGTACCTGTGTAAAAATGTCGTCAACATACCTGCAGTATATGGCCGGTTTCAAGTTCATGTCGACTAAGACTTTTTGCTCGATGGTACCCATGTAGAAGTTTGCAAACAGGACACCTAGGGGAGAACCCATAGCGACCCCATCTACTTGCTTATACATATGCCCATCCGGGCTCAAGAAGGGTGCCTCTTTAGTACAAGCTTGGAGTAGTTTCCTCAGAATACTTTCTGGCATGTCAAGAGGAGTACAGGCTGGATCACGATACACTCTGTCGGCTATCATTCCGATTGTCTCGTCCACAGGTACGTTGGTAAACAGCGATTCTACGTCCAACGAGGCTCTTATCCCTGTGGCCCGTGCGCCCCGCAGTAAGTCCACAAATTCCTTTGGAGACTTCAGGCTGAAGGCGCAAGGAACATAAGGAGTCAGCAGGCCGTTGAGTCGCTTTGCCAATCTGTACGTGGGTGTGGGTATCTGGCTAATGATTGGCCGAAGTGGGTTTCCAGGCTTGTGCGTCTTGACATTTCCATACGCATATCCAGGTTTATATTCCCCAATGATCTTTGGCAGGTGGAGTCCGGATTTCTTGGCGTTCACAGTTTCGATCAGTTTGTTGACCTTTGTTTTTAATTCGGCTGTAGTGTCCTTCGTTACCCTTTGGAACTTAGTTTGGTCAGAGAGTATGATGTTCATTTTCGCCAGATATTCGTCTTTTTTAAGAATGACATATATTGGCGACTTGTCACCTCTCCTGACAACTATCTCCTTGTTCTCACGAAGGCTTTTAGCTGCCGCTCTAAGCTCGGGGGACAGTATGGTGCTTCTGTAGTTGCCTCGATTCTTTCCTCCTTCTGCAATAAGTTCTGCTTGTAAGGTATCTTTGGTAGTGACCTTCTTTTGTGTCTCGAGGTCGAATATGTCGTCCAACAGAATTTCCAACTCCACTTTCCGGGCCATTTCACTCGGTCTGGACATAACATGACAGTTTATGCCCAGATTTAGGAGAGTGACTTGGTCCTCAGTGAGGTTAATTCCTGCAAGGTTCAGGAAGCCATCTCTTGGTCGTGGAATTGCCATAGGTCCTCCATATAATGTTGTTAGTTTCTTGATAATCCTTGTTTCAGTGGAAAGTGGAGTTGGAAATTCTGTTGGACGACATATTCGACCTCGAGACACAAAAGAAGGTCACTACCAAAGATACCTTACAAGCAGAACTTATTGCAGAAGGAGGAAAGAATCGAGGCAACTACAGAAGCACCATACTGTCCCCCGAGCTTAGAGCGGCAGCTAAAAGCCTTCGTGAGAACAAGGAGATAGTTGTCAGGAGAGGTGACAAGTCGCCAATATATGTCATTCTTAAAAAAGACGAATATCTGGCGAAAATGAACATCATACTCTCTGACCAAACTAAGTTCCAAAGGGTAACGAAGGACACTACAGCCGAATTAAAAACAAAGGTCAACAAACTGATCGAAACTGTGAACGCCAAGAAATCCGGACTCCACCTGCCAAAGATCATTGGGGAATATAAACCTGGATATGCGTATGGAAATGTCAAGACGCACAAGCCTGGAAACCCACTTCGGCCAATCATTAGCCAGATACCCACACCCACGTACAGATTGGCAAAGCGACTCAACGGCCTGCTGACTCCTTATGTTCCTTGCGCTTTCAGCCTGAAGTCTCCAAAGGAATTTGTGGACTTACTGCGGGGCACACGGGCCACAGGGATAAGAGCCTCGTTGGACGTAGAATCGCTGTTTACCAACGTACCTGTGGACGAGACAATCGGAATGATAGCCGACAGAGTGTATCGTGATCCAGCCTGTACTCCTCTTGACATGCCAGAAAGTATTCTGAGGAAACTACTCCAAGCTTGTACTAAAGAGGCACCCTTCTTGAGCCCGGATGGGCATATGTATAAGCAAGTAGATGGGGTCGCTATGGGTTCTCCCCTAGGTGTCCTGTTTGCAAACTTCTACATGGGTACCATCGAGCAAAAAGTCTTAGTCGACATGAACTTGAAACCGGCCATATACTGCAGGTATGTTGACGACATTTTTACACAGGTACCTGATGTCAGACATCTGCAGGAGCTGAAGGAGGCATTTGAGCAGAGTTCCGTGCTGCGTTTCACTTACGAGACGGAAAAGGATGGGAAGCTGCCTTTTCTAGATGTAACAGTCATGGAAAAGGGCGGAGGTTTCCACACTGCAGTCTACACAAAGGAAACAAACATAGGAATGTGCCTAAATGCCAACAGCGACTGCCCTGACAGGTACAAGAGGAGTGTTGTTAACGCATACGTCGACCGTGCTCTCAGCCACAGCTCAGAATGGAAGCAAGTCGACGAAGAACTCTGTAGGGTAAGGCAGGTTCTAGTCAATAACGGCTTCTCCAATGGTTTCATCGAAGACATCATAAGAAGGAAAGTGAAAAGCCATGCAACCTCCGAAGAGACAACTAACACAACACCTATACCCCCTATTAGACTATTTTACAGGAACTTCTTTTCCACAGCTCATAAAACAGAGGAAAGGGTCCTGAAAGATATTGTTAATAGAAACGTTATCCCTACAGACAAAAATCAGAGGATACAACTGACGATTTACTATAAAACCAGAAAAACGGCCAGCCTACTCATGAGAAACTCTCCAGACACGAAACAGAACGCTTTAAAAGAGACTAACGTCGTCTATGCCTTCAAATGCCCACTTGGGGACTGTAAGCTCCAAAAAAACCAGTATATAGGCAAGACAACAACATCTCTTTCTAGGCGTTTAACGATGCATAAACAACAGGGCTCCATTAAGGAACATATAATCTCTTCCCATAACCAAACCATCGCCAGAGAAATCCTAGTAAACAACACAGAAATCATCGATAGATACAGCGATAGCAGGCGGCTTGACGTTTGCGAGGCACTACACATCAAGAAGTCAACACCAGCAATCAACAGCCAATTATTGCACAACTATATTCTACCCACCTCAAGACTCCGCTCCAATATAGAAGCATCAAGAAATATGGACCAATAGGCTTTCTACAAACACTTCTATTCAATATCCATTGTTTCGTGTTCTGTCTTGTGTTGATACTTTTAATACCCTATTAATATCCTCTAATGCCACATCATCCTTCCCACCTCACTCAAATGTAATGCCACATCACCCTTCCCACCTCACTCAAATGTAGATATAAAATCAGGGAAACGCAAGTTCTAATCAGTTGTGTATTTGTGAAGTCTTTGAAAATGTAATAAGTTTTACGAAACGCGCCCGTGTCGCGTCAGACTAGAAATAAAAATGAATTTTGGAGAAGTGATTTTTGATTTACCTCCAACAGTGAAGCATAATGTACGAAAGATTGAGAAAATTCGTGTTAGAATTATTAATCTTACTTTTTCGGTCATATTTAATAAAATATGTCTACAGGAAAGACTGCTACCAAAATATACTAATATATATATATATATATATATATATATATATATATATATATATATATATATATATATATATATATATATATATATATATATATATATATATGTCGTACGTAGTAGCCAGAACGCACTTGTCAGCCTACTATGCAAGGCCCGATTTGCCTAATAAGCCAAGTTTTCATGAATTAATTGTTTTTCGACTACCTAACCTACCTAACCTAACCTAACCTAACTTTTTCGGCTACCTAACCTACCTAACCTAACCTAACCTAACTTTTTCGGCTACCTAACCTAACCTAACCTATAAAGATAGGTTAGGTTAGGTTAGGTAGGGTTGGTTAGGTTCGGTCATATATCTACGTTAATTTTAACTCCAATGAAAAAAAATTTACCTCATACATTATGAAATGGGGAGCTTTATCATTTCATAAGAAAAGAAATTGAGAAAATATATTAATTTAGGAAAACTTGGCTTATTAGGCAAATCGGGCCTTGCATAGTAGGCTGAGAAGTGCGTTCTGGCTACTAGGTACGACATATATATATATATATATATATATATATATATATATATATATATATATATATATATATATATATATATATATATATGTCATACCTAGAAGCCAGAACGCACTTCTCTGCCTACTATGCAAGGCCCGATTTGCCTATTAAGCCAAGTTTTCCTGAATTAATATATTTTCTCTAATTTTTTTCTTATGAAAAGATAAAGCTACCCATTTCATTATGTATGAGGTCAATTTTTTTTTTTATTGAAGTTAAAATTAACGTAGATATATGACCGAACCTAACCAACCCTACCTAACATAACCTAACCTATCTTCATAGGTTAGGTTAGGTTAGGTAGCCGAAAAAGTTAGGTTAGGTTAGGTTAGGTAGTCGAAGTAACATAAATTCATGAAAACTTGGCTTATTAGGCAAATCGGGCCTTGCATAGTTCGCTGAGAAGTGCGTTCTGGCTACTAGGTACGACATATATATATATATATATATATATATATATATATATATATATATATGTCATACCTAGAAGCCAGAACGCACTTCTCTGCCTACTATGCAAGGCCCGATTTGCCTATTAAGCCAAGTTTTCCTGAATTAATATATTTTCTCTAATTTTTTTCTTATGAAAAGATAAAGCTACCCATTTCCTTATGTATAAGGTCAATTTTATTTTATTGGAGTTAAAATTAACGTAGATATGTGACCGAACCTAACCAACCCTACCTAACCTAACCTAACCTGTCTCTATAGGTTAGGTTGGGTTAGGTAGCCGAAAAAGTTAGGTTAGGTTAGGTTAGGTAGGTTAGGTAGTCGAAAAATATTTAATTCATGAAAACTTGGCTTATTAGGCAAATCGGGCCTTGCATAGTAGGCTGAGAAGTGCATTCTGGCTACTAGGTACGACATATATATATATATATATATATATATATATATATATATATATATATATATATATATATATATATATATATATATATATATATACATATATATATATGTATATATATATATATATATATATATATATATATATATATATATATGTCGTACCTAGTAGCCAGAACTCACTTCTCAGCCTACTATTCAAGGCCCGATTTGCCTAATAAGCCAAGTTTTCCTGAATTAATATATTTACTATAATTTTTTTCTTATGAAATGATAAAGCAACCCTTTTCTCTATGTATGAGGTCAATTTTTTTTTATTGGAGTTAAAATTAACGTAGATATATGACCGAACCTAACCAACCCTACCTAACCTAACCTAACCTATATTTATAGGTAAGGTTAGGTTAGGTAGCCAAAAAAAGCTAGGTTAGGTTAGGTTAGGTAGGTTAGGTAGACGAAAAAACATTAATTCATGAAAACTTGGCTTATTAGGCAAATCGGGCCTTGCATAGTAGGCATAGAAGTGCGTTCTGGCTATTAGGTACGACATATATATATATATATATATATATATATGTATGTCGTACCTAGTAGCCAGAATGCACTTCTCAGCCTACTATGCAAGGCTCGATTTGCCTAATAAGCCAAGTTTTCCTGAATTAATATATTTTCTCTATTTTTTTTCTCATGGAATGATAAAGCTACCCATTTCGTTATGTATGAGGTCAATTTTTTTTTATTGGAGTTAAAATTAACGTAGATATATGTATCCGAACCTAACGAACCCTACCTAACCTAACCTAACCTATCTTTATAGGTTAGGTTAGGTTAGGTAGGCTAGGTAGTCGAAAAAACATTAATTCATGAAAACCTGGCTTATTAGGCAAATCGGGCCTTGCATAGTAGGCTGAGAAGTGCGTTCTGGCTACTAGGTACGACATATATATATATATATATATATATATATATATATATATATATATATATATATATATGTCGTACCTAGTAGCCAGAATGCACTTCTCGGCCTACTATGCAAGGCCCGATTTGCCTAATAAGCCAAGTTTTCCTGAATTAATATATTTTCTTTAATTTTTTTCTTATGAAATGATAAAGCTACCCATTTCATTATGTATGAGGTCAATTTTTTTTATTGGAGTTAAAACTAACGTAGATATATGACCGAACCTAACCAACCCTACCTAACCTAACCTAACCTATCTTTATACGTTAGGTTAGGTTAGGTAGCCGAAAAAGTTAGGTTAGGTTAGGTTAGGTAGGTTAGGTAGTCGAAAAACAATTAATTCATGAAAACTTGGCTTATTAGGCAAATTGAGCCTTGCGTAGTAGGCTGAGAAGTGCGTTCTGGCTACTAAGTACGACATATATATATATATATATATATATATATATATATATATATATATATATATATATATATATATATATGTCGTACCTAGTAGCCAGAACGCACTACTAGGCTACTAGGTACGACATATATATATATATATATATATATATATATATATATATATATATATATATATGTCGTACCTAGTAGCCAGAACGCACTTCTCAGCCTACTATGCAAGGCCCGATTTGCCTAATAAGCAAAGTTTTCATGAATTAATTGTTTTTCGACGACCTAACCTACCTAACCTAACCTAACCTAACTTTTTCGGCTACCTAACCTAACCTAACCTATAAGGCTAGGTTAGGTTAGGTTAGGTAGGGTTGGTTAGGTTCGGTCATATATCTACGTTAATTTTAACTACAATAAAAAAAAATTGACCTCATACATAATGAAATGGGTAGCTTTATCTTTTCATAAGAAAAAAATTTGAGAAAATATATTAATTCAGGAAAACGTGGCTTATTAGGCAAATTTGGCCTTGCATAGTAGCCTGACAAGTTCGTTCTGGCTACTAGGTACGACATATATATATATATATATATATGTCGTACCTAGTAGCCAGAACACACTTCTCAGCCTACTATGCAAGGCCCAATTTGCCTAATAAGCCAAGTTTTCATGAATTAATATATTTTCTCAAATTTTTTTCTCATGAAATGATAAAGCTACCCATTTCATTATGTATGAGGTTAATGTTTTTTTATTGGAGTTTAAATTAACGTAGATATATGACCGAACCTAACCAACCCTACCTAACCTGCCCTAACCTATCTTTATAGGTTAGGTTAGGTTAGGTAGCCGAAAAAGTTAGGTTAGGTTAGGTTAGGTAGGTTAGGTAGTCGAAAAAACATTAATTCATGAAAACTTGGCTTATTAGGCAAATCGGGCCTTGCATAGTAGGCTGAGAAGTGCGTTCTGGCTACTAGGTACGACATATATATATATATATATATATATATATATATATATATATATATATATATATATATATATATATGTCGTACCTAGTAGCCAGAACTCACTTCTCAGCCTACTATGCAAGGCCCGATTTGCCTAATAAGCCAAGTTTTCATGAATTAATTGTTTTTCGACTACCTAACCTACCTAACCTAACCTAACCTAACCTTTTCGGCTACCTAACCTAACCTAACCTATAAAGATAGGTTAGGTTAGGTTAGGTAGGGTTGGTTAGGTTGGGTCATATATCTACTTTAATTTTATCTCCAATAAAAAACAATTGACCTCATACATAATGAAATGGGTAGCTTTATCATTTCATAAGAAAAGAATTAGAGAAAATTTATTAATTCAGGAAAACTTGGCTTATTAGGCAAATTGGGCCTCGCATAGTAGGCTGAGAAGTGAGTTCTGGCTACTAGGTACGACATATATATATATATAATATATATATATATATATATATATATATATATATATATATATATATATATATATATATATATATATATATATATATATATATATATATATATATATATATGTCGTACCTAGTAGCCAGAACGCACTTGTCAGCCTACTATGCAAGGCCCAATTTGCCTAATAAGCCAAGTTTTCACGAAATAATTGTTTTTCGACTACCTAACCTACCTAACCTAACCTAACCTAACTTTTTTGGCTACCTAACCTAACCTAACCTATAAAGATAGGGTAGGTTAGGTTAGGTAGGGTTCGTTAGGTTTGGTCATATATCTACGTTAATTTTAACTCAAAAAAAAAAAATTGACCTTATACATAATGAAATGGGTAGCTTTATCATTTCATAAGAAAAAAAATAGAGAAAATATATTAATTCAGGAAAACTTAGCTTATTAGGCAAATCGGGCCTTGCATAGTAGGCTGAGAAATGCGTTCTGGCTACTAGGTACGACATATATATATATATATATATATATATATATATATATATATATATATATATATATATATATATATATATATATATATATATATATATATATATATATATATATATGTTGTACCTAGTGGCCAGAACGTCGTACTTGGCCGAATATACAAGGCCCGATTTGCCTAATAAGCGAAATTTTCCTGACTTAATATATTTTCTCTAATTTTTTTCTTATAAAATGATAAAGCTACCCATTTCATTATGTATGAGGTAAAAAAAATTTATTGCAGTTACAATTAACGTAGATATATGACCGAACGTAACCAACCCTACATAACCTAACCTAACCTATCTTTATAGGTTAGGTTAGGTTAGGTAGCCGAAAAAGTTAGGTTAGGTAGCCGAAAAAGTTAGGTTAGGTTAGGTTAGGTAGGTTAGGTAGTCGAAAAACAATTAATTCATGAAAACTTGGCTTATTAGGCAAATCGGGCCTTGCATAGTAAGCTGAGAAATGCGTTCTGGCTACTAGGTACGACATATATATATATATATATATATATATATATATATATATATATATATATATATATATATATATATATATATATATATATATTAGTATATTTTGGTAGCAGTCTTTCCTGTAGACATATATTATTAAATATGACCGAAAAAGTAAGATTAATAATTCTAACACGAATTTTCTCAATCTTTCGTACATTTCTTTTCACTGTTGGAGGTAAATCAAAAATCAATTCTCCAAAATTCATTTTTATTTCTAGTCTGACGCGACACGAGCACGTTTCGTAAAACTTATTACATTTTCAAAGACTTTAGTTCACAAATACACAACTGAATAGAACTTACGCATCTCCGATTTTATATCTACATTTGAGTGAGGTGGAAGGGGTGATGTGGCATTAACACAAGACAGAACAAGATGTGGTATTAATAGGGTATTAATTTCATCAACACAAGACAGAACAAGAAGTGGTATTAATAGGGTATTAATTTCATCAACATGAGACAGAACACGAAACAATGGATATTGAATAGAAGTGTTTGTAGAAAGCCTATTGGTCCATATTTCTTGATTCTTCTATATTGGAGCGGAGTCTTGAGGTGGGTAGAATATAGTTGTTCAATAAATGGCTGTTGATTGCTGGTGTTGACTTCTTGATGTGTAGTGCCTCGCAAACGTCAAGCCGCCTGCTATCGCTGTATCTATCGATGATTTCTGTGTTGTTTACTAGGATTTCTCTGGCGATGGTTTGGTTGTGGGAAGAGATTATATGTTCCTTAATGGAGCCCTGTTGCTTATGCATCGTTAAACGCCTAGAAAGAGATGTTGTTGTCTTGCCTATATACTGGGTTTTTTGGAGCTTACAGTCCCCAAGAGGGCATTTGAAGGCATAGACGACGTTAGTCTCTTTTAAAGCGTTCTGTTTTGTGTCTGGAGAGTTTCTCATGAGTAGGCTGGCCGTTTTTCTGGTTTTTCTGGATACAATCGTCAGTTGTATCCTCTGATTTTTGTCTGTAGGGATAACGTTTCTATTAACAATATCTTTCAGGTCCCTTTCCTCCGTTTTATGAGCTGTGGAAAAGAAGTTCCTGTAAAATAGTCTAATAGGGGGTATAGGTGTTGTGTTAGTTGTCTCTTCAGAGGTTGCATGTCTTTTCACTTTCCTTCTTATGATGTCTTCGACGAAACCATTGGAGAAGCCGTTATTGACTAGTTACCCTACAGAGTTCTTTGTCGACTTGCTTCCATTCTGAGCTGTGGCTGAGAGCACGGTCGACATATGCTTTAACAACACTCCTCTTGTACCTGTCTGGGCAGTCGCTGTTGGCATTTAGGCACATTCCTATGTTTGTTTCCTTAGTGTAGACTGCAGTGTGGAAACCTCCGCCCTTTTCCATGACTGTTACATCTAGAAAGGGCAGCTTCCCATCCTTTTCCATCTCGTAAGTGAAACACAGCACGGAACTCTGCTCAAATGCCTCCTTCAGCTCCTGCAGATGTCTGACATCAGGTACCTGTGTAAAAATGTCGTCAACATACCTGCAGTATATGGCTGGTTTCAAGTTCATGTCGACAAAGACTTTTTGCTCGATGGTACCCATGTAGAAGTTTGCAAACAGGACACCTAGGGGAGAACCCATGGCGACCCCATCTACTTGCTTATACATGTGCCCATCCGGGCTCAAGAAGGGTGCCTCTTTAGTACAAGCTTGGAGTAGTTTCCTCAGAATATTTTCTGGTATGTCAAGAGGAGTACAGGCTGGATCACGATACACTCTGTCGGCTATCATTCCGATTGTCTCGTCCACAGGTACGTTGGTAAACAGCGATTCTACGTCCAACGAGGCTCTTATCCCTGTGGCCCGTGTGCCCCGCAGTAAGTCAACAAATTCCTTTGGAGACTTCAGGCTGAAGGCGCAAGGAACATAAGGAGTCAGTAGGCCGTTGAGTCGCTTTGCCAGTCTGTACGTGGGTGTGGGTATCTGGCTAATGATTGGCCGAAGTGGGTTTCCAGGCTTGTGTGTCATGACATTTCCATACGCATATCCAGGTTTATATTCCCCAATGATCTTTGGCAGGTGGAGTCCGGATTTCTTGGCGTTCACAGTTTCGATCAGTTTGTGAACTGATCACTCATGAGAAACTCTCCAGACACAAAACAGAACGCTTTAAAAGAGACTAACGTCGTCTATGCCTTCAAATGCCCTCTTGGGGACTGTAATCTCCAAAAAACCCAGTATATAGGCAAGACAATAACATCTCTTTCTAGGAGTTTAACGATGCATAAGCAACAGGGCTCCATTAAGGAACATATAATCTCTTCCCACAACCAAACCATCGCCAGAGAAATCCTAGTAAACAACACAGAAATCATCGATAGATACAGCGATAGCAGGCGGCTTGACGTTTGCGAGGCACTACACATCAAGAAGTCAACACCAGCAATCAACAGCCAATTATTGCACAACTATATTCTACCCACCTCAAGACTCCGCTCCAATATAGAAGCATCAAGAAATATGGACCAGTAGGCTTTCTACAAACACTTATATTCAATATCCATTGTTTCGTGTTCTGTCTTGTGTTGATGAAATTAATACCCTATTAATACCACTTCTTGTTCTGTCTTGTGTTGATGAAATTAATACCCTTTTAATACCACATCTTGTTCTGTCTTGTGTTAATGCCACATCACCCCTTCTACCTCACTCAAATGTAGATATAAAATCGAAGATGCGTAAGTTCTATTCAGTTGTGTATTTGTGACCTAAAATCTTTGAAAATGTAATAAGTTTTACGAAACGCGCTCGTGTCGCGTCAGACTAGAAATAAAAATGAATTTTGGAGAATTGATTTTTGATTTACCTCCAACAGTGAAAAGAAATGTACGAAAGATTGAGAAAATTTGTGTTAGAATTATTAATCTTACTTTTTCGGTCATATTTAATATTATATGTCTACAGGAAAGACTGCTACCAAAATATACTAATATTAAAGCGCACGACCCAGCAGCAAGGAATCAAGCCTTCACGATAAAATATCGCCAGGATCTGATTCGTGATCAGATATACAAGGCAGAGAATGAAATCAAAGACAACAAAACGCAACTACTTCATGCTACAAACGAGTGGAGAAATAGCAACATCGACGAAAGTATCCGTACCCGCATTGAACAACACCTCGACATCCCTCACAGACCAACATCAACTCAGCACAGAAACAAGGATTATCAAGAAACTAACAACATTATATGGAGGACCTATGGCAATTCCACGACCATGAGATGGCTTCCTGAACCTTGCAGGAATTAACCTCACTGAGGACCAAGTCACTCTCCTAAATCTGGGCATAAACTGTCATGTTATGTCCAGACCGAGTGAGATGGCCCGGAAAGTAGAGTTGGAAATTCTGTTGGACGACATATTCGACCTCGAGACACAAAAGAAGGTCACTACCAAAGATACCTTACAAGCAGAACTTATTGCAGAAGGAGGAAAGAATCGAGGCAATTACAGAAGCACCATACTGTCCCCCGAGCTTAAAGCGGCAGCTAAAAGCCTTCGTGAGAACAAGGAGATAGTTGTCAGGAGAGGTGACAAGTCGCCAATATATGTCATTCTTAAAAAAGACGAATATCTGGCGAAAATGAACATCATACTCTCTGACCAAACTAAGTTCCAAAGGGTAACGAAGGACACTACAGCCGAATTAAAAGCAAAGGTCAACAAACTGATCGAAACTGTGAACGCCAAGAAATCCGGACTCCACCTGCCAAAGATCATTGGGGAATATAAACCTGGATATGCGTATGGAAATGTCAAGACACACAAGCCTGGAAACCCACTTCGGCCAATCATTAGCCAGATACCCACACCCACGTACAGACTGGCAAAGCGACTCAACGGCCTACTGACTCCTTATGTTCCTTGCGCCTTCAGCCTGAAGTCTCCAAAGGAATTTGTTGACTTACTGCGGGGCACACGGGCCACAGGGATAAGAGCCTCGTTGGACGTAGAATCGCTGTTTACCAACGTACCTGTGGACGAGACAATCGGAATGATAGCCGACAGAGTGTATCGTGATCCAGCCTGTACTCCTCTTGACATACCAGAAAATATTCTGAGGAAACTACTCCAAGCTTGTACTAAAGAGGCACCCTTCTTGAGCCCGGATGGGCACATGTATAAGCAAGTAGATGGGGTCGCCATGGGTTCTCCCCTAGGTGTCCTGTTTGCAAACTTCTACATGGGTACCATCGAGCAAAAAGTCTTAGTCGACATGAACTTGAAACCGGCCATATACTGCAGGTATGTTGACGACATTTTTACACAGGTACCTGATGTCAGACATCTGCAGGAGCTGAAGGAGGCATTTGAGCAGAGTTCCGTGCTGCGTTTCACTTACGAGATGGAAAAGGATGGGAAGCTGCCCTTTCTAGATGTAACAGTCATGGAAAAGGGCGGAGGTTTCCACACTGCAGTCTACACTAAGGAAACAAACATAGGAATGTGCCTAAATGCCAACAGTGACTGCCCAGACAGGTACAAGAGGAGTGTTGTTAACGAATATGTCGACCGTGCTCTCAGCCACAGCTCAGAATGGAAGCAAGTCGACGAAGAACTCTGTAGGGTAAGGCAGGTCCTAGTCAATAACGGCTTCTCCAATGGTTTCGTCGAAGACATTATAAGAAGGAAAGTGAAAAGCCATGCAACCTCTGAAGAGACAACTAACACAACACCTATACCCCCTATTAGACTATTTTACAGGAACTTCTTTTCCACAGCTCATAAAACGGAGGAAAGGGTCCTGAAAGATATTGTTAATAGAAACATTATCCCTACAGACAAAAATCAGAGGATACAACTGACGATTTACTATAAAACCAGAAAAAACGGCCAGCCTACTCATGAGAAACTCTCCAGACACAAAACAGAACGCTTTAAAAGAGACTAACGTCGTCTATGCCTTCAAATGCCCTCTTGGGGACTGTAAGCTCCAAAAAACCCAGTATATAGGCAAGACAACAACATCTCTTTCTAGGCGTTTAACGATGCATAAGCAACAGGGCTCCATTAAAGAACATATAATCTCTTCCCACAACCAAACCATCGCCAGAGAAATCCTAGTAAACAACACAGAAATCATCGATAGATACAGCGATAGCAGGCGGCTTGACGTTTGCGAGGCACTACACATCAAGAAGTCAACACCAGCAATTAACAGCCAATTATTGCACACCTATATTCTACCCACCTCAAGACTCCGCTCCAATATAGAAGCATCAAGAAATATGGACCAATAGGCTTTCTACAAACACTTCTATTCAATATCCATTGTTTCGTGTTCTGTCTTGTGTTGATGAAATTAATACCCTATTAATACTCTTGTTCTGTCTTGTGTTGATGAAATTAATACCCTATTAATGCCACATCTTGTTCTGTCTTGTGTTAATGCCACATCACCCCTTCCACCTCACTCAAATGTAGATATAAAATCGGAGATGTGTAAGTTCTATTCAGTTGTGTATTTGTGAACTAAAGTCTTTGAAAATGTAATAAGTTTTACGAAACGCGCTCGTGTCGTGTCAGACTAGAAATAAAAATGAATTTTGGAGAATTGATTTTTGATTTACCTCCAACAGTGAAAAGAAATGTACGAAAGATTGAGAAAATTCGTGTTAGAATTATTAATCTTACTTTTTCGGTCATATTTAATAATATATATATTTATATATATATATATATATATATATATGTATATATATATATATATATATATATATATATATATATATATATATATATATATATATATATATATATATATATATATATATATATATATATATATACTTTTTGCTCGATGGTACCCATGTAGAAGTTCGCAAACAGGACACCTAGGGGAGAACCCATGGCGACCCCATCTACTTGCTTATACATGTGCCCATCCGGCCTCAAGAAGGGTGCCTCTTTAGTACAAGCTTGGAGTAGTTTCCTTAGGATATTTTCTGGTATGCCATCGAGCAAAAAGTCTTAGTCGACATGAACTTGAAACCGGCCATATACTGCAGGTATGTTGACGACATTTTTACACAGGTACCTGATGTCAGACATCTGCAGGAGCTGAAAAAGGCATTTGAGCGGAGTTCCGTGCTGCGTTTCACTTACGAGATGGAAAAGGATGGGAAGCTGCCCTTTCTAGATGTAACAGTCATGGAAAAGAGCGGAGGTTTCCACACTGCAGTCTACACTAAGGAAACGAACATAGGAATGTGCCTAAATGCCAAAAGTGACTGCCCAGATAGGTACAAGAGGAGTGTTGTTAACGCATATATCGACCGTGCTCTCAGCCACAGCTCAGAATGGAAGCAAGTCGACAAAGAACTATGTAGGGTAAGGCAGGTCCTAGTCAACAACGGCTTCTCCAATGGTTTCGTCGAAGACATCATAAGAAGGAAAGTGAAACGCCATGCAACCTCTGAAGAGACAACCAACACAACACCTATATTCCCTATTAGACTATTTTACAGGAACTTCTTTTCCACAGCTCATAAAACGGAGGAAAGGGTCCTGAAAGATATTGTTAATAGAAACGTTATCCCTACAGACAAAAATCAGAGGATACAACTGACGATTTACTATAAAACCAGAAAAACGGCCAGCCTACTCATGAGAAACTCTCCAGACACAAAACAGAACGCTTTAAAAGAGACCAACGTCGTCTATGCCTTCAAATGTCCTCTTGGGGACTGTAAGCTCCAAAAAACCCAGTATATAGGCAAGACAACAACATCTCTTTCTAGGCGTTTAACGATGCATATGCAACAGGGCTCCATTAAGGAACATATAATCTCTTCCCACAACCAAACCATCGCCAGAGAAATCCTAGTAAACAACACAGAAATCATCGATAGATACAGCGATAGCAGGCGGCTTGACGTTTGCGAGGCACTACACATCAAGAAGTCAACACCAGCAATCAACAGCCAATTAATGCACAACTATATTCTACCCACCTTAAGACTCCGCTCCAATATAGAAGCATCAAGAAATATGGACCAATAGGCTTTCTACAATCACTTCTATTCAATACCCTTTGTTTCGTGTTCTGTCTTGTGTTGATGAAATTAATACCTTATTAAATACCACCTCACCCCATCCACCTCACTCAAATGTAGATATAAACAAATCGGAGATGTGTAAGTTCTATTCAGTTGTGTATGTGTTAACTAAAGTCTTTGAAAATGTAATAAGTTTTACGAAACGCGCTCAAGTGTCGCGTCAGACTAGAAATAAAAATGAATTTTGGAGAATTGATTTTTGAATTACCACCAACAGTGAAAAGAAATGTACGAAAGATTGAGAAAATTCGTGTTAGAATTATTAATCTTACTTTTTCGGTCATATTTAATAATATATGTCTACAGGAAAGACTGCTACCAAAATATACTAATATTTATATATAAATATATATATATATATATATATATATATATATATATATATATATATATATATATATATATATATATATATATATATATATATATATATATATATATAATTACAATTCATAATGCATATAATAATTTCAAATCCTTATAAACGAGCATTCTTAAGATATTACTTGACAAATGCTGTAGAAGGCGTTTATTCAACGGTGACACATATTAATGTGTTGGGTGTGTATGTGTGTGTTGAGGGCTGCGAGGACGGTAGTAACTGTACTGTTGTGTGCGTCGCAGGTCCCCATCATCGCCAGCAAGGTGTACGAGGCGGTGTACGAGGACTACTTCCTCACTTCCAATATGTTCTGCGCCGGTTACCGCAAGGGCCGCGTCGACTCGTGTGCCGGGGACTCCGGAGGACCGCTTCTGTGTCACCGCTACGGCAGATGGTGAGCCAACCCACTCAAGCTCCAAACGTACATTACCATTAAATTATTAAGTTTACAAGTGCACTGACATGGGCACACACTCTCAGACTCATTAGACATTAACTCTCAGACTCATTAGAGACATTAACTCTCAGACTCACTAGAGACATTAACTCTCAGACTCACTAGAGACATTAACTCTCAGACTCACTAGAGACATTAACTCTCAGACTCATTAGAGACATATTACCTCTCAGCCTCACTAGAGACATTAACTCTCAGACTCATTAGAGACATTAACTCTCAGACTCATTAGAGACATTAACTCTCAGACTCATTAGAGACATTAACTCTCAGCCTTATTAGAGACATATTAACTCTCAGCCTCACTAGAGACATTAACTCTCAGACTCATTAGAGACATTAACTCTCAGCCTCACTAGAGACATTAACTCTCAGCCTCATTAGAGACATATTAACTCTCAGACTCATTAGAGACATACTAACTCTTAGCCTCACTAGAGACATATTAACTCTCAGACAACTGGAACACGACAAGTGTTACCGACAAACAATAACTGGGACAGGCAGCAGGAGACTAATAACGGAGGCAAAGTCCATAGAGCTTCAGGACAGGAGTGCAAATGATTGGTATACTCCATCGTCCTTTAGTGCTAAACAGCTTTTCAAATCATCCTTCATAGAAACATTTCTAACGAGAGGAAGAAGCAGGTTCAGATAACAGGAGGCAGGTACCTGATTGGCTGAGGGAGTACCTGATGGATAGGAGTCAGTGAAGAGCATGCCTGTTGTATGTTCCTTTGGAGTAATGAAAATAGGTGTACCTCTGTTCATCTCTCCAAAAGTGACAAACAAGTGTGCAATGTTTTCCGTTTCTCTGGGTGACATAGGCAAATATACTAGTGTCGTTCATCTTTCTTGGGTGACAAAACTGCGTTAATTTTTCCTGTTGACTAGGGTGACAAACGGGTATGTCAGCGTTATCTAACCCACTAGGGTGACAAACGGGTATGCCAGCGTTGTCTAACCCACTAGGGTGACAAACGGGTATGTCAGCGTTGTTTAACCCACTAGAGTGACAGAGATAACAGTAATCGTCCAATGTGACTAATTTCTCTCCTTCCTTCAGGTACATCTATGGCATCACGTGGTTCGGGGAGGGTTGCGGTAAGCGGGGTAAGTTTGGCATCTACGCCAGAGTGTCCAACTACCGCCACTGGGTACAGAGCGTCACCTCCACTCCCTACCCCTGAACAATGCTCCCTACATTCACTGATGCCCTGAACTTCGAGCGCTGCTCTCGTCCTCGAACGACGTGCTGGATCTTGAAGGTTTTCTTGCCCATCATCCGTCAAGATAACCCTGATCCTTGACTGCTCGTCGTCTGAATACTGCCCAAGACTCTAAAACAAACTCTGGCACTTGAGCACAATGTGTTACCCTCTAAACATTATCGCTAGTCATTATATTTAATACCCCTGACTCTTAAATACTGGATCTAACATTTAAAAATGACCCCTTACCACTGAATTGTGCCACTTGTCCTTAAATACTGCCACTGACCCTGGAACGATGGGTGGGGCTGGATGAAGGGGCTGGAGCAGGCACGACAGTAATCAACAGGGAGGTCCACCATGAGAGCTGGAGGCCAGGACCGGGTCGTCCTCGCTGTGGCAAACAAGTCACAATAACAGAGGGAAACATCAGGCTTCAAGAACCACCAGTCAGCAAAGGGTGACAACACTCACTGTACTCATCTGTCGTGGATCTTGACTCATTCTAATGAGTATTATGTGAGACTTGTCTGTCAGTCAGTCAGAGACAAATGCTATGATGGCCTTGTGCTAAGCGAAGATGAACTAAGGTTGTGAGTTGAGCTACCTCATCCCTTTGTGTGTATTTTACCTCAATAAACTTATTTCAAGGTTGTGAGTTTCACAGAAGAAGGCGTGATCAAGTCTTCACGCCTGACGGACGTACACAAACTCCTCAGACAAATAGAGTGAGACAGATCACCTATGACGAGCGCAGAGGAGCGTCGCAGGTACCATCACCATCAGTGATGGGAGCCAGTGGAAAAGGGAGAGACCACCGTCCCATGGAATAGTCACCATCACTTCCCACGCTCCTCAACGAGGCGTCGAAGCCATACTTGTGTTTGCTGGGGCACATGCCGTCGTGTGGTGGCGTGTAGTGCTTGCTGGAACAGTACAAAGTGTCCCCCAGCTACTGGAGAGAGTGAGTGGGGACGTGGTGTCCCCCCCACAGTTACTGGAGTGAGAGGGCTGGCACAGGTGCGACACTGTGCTAGAGAGGGCAAAGTGTACCTGGACAGGTGTAGTTAGTGGTGAGGTAACTTGAGCATCTTCCTCCTGTGAGAGTAGCAGCATCCACCTTCTCCGTGGAGTTAACCTCAGCTTTTGACAGCTCTTCAGTGGTGATATGTTAAGCATTATATTTTATACGTGATTAATAAATCCAGAGACTGAAATGCGGTACAGCAATATTTGATTAAATATTAGAAATATTGTGTTTAAGCTTTTGTGAATCAAATCAGCGGAGACTTTGACGCTTGCGGCAGCGTTACGCTTGTGTAACCTGTAGTGACATTCCTGTGAGGGGGAGGGGGGCAGGTCAGTGCCCGACACGTCTTCCCTGTTGGGAGCTTATGGTGCTTGTCTGTTGCCCGTTGATACCTGTTGAGACTGTCAGTGTGTGTCTCACTCCCCCGTTGATACCTGTTGAGACTGTCAATGTGTGTCTCACTCCCCCGTTGATACCTGTTGAGACTGTCAGTGTGTGTCTCACTCCCCCGTTGATACCTGTTGAGACTGTCAGTGTGTGTCTCACTCCCCCGTTGATACCTGTTGAGACTGTGTGTCTCACTCTTCCTATTATATATATATATTCCTGTATATATATATCTTTCTCATCTTCTGGTTAGCTTTCTCATCTTAAGTTTTTGTCTCATTCTCCATCTTTTACATCAATATATATGAAACATTTGCTTCTACAATTCAGAAAGATCTTCTACCTTTGAGAAATATATGCTTCTTCCACTGAGAAAGACCACTTGCTACCACTGAGAAAGACCACTTGCTACCACTGAGAAAGACCACTTGCTACCACTGAGAAAGACCACTTGCTACCACTGAGAAAGACCACTTGCTACCACTGAGAAAGACCACTTGCTACCACTGAGAAAGACCACTTGCTACCACTGAGAAAGACCACTTGCTACCACTGAGAAAGACCACTTGCTACCACTGAGAAAGACCACTTACTACCACTGAGAACTGCTGACGTTTGGCGTGATTTTGTGACCTGATTAGATTATATAGGAAAAGTGATATATTAGTTAGGTAAGCATGTATGATATCTTCGAGCCATGATGTACTCTGCCATAATGAGATACCTACATGTATGATATCTTCAAGCCATGATGTATTCTGCCATAACGTGATACCTACATGTATGATATCTTCAAGCCATGATGTACTCTGCCATAATGTGATACCTACATGTATGATATCTTCAAGCCATGATGTACTCTGCCATAATGTGATAACTGTAGACTCCTCACGCAGCGTCGTGCTCAAATACTCTATTTATTCTTAGCCCCAGTATTTGTACTTTTGTAATAATAAAAGGTCTGTAAAATGCTTGCTATCTTTTTTTAATCTCCAAACTTAATTTTGGTGTGTTGCATTAGCGATTGTTTTTGTTATATTTGTTCATACAAATATTGAACTGTCAAGAGACTACATCGACTCAGGATCCCGTACATCGACCCAACACTTGTGTGTCCACTGTCACCATGTTATCAGAGCCACATTTATACAGAAATCACTGGAATTTTGTTCTTCCTGGTCGATATGCCAAGATAAGTCGGGAGATATGCGCAAGAATATTTTAACAAATAGAACACCTCCAATATGAGAGAATCGAAACCTGGACCAGCCATGTAGCTGGCCTGTGTGCAAACCGATAGACCAACCTCAGATCACTAAAAAGGACTGGGAATTGGGCGGCTTTTCCACGAAACCCTAGTGCCCAATGACCAGAGGAATGTTACAGATCAGACACATTTTCTGTCAATCATATTTACTAGGGGAAAAATAGTGCCTATATATAACTTCCTCACAACAGTGAGGAAGTAACTCCAAGCTTGTACTAAAGAAGCACCCTTCTTGAGTCCCGATGGGCACATGTATAAACAAGTAGATGGGGCTCCATGGGTTTTCCCCTAGGTGTTCTGTTTGCGAACATCTACATGGGTACCATCGAGCAGAGGGTCTTAGTTGACATGGACTTGAAACCCGCCATATACTGCAGGTACGTTGACGACATATTTCTGCAGGTACCTGATGTCAGACGTTTGCAGCAGCCGAAGGAGGCATTCCAGCAAAATTCGGTGTTAAGTTTCACTCACGAGAGGGAGAGTGATGGGAAGCTGCCCTTTCTAGATGTAACAGTCGTGGAAAGGAATGGTGGCTTCCACACAGCAGTCTACACTAAGGAAGCGAACATAGGAATGTGCCTTATAGGTAGGTTTCATAAAAGTTGTTCTAGTGCAATGAAAATTTATTGACGTGTTACATGTAAAAAGGGCTGCAAGTGGTCCAAGTTTCAGCATCGCAGCCTAAATAGAGAGGGAGAAAAAAAAAAACTTTTTTTAACCATTTTTTACCATGTTTTAAAGTTGATATAACAAATACAAATATCAACTGAAATTATTTCTATGATACTCAGCTATCACAATACTATATAATAAAGGTTGTCTAGTGGCATTACTATCCCAAACTTATTTAGTGCAATAATACAAATTTTCAAAGTTTACCCCAAAAATTATGCAACAAAATGATGTTTATAAATATATATAAAATCAATAAATGATCTTAGGGGGAAATATATAACCCGGGTTTTTAGAGGCTCAGACTCCACATATAATGTGCAAGTTCCATGTAAATTGAATAATAAATAAAAAAAGTTATTCAACCATATAGTTGCAAATTAGTTACCTGTAAAAATTCAAGGTCAAAGTTCAGCCACCTGTGGCTGAGGTTGATGAACGACCAATTTCAATCAAAATTACCACCCTTGTAGATTGGCATTCCTTCAGTAAGGTGTGTAAGTTCCATGAAGATCGCCTGATAAAAAAAAAAAAAAAAAATTATTAAAAAAAAAAAAATAAAAAAAAAAAAAGACAGTAGCTTTATATTTACAATTATTTTTGATGTAGTATCAAGATATAAAAAATAATACATACTAACCTAATATAATTGGTCTGAAATATGCAACATCTTGCAACATCAAGAGGGAGAACGCCTTGAGTTGCAGGTCTAAGATCTTGAGTGGCAGGTGCCGCAGGTGGTGTGGCAGGTGCCTCAGGTGGTGTGGCAGGTGCAGCAGGAGGTGTGGCAGGTGCCACAGAGGTGTGGCAGGTGCCACAGTAGGTGTGGGTGCCTGGGAGTGTGAGGGAGTGAGGCGAGGTAGTGTGTTGTGGGGCGGGAGGCTGCCCTCTCTCTTCACTCAAGAGAACTCTTGTTTTGCCTCAGTGTGGCTTTACGTTCCTTCTTTACTTGGCTAACGCGTAGAGCTCTTGCCTTTAGAGCTTTCTTCTTGTCCGATACTATATCCATTGTGCAGTATATGCAACAAAATACGATCTGTGAGAGCGTGTCAGGCGTACAACCGCCTGTACAGACACAGAGGGGGTGACTGAGCCAGTAATCGGCTTATCGTCCCTCCCTCGCACACAAGACTGTTGCCAATGAGTGTGTTTATAATTTGTATATGCATAACAAGATATTTTCCACTCTATTGCGAAATACTAGACGCTTACAACGTATGACGCATCACCCTACGGCGCACCCGAGCCGCGAGGACCAGATTTCGGACAATTGCGGCTGGAAAATTTACTCTAATTACGTTATTTATTATCGTAACATTAAACGGTTTGCACCACGGTGTTGCGAGAACGTTGTAGTATTTTTAAAAAAATTTCGTGTTTGGCCGAATTTTTTCGGCCAAACAATGATAATGTCCCCTTGCCAATAATGACTGCCCAGACAGGTACAACAGGAGTGTTGTGCTTACGTCGACAGAGCTCTCACTCACAGCTCTGGTTGGAAGCAGGTTGACAAAGAACTCTACAGAGTAAGACAAGTCCTAGTCAACAATGGCTTCTTTAACGGTTATGTTGAAGACGTTAATAAAAGAAAGGTGAAACGCCATGCAACCTCTGAAGAGTCAACTAACACAACATTTGTACCTCCTATTAGACTGTTTTACAGGAACTCCTTTTCGACAGCTCGTAAAACGGAGAAAAGTATCCTGAAAGATATTATTAATAGGAACGTTATTCCCACAGACTCAAATCACAAGATACAATTAACAATTTACTACAAAAACAAGAAAATAGCCAACCTGCCCATGAAAAACTCCCCAGACACCAAACAGAACACCTTGAAAGAAACCAACGTCGTCTATGCCTTCACGTGCTCACTTGGGGACTATCAGCCCTAAGATATCAGTATATAGGCAAGACAACAACGTCTTTTTCTAGGCGATTAACAATGCACAGACAACAGGGCTCCATCAAGGAGCATATAATCTCCTCACACAACCAGACCATCACCAGAGAAATCTTAACAAACAACACAGAAATTATCGACAGAGACAACGACAACATGAGACTCGACATCAGCAAGGGCCTACACATCAAAAAGTCAAAACCACAATCAACAACCAATTATGGCATAATTACATTCTACCCACTTCAAGACTCCCGAACCAACACAGAAGCAAGAAGATAAAACACGCAATGCTCCCATTGATTCATGTCCTATCACCTCACATGGCGTGGCAGCTGAGTGGACAGCGCTTCAGATTTGTAGTCTTGAGGTTCCGGGCTCGATCCCTGGTGGAGGTGGAAACAAAATGGGCACAGTTTCTTTCACCCTGATGCCTCTGTTACCTAGCAGTAGATAGGTACTTGGGAGTTAGATAGCTGTTACGGGCTGCTTCCTGGAGTGTGTGTACTAACCTAATTGTACTCACCTAAGTGTGCTTGCGGGGGTTGAGCTTTGTCTCTTTGGGCCCGCCTCTCAACTGTCAATCAACTGGTGTACAGATTCCTGAGCCTACTGGGCTCTATCATATCTACATTTGGAACTGTGTATGGAGTCAGCCTCCACCACATCACTTCCTAGAGCATTCCATTTGTCAACCACTCTGACACTAAAAAAGTTCTTTCTAATATCTCTGTGGCTCATTTGGGCACTCAGTTTCCACCTGTTTCCCCTAATGCATGTGCCCCTTGTGTTAAATAGCCTGTCTTTATCTGCCCGGTCGATTCCCCTGAGAATCTTGAATGTGGTGATCATGTCCCCCCTAACTCTTCTGTCTTCCAACGAAGTGAGGTTTAATTCCTGTAGTCTCTCCTCGTAGCTCATACCTCTCAGCTCGGGAACTAGTCTGGTGGCAAACCTTTGAACCTTTTCCAGTTTAGTCTTATGCTTGACTGGATATGGACTACATGCTGGGGCTGCATACTCCAGGATTGGTCTGACATATGTGGTATATAATATTCTGAAAGATTCCTTACACAGGTTTCTAAATGCCGTTCTTATGTTAGCCAACCTAGCATATGCCGCTGATGTTATCCTCTTGATATGAGCTTCAGGGGACAGGTCTGGCGTGATATCAACCCACAGGTTTTTTTCTCTCTCTGACTCTTGAAGTATTTCATCTCCCAAATGATACCTTGTATCTGGTCTCCTGCTTCCTACCCCTATCTTCATCGCATTACATTTGCTTGGGTTAAACTGTAACAACCATTTGTTCGACCATTCCTTCAGCTTGTCCAGGTCTTCTTGAAGCCTCAAGCTGTCCTCCTCTGTCTTAATCCTTCTCATAATTTTGGCGTCGTCAGCAAACATTGAGAGGAATGAGCCTATACCCTCTGGGAGATCATATCAGAAACAATATAGGTCCGAGTACAGAGCCCTGTGGGACTCCACTAGTGACTTCATGCCAATCTGAGATCTCACCCCTCACTGTAACTCTCTGCTTCCTATTGCTTAGGTACTCCCTTATCCACTGGAGCGCCCTACCAGTTACTCCTGCCTGTTTCTCTAGCTTATGCATCAACGTTTTATGATGTGTACTCACCTATTTGTACTCATCTATTTGTGCTTGCAGGATCGAGCATTAACTCTTTGATCCCGCCTTTCCAGCTATCGGTTGTTTACAGCAATGACTCCTGTCCCATTTCCCTATCATACCTAGTTTTAAAAGTATGAATAGTATTTGCTTCCACAACCTGTTCCCCAAGTGCATTCCATTTTTCCACTACTCTCACGCTAAAAGAAAACTTCCTAACATCTCTGTGACTCATCTGAGTTTCCAGTTTCCACCCATGTCCCCTCGTTCTGTTATTATTACGTGTGAACATTTCATCTATTTCCACTTTGTCAATTCCCCTGAGTATTTTATATGTCCCTATCATATCTCCTCTCTCCCTTCTTTTCTCTAGTGTCGTAAGGTTCAGTTCCTGCAGACGCTCTTCATATCCCATCCCTCGTAACTCTGGGACAAGCCTCGTCGCAAACCTCTGAACCTTCTCCAGTATCTTTATGTGTTTCTTCAGGTGGGGGCTCCATGATGGCGCGGCATACTCTAAGACGGGTCTCAATGTAGGCAGTGTAAAGCGCCCTAAAAGCCTCCTCATTTAGGTTTCTGAATGAAGTTCTAATTTTCGCCAGTGTAGAGTACGCTGCTGTCGTTATCCTATTTATATGTGCCTCAGGAGTTAGATTAGGCGTCACATCCACTCCCAGGTCTCTTTCTCGAATCGTTACAGGTAGGCTGTTCCCCTTCATTGTGTACTGTCCCTTTGATCTTCTATCAACTGATCCCATTTCCATAACTTTACATTTACTGGTGTTAAACTCCAGTAGCCATTTCCCGGACCATCTCTGCAACCTGTTTAAGTCCTCTTGGAGGATCCTACAATCCTCGTCTGTCACAACTCTTCTCATTAATTTTGCGTCATTCTCAAACATTGACATGTATGATTCCACTCCTGTAAACATATCATTTACGTAAATTAGAAAGAGGATTGGTCCCAGCACCGATCCTTGAGGTACTCCACTTGTTACTGTTCGCCAGTCCGACTTTTCGCCCCTTACCATTACCCTCTGGCTCCTTCCTGTTAGGTAGTTCTTCACCCATACTAGGGCCTTTCCTCTTACTCCTGCCTGCCTCTCAAGTTTGTATAGCAGTCTCATGTGCGGTACTGTATTAAAGGCCTTTTGGCAGTCAAGAAATATGCAGTCTGCCCAGCCTTCTCTGTCCTGCCTTATCCTTGTTACTTTATCATAGAATTCTAAAAGGTTTGTCAGGCATGATTTCCCTGTCCAGAACCCATGTTGGTGCTTGTTTACAAACCCAATGCTCTCCAGGTGCTCAACAAGTCTTAGCCTAATTATTCTTTCAAGTATTTTGCAGGGGATGCTTCTCAGTGATACGGGTCTGTAGTTAAGTGCCTCCTCTCTATCACCTTTCTTGAAAATCGGTACGACATTTGCCTCCTTCCAGCAACTGGGCAATTCTCCCGACATGAGTGACTCATTAAAGATCATTGCCAGAGGCACGCTGAGAGCCTGTGCTGCCTCTTTAAGTATCCACGGTGATATTTTGTCTGGTCCAACAGCTTTATTTGCATCCAGTGTTGTCAACTGTTTCATTACCTCCTCTGCTGTCACCTCTATATCTGATAGTCTTTCATCTAGGGTAATCGCTTTTAACAATGGGAGCTGCTCAGGCTCGGTTGTGAACACTCCATGGAATTTTGCATTCAGTACCTCGCAGATTTCCTTGTCGCTTTCTGTATATGCCCCGTCTGTTTTCCTCAGTCTTGTCACTTGGTCATTTACCGACATCTTCCTTCTTATATTGCTATGTAGTAATTTAGGTTGATTTTTCGCTTTGACTGCAATATCATTCTCATAATTTCTTTCCGGCACTCGTCTTATGTTAATGTAATCATTCCTAGCTCTGTTACATCTAATCCTGTTGTCCTCTGTCCTTTGTCTTCTGTACTTCCTCCACTCCCTCCTGCTTCTCACCTTTGCTTCCTGACACTGTCTATTAAACCATGGGTTATTATATTCCCTCCTGCTTTTTTCCTTTATTATTGGAATAAATCTCTCTTCAGCCTCCTTGCATTTCAATATGACTTGGTTCATCATACCTTGCACTGTTTTTCCTCTAAGTTCTTCCTCCCACTGCACTTCTCCCAGGTAGTCCCTTATCCTTCTGTAATCCCCTTTTCTGTAATCAAGTCTCCTTTCCCCGACCCCTTGTCCTTTGGTCACAATTTTAAGATCCATCATGTAGTCAAAGACTAGGACACAATGGTCACTGGCTCCTAGTGGTATTTAATGTTCCAACTGCTCGATGTCTTCTACATTCTGGGTGAAAATGAGATCTAATAGGCTGGGCGTATCCCCTCCTCTTTCCCTAGTATCTTCTTTCATATGCTGTGTTAGGAAATTCCTGTCAATAACGTCTACCAGCTTCGCTCCCCAGGTCTCCTCCCCGCCATGGGGATTCCTCATTTCCCAATTTATCTCTCCGTGATTTAGGTCCCCCATGACCAGCAGCTTCGCTCTCATTCTATGCGCTATAGTTGCTGCCCTTACAGTTCATCTATACATGTCTTGTTGCTGTCCTCGTACTCCTGCCTGGGCCTTCTACTGTTTGGTGGGGGATTGTAGAGTATCAAGATTACAATCTTCTTCCCATCCACTGTCAGAGTTCCATGTATGAAGCTCGTACTTTCATTGGTACCCGGATTTTCCAGCTCATCAAACTTCCATTTCTGCTTTATTAGGAGTGCCACTTCTCCTCCCTGTCTCTGTGTTCTTTCTTTTCTTATCACCTGGTACCCCTCTGGAAAGATTTCATCCGAGATCATGCCATTTATTTTAGTTTCCACTATTGCCACTATGTCTGGGTCTGCCTCACTAACTCTTTCTTTTATCTCTTCTGCTTTATTGGCTACCCCATCAGCATTGGTGTACCAAACCTTGAGACTCTTCTTGGAAACTCTGGTGTCAGAGTTCCCCCTTTCACCGGGGGTCTGGGGGGAACTGGGGGGTGTCTGGGGGGCGAGTGGGGGCTGTGGGGGGTGAATGGGGGGGTGCCTGAGAGTGCCTGGTAGGCGAATGGGGTCTGGGCATCTAGGGGGGTAGGAAGGGCATAATGGGTCTGAATATCATAGGAGGGTTGAGAAATAGAGTGAGACTGAGAGTCAGATAGAGGTTGAGAGGTTGGGGGGGAGAGGGATATTGAGGGCAGAGGTCTGAGAGGAGAATGGAGCATGGGTGCTGGGAGTGGAAGAGAGGGTGTATTAGTTAGGGGGGAATCGGGGGTAGGTAAGGGTTTTGGGGTAGAAGAGGGGAAGAGGGAGATGGGGGAAGGTGTTAGGGGGTCACAAGGTGAGGGGTTAAATGTGGGCTGGAGGTGCATAGGAGGGGTGAGGGTTGGGTGGGGTTTGGGGGTGAGTGGAAGAGGGGTGCAGTGGAAGCTGGGATGGAGTAGATGGAATTGAAATCAATGGGGTAGAAGGGGCAGGGAAGTAGGAAGGGGTAGTAGGGGAGGGGGGATGGGAAGGTGGGTTTTTTAGGGCATGGCTTGACCCACTGGGGTCGTTCACAGGTGTGATGTAGCAGGGGCAGGGGAATCGTTGGGGAGGTGCAAATGTGGAAGGGACAGGGGGGTTTTGGGGTGATGAAGCAGGGGGGTTTTCGGGGGCTGAGGCAGGGGGGAGGTATAGGAGGGCTGAGTTGGGGAAGATGCGACCTGGGAGGTGACCTGGGAGGTGGCCTGGGATGTAACCTGGGAGGTGAGACTACCTGAGAGGCTAGTTCGGTGTCGTGCTTGCCACCCTATTCTTGTGGGCTATTTGCTCATCTTTCATCATAAACCTCTCTATAAACACATTGTAATGGGTTTCACTTCCTGTGAGTAAATGCTTTTTCCTCATTATGTACTTCACAGCCTCCTCATTGGAGAATTGCACCAGAACAGGTCTATTCTTGGTACAACTGTAAGGTCCAACCTGCCGGCTGATATCCACCTCGTATTCTGCCATTCCTGATCCAATACATCTCAATATCTCATGCAATTCATATTTTTCCGTCTCTATTCTCTCTTGTCTTGTTGGTGCCCCAGATTCGAATAATCCATGTATTATAATAGACCGTCTCCTCAGTAATTCATTGTCATGCTGGTAGCCTGTCCCCTGGGGATTCTCCATCCCAACCGCAGTGACTAACCCATCCCCCACTAATCCTCTGTCCTTAGCCATGCTGTTAATCCTTCCTAATTCGTTTGTGATCCGAGCACATTCCCTCTCCCAGTCCTCTCTTCCCTTCCTAATCTCTTCCTGAATATAGAGCATAAGTTCTTGTTTCTGCCCCTCTACTGCATCCTGTATTTGCTGAAATAACTCGCTTTTAATCCCTTGGATTAGATCCTCCATCCAATTGCTCCTTCTCTCTACAAATTTCTCTATTAATTTGTCTATAAATCTGTCCTCCTCCTCATCCCTGCTGGTGATTGACCTTGAACCCCTTCCTGAACCCCATTGCAGTAACAACCTAGCCAAAAAGACGCTCCTCAATACCTAGCACAATCTGCAGCACAAACAGGCGAGAAAGTACTCCACGCGGCTGGTCAAGATGTGAGGTCGCTGCGTCCCGCGTCACAGCTGGTGAGGTCACTAGTGGTGAGGTCACTCCGGCTCGACAATTTCGGCTCCACAATTTCACAATACCACGATGTACTCAACACTTATTTTCAGTGGTGCTGTTTCTACTGTTTTTCTTCACTTTCTTGAGGTTTGAGTGAGCTTACTAGTTATTCAATCACTCATATACACTCATATAAGCATATACACTGATTATTCCCCCCAATTCACTAGCTACGCAAGAGCTTCCCAGACCCTTGTGACCTCTGCGGCTGTCTGACCTCAACTGTGTGTGTACTCACCTATATGTACTCACCTATATGTGCTTGCAGGATCGAGCATTGACTCTTGGATCCCGCCTTTCTAGCTATCGGTTGTTTACAGCAATGACTCCTGTCCCATTTCCCTATCATACCTAGTTTTAAAAGTATGAATAGTATTTGCTTCCACAACCTGTTCCCCAAGTGCATTCCATTTTTCTACTACTCTCACGCTAAAAGAAAACTTCCTAACATCTCTGTGACTCATCTGAGTTTCCAGTTTCCACCCATGTCCCCTCGTTCTGTTATTATTACGTGTGAACATTTGATCTATTTCCACTTTGTCAATTCCCCTGAGTATTTTATATGTCCCTATCATATCTCCTCTCTCCCTTCTTTTCTCTAGTGTCGTAAGGTTCAGTTCCTTCAGCCGCTCTTCATATCCCATCCCTCGTAGCTCTGGGACAAGCCTCGTCGCAAACCTCTGAACCTTCTCCAGTTTCTTTATGTGTTTCTTCAGGTGGGGGCTCCATGATGGCGCGGCATACTCTAAGACGGGTCTCACGTAGGCAGTGTAAAGCGCCCTAAAAGCTTCCTCATTTAGGTTTCTGAATGAAGTTCTAATTTTCGCCAGTGTAGAGTACGCTGCTGTCGTTATCCTATTTATATGTGCCTCAGGAGTTAGATTAGGTGTCACATCCACTCCCAGGTCTCTTTCTCGAATCGTTACAGGTAGGCTGTTCCCCTTCATTGTGTACTGTCCCTTTGGTCTCCTGTCACCTGATCCCATTTCCATAACTTTACATTTACTGGTGTTAAACTCCAGTAGCCATTTCTCTGACCATCTCTGCAGCCTGTTTAAGTCCTCTTGGAGGATCCTACAATCCTCGTCTGTCACAACTCTTCTCATTAATTTTGCGTCATCTGCAAACATCGACATGTATGATTCCACTCCTGTAAACATATCATTTACGTAAATTAGAAAGAGGATTGGTCCCAGCACCGATCCTTGAGGTACTCCACTTGTTACTGTTCGCCAGTCCGACTTTTCGCCCCTTACCATTACCCTCTGGCTCCTTCCTGTTAGGTAGTTCTTCACCCATACTAGGGCCTTTCCGCTTACTCCTGCCTGCCTCTCAAGTTTGTATAGCAGTCTCATGTGCGGTACCGTATCAAAGGCCTTTTGGCAGTCAAGAAATATGCAGTCTGCCCAGCCTTCTCTGTCCTGCCTTATCCTTGTTACTTTATCATAGAATTCTAAAAGGTTTGTTAGGCATGATTTCCCTGTCCAGAACCCATGTTGGTGCTTGTTTACAAACCCAATGCTCTCCAGGTGCTCAACAAGTCTTAGCCTAATTATTCTTTCAAGTATTTTGCAGGGGATGCTTGTCAGTGATACGGGTCTGTAGTTAAGTGCCTCCTCCCTATCCCCCTTTTTGAAAATCGGTACGACATTTGCCTCCTTCCAGCAACTGGGCAATTCTCCCGACATAAGTGACTCATTGAAGATCATTGCCAGAGGCACGCTGAGAGCCTGCGCTGCCTCTTTAAGTATCCACGGTGATACTTTGTCTGGTCCAACAGCTTTATTTGCATCCAGTGTTGTCAACTGTTTCATTACATCCTCTGCTGTCACCTCTATATCTGATAGTCTTTCATCTTGGGTAATCTCTTCTAACAATGGGAGCTGCTCAGGCTCGGTAGTGAACACTCCATGGAATTTTGCATTCAGTACCTCGCAGATTTCCTTGTCGCTTTCTGTATATGCCCCTTCTGTTTTCCTCAGTCTTGTCACTTGGTCATTTACCGACATCTTCCTTCTTATATGGCTATGTAGTAATTTTGGTTGCTTTTTCGCTTTGACTGCAATATCGTTCTCATAATTTCTTTCCGACACTCGTCTTATGTTAATGTAATCATTCCTAGCTCTGTTACATCTAATCCTGTTGTCCTCTGTCCTTTGCCTTCTGTACTTCCTCCACTCCCTCCTGCTTCTCACCTTTGCTTCCTGACACTGTCTATTAAACCATGGGTTATTATATTCCCTCCTGCTTTTTTCCTTTATTGTTGGAATAAATCTATCTTCAGCCTCCTTGCATTTCAATATGACTTGGTTCATCATACCTTGCACTGTTTTTCCTCTAAGTTCTTCCTCCCACTGCGCTTCTCCCAGGTAGTCCCTTATCCTTCTGTAGTCCCCTTTTCTGTAATCAAGTCTCCTTTCCCGGACCTCTTGTCCTTTGGTCACAATTTTAAGCTCCATCATGTAGTCAAAGACTAGGACACAATGGTCACTAGCTCCTAGTGGTATTTCATGTTCCAACTGCTCGATGTCTTCTACATTCTGAGTGATAATGAGATCTAATAGGCTGGGCGTATCCCCTCCTCTTTCCCTAGTATCTTCTTTCACATGCTGTGTTAGGAAATTCCTGTCAATAACGTCTACCAGCTTCGCTCCCCAGGTCTCCTCCCCGCCATGGGGATTCCTCGTTTCCCAATCTATCTCTCCGTGATTTAGGTCCCCCATGACCAGCAGCTTCGCTCTCATTCTATGCGCTAAAGTTGCTGCCCTCTGCAGTTCATCCATACATGTCTTGTTGCTGTCCTCGTACTCCTGCCTGGGCCTTCTACTGTTTGGTGGGGGATTGTAGAGTATCAAGATTACAATCTTCTTCCCATCCACTGTCAGAGTTCCATGTATGAAGCTTGTGCTTTCATTGGTACCCGGATTTTCCAGCTCATCAAACTTCCATTTCCGCTTTATTAGTAGTGCCACTCCTCCTCCCTGTCTCTGTGTCCTTTCTTTTCTTATCACCTGGTACCCCTCTGGAAAGATTGCATCCGAGATCATGCCATTTATTTTAGTTTCCACTATTGCCACTATGTCTGGGTCTGCCTCACTAACTCTTTCTTTTATCTCTTCTGCTTTATTGGCTACCCCATCAGCATTGGTGTACCAAACCTTGAGACTCTTCTTGGAAACTCTGGTGTCAGAGTTCCCCCTTTCACCGGGGGTCTGGGGGGAACTGGGGGGTGTCTGGGGGGCAAGTGGGGGCTGTGGGGGTGAGTGGGGGGGTGCTAGGGGGGTGCCTGGGAGTGCCTGGTAGGCGAATGGGGTTTGGGCATCTAGGGGGGTAGGAAGGGCATAATGGGTCTGAAAGTTAGGGGTCTGAATAGCATAGGGGGGTTGAGAAATAGAGTGAGACTGAGAGTCAGATAGAGGTTGAGAGGTTGGGGGGAAGAGGGCTACTGAGGGTGGAGAGTTGAGATGAGAATGGAGCATGGGTGCTGGGAGTGGAAGAGAGGGTATATTAGTTAGGGGGGAATCGGGGGTAGGTGGGGGTTTTGGGGTAGAAGAGGGGAAGAGGGAGATGGGGGAAGGTGTTAGGGGGTCACAAGGTGAGGGGGTTAAATGTGGGCTGGAGGTGCATAGGAGGGGTGAGGGTTGGGTGGGGTTTGGGGGTGAGTGGAAGAGGGGTGCAGTGGAAGCTGGGATAGAGTAGATGGAATTGAAGTCAATGGGGTAGAAGGGGCAGGGGAGTGGGAAGGGGTATTTGGGGAGGGGGGATGGGAAGGTGGGTTTGGGGAGGGCATTGCTTGACCCACTGGGGTCGCTGACAAGTGTGATGTAGCAGGGGCAGGGGAATCGTTGTGGAGGTGCAAATGTGGAAGGGACAGGGGGGTTTTGGGAGGCTGAGGCAGGGGGGATGTATAGGAGGGCTGAGTTGGGGAGGATGCGACCTGGGAGATGACCTGGGAGGTGACCTGGGAGGTGACCTGTGATGTGACCTGGGAGGTGAGACTACCTGAGACGCTAGTACGTTGTCGTTGTTGCCATCTATTTTTGTGGGCTGTTTGCTCATCTTTCGTCATAAACCTCTCTATAAACACATTGTAATGGGTTTCACTTCCTCTGAGTAAATGCTTGCTCCTCATTATGTACTCCACTGCCTCCTCATTGGAGAATTGCACCAGAACAGGTCTATTCTTGGTACAATTGTAGGGTCCAACCCGTCGATTGATATCCACCTCGCGTTCTGCCATCTCTGCTCCAATACACCTCAATATCTCGTGCAATTCGTATTTTTCTGTTTCTATTCTCTCTTGTCTAGTTGGTGCCCTAGATTCGAATAATCCATGTATTATAATAGACCGTCTCCTCAGTAATTCATTGTCATGCTGGTAGCCTGTCCCCTGGGGATTCCCCATCCCAACCGCAGTCACTAACCCATCTCCCACTAATCCTCTATCCTTAGCCATGCTGCTAAACCTTCCTAATTCGTTTGTGATACGAGCACATTCCCTCTCCCAGTCCTCTCTTCCCTTCCTAATCTCTTCCTGAACATAGAGCATAAGTTCTTGTTTCTGCCTCTCTACCGCATCCTGTATTTGCTGAAATACCTCACTTTTAATCCCCTGGATTAGATCCTCCAACCAATCACTCCTTCTCTCTACAAATTTCCCTATTAATTTGTCTATAAATCTGTCCTCCTCCTCATCCCTGCTGGTGATTGACCTTGAACCCCTTCTAGTCATTGCAGTAACAATCTAGCCAAAAAGGCGCTCCTCAATACCTTGCACAATCTGCTAACACAATAGGTGAGTGAATCTCCAATCGTCGTCCCACGTGGTGGTATAAGGGTTGCTGCCGAGGTGAGGTCACGCGGTCAGAGGTCGGTGAGGTCTGGTTTCACACTGCACAGTATTTCCTCAACTATTTTGAATTACGCTAATTAAACTGTTTTTCTTCACTACCTTATGGCTCTGGTCAAAACCCAAGGTTTTTTCATTCACTTGTACATTCACTTATAGTCTTTTTCACTTCGAAGTTGCCTGATTACCCCTCCCACTCCACTAGTGATCCAGGAGCTCCCAACCCACGTCCACCCAACACGATGGTCACTTATAGTCTTCACTTATAGTCTCATTCACTTATAGTCTTTTTCACTTCGAAGTTGCCTGATTACCCCTCCCACTCCACTAGTGATCCAGGAGCTCCCAACCCACGTCCACCCAACACGATGGTCACAAGACAAGAGTGTGTGTGTGTGTGTGTGTGTGTGTGTGTGTGTGTGTGTGTGTGTGTGTGTGTGTGTGTGTGTGTGTGTGTGTGTGTGTGTGTGTGTGTGATTGTGTGTGTGTGTGTGTGTGTGTGTACTCACCTATATGTACTCACCTATATGTGCTTGCAGGATCGAGCATTGACTCTTGGATCCCGCCTTTCGAGCATCGGTTGTTTACAGCAATGACTCCTGTCCCATTTCCCTATCATACCTGGTTTTAAAATTATGAATAGTATTTGCTTCCACAACCTGTTCCTGAAGTGCATTCCATTTCCCCACTACTCTCACGCTAAAAGAAAACTTCCTTACATCTCTGTGACTCATCTGAGTTTCAAGCTTCCATCCATGTCCTCTCGTTCTGTTACTATTCCGTGTGAACATTTCGTCTATGTCCACTCTGTCAATTCCTCTGAGTATCTTATACGTTCCTATCATGTCCCCCCTCTCCCTTCTTCTTTCTAGTGTCGTAAGGCACAGTTCCCTCAGGCGCTCTTCATACCCCATCCCTCGTAGCTCTGGGACGAGTCTCGTTGCAAACCTCTGAACCTTTTCCAGTTTCATTATATGCTTCTTCAGATGGGGACTCCATGATGAGGCGGCATACTCTAAGACTGGCCTTACGTAGGCAGTGTAAAGCGCCCTAAATGCCTCCTTACTTAGGTTTCTGAATGATGTTCTAACTTTTGCCAGTGTAGAGTACGCTGCTGTCGTTATCCTATTAATATGTGCCTCAGGAGATAGATTAGGTGTTACGTCCACCCCCAGGTCTCTTTCACGCGTCGTTACAGGTAGGCTGTTCCCCTTCATTGTGTACTGTCCCTTTGGTCTCCTATCTCCTAGTCCCATTTCCATAACTTTACATTTGCTCGTGTTGAATTCTAGTAGCCATTTCTCTGACCATCTCTGCAATCTGTTCAGGTCCTCTTGGAGGATCCTGCAATCCTCATCTGTCACAACTCTTCTCATCAACTTTGCATCATCCGCAAACATCGACATGTAGGACTCTACGCCTGTAAACATGTCGTTAACATACACAAGAAATAGAATTGGTCCCAGCACCGATCCTTGTGGTACTCCACTTGTTACTGTTCGCCAGTCCGACTTCTCGCCCCTTACCGTAACTCTTTGGCTCCTTCCTGTTAGGTAGTTCCTTATCCATTCTAGGACCTTTCCCCCCACCCCCGCCTGCCTCTCGAGCTTGAACAGCAGTCTCATGTGCGGTACTGTATCAAAGGCTTTTTGGCAGTCCAGAAATATGCAGTCTGCCCAACCATCTCTGTCCTGTCTTATCCTCGTTATTTTATCATAGAATTCCAGAAGGTTTGTTAGGCACGATTTCCCTGTCCAGAACCCATGTTGATGTTTGTTCACAAACCTAATGTTCTCCAGGTGTGCAACCAGTCGTAGCCTAATTATTCTTTCCAGTATTTTACAGGGGATGCTTGTCAGTGATACAGGTCTGTAGTTAAGTGCCTCCTCCCTATCTCCTTTCTTGAAGATCGGCACGACATTTGCCTTCTTCCAGCAACTGGGCAATTCTCCTGACATAAGTGACTCATTAAAGATCATTGCCAGAGGCACGCTGAGGGCCTGTGCTGCTTCTTTTAGTATCCACGGTGATACTTTGTCTGGTCCAACTGCTTTAGTTGCATCTAGAGTTGTCAACTGTTTCATTACCTCCTCTGCTGTCACCTCTATATCTGATAGTCTTTCATCTAGGGTAACCCCTTCCAACAATGGGAGCTGCTCAGGCTCGGTAGTGAACACTCCATGGAAACTGGCATTCAGTGCCTCGCAGATTTCCTTGTCACTTTTAGTATATGCCCCCTCTGTCTTCCTTAGTCTTGTCACTTGGTCGTTCACCGACATTTTTCTTCTTATATGACTGTGTAGTAACTTAGGTTGTTTTTTCGCTTTGATTGCAATATCGTTCTCATAGTCCCTTTCCGATGTTCGTCTTATGTTAATGTAATCGTTCCTAGCTCTGTTGTATCTGCTTCTGTTGTCCTCTGTTCTTTGTCTTCTGTACTTCCTCCACTCCCGCCTGCTGGCCATTTTTGCTTCCTGACACTGTCTATTAAACCATGGGTTATTATATTCCTTCTTATTTTTTCCCTTTACCGTTGGTATAAATCTCTCTTCGGCCTCCTGGCATTTCTGTATGACTAGGTCCATCATATCTTGGACTGTTTTTCCTCTAATTTCTTCCTCCCACTGCACTTCACCCAGATAGTCCCTTATCCTCATATAGTCCCCTTTCCTGTAGTCAGCTCTCCTTTCCCAGATCTCTTGTCCCATGGTCATAATTTTGAATTCCATCATGTAGTCAAAGACTAGGACACAATGGTCACTGGCCCCTAGAGGTATTTCATGCTCTAAATTCTCGATATCTTCTACGTTCTGGGTGAAAATCAGGTCTAATAGGCTCGGTGCATCTCCTCCTCTTTCCCTTGTGTCTTCCTTCACATGTTGTGTCAGGAAATTCCTGTCTATAACATCTACTAATTTTGCTCCCCACGTTTCATCCCCTCCATGGGGATTCCTTGATTCCCAATTTATCTCTCCATGATTTAGGTCCCCCATGATCAGCAGCTTCGCTCTCATTCTGTGGGCTAGTGTTGCTGCCTTCTGCAGTTCATCAATACATGCTTTGTTGTTGTCATCATACTCCTGCCTGGGTCTTCTACTGTTTGGTGGGGGATTGTAGATTACCATGATCACAATCTTCCTCCCATCTACTGTCAGAGTTCCATGTATGAAGCTTGTGCACTCATTGGTAACTCGATTTCCCAGGTCTTCAAACTTCCATTTCCGCTTTATTAGGAGTGCTACTCCCCCTCCCTGTCTCTGTGTCCTCTCTTTTCGTATCACCTGGTACCCTTCAGGAAAGATAGCATCTGAGATCATGTCATTAATTTTAGTTTCCACAATTGCAACTATGTCAGGATCTGCTTCACTCACTCTTTCTTTTATCTCTTCTGCTTTATTAGATACCCCATCAGCATTGGTGTACCAAACCTTGAGATTCTTCATGGAAACTCTTGTACCAGAGTTCTCCCTTTCTCTGGGGGTCTGGGGGGATCTGGGGGATGTCTGGGGGGTGACTGGGGGCAGAGGGGATCTGGGGGATCTGGGGGGTGTCTGGGGGATGACTGGGGGCGGGGAGGGTCCGGGGGATGTCCGGGGGGATCCAGGGGGTGTCTGGGGGGGTCCGGGGGGTGTATGGGGGGTGAAAGAGTTCAGGAGGGGTGCTTGGGGGGCTACTGGGGGCTGGGCTTCTAGGAAGGTAGGTAGGAGGGTCTGGGGTAGGGCCTGGGTAGGTAGGTCTGGAGTAGGAAGGGCATACTGGGTCTGAAGATTAGGGAGGGCATAGAGGGGTTGGGAGATGGCGTAAGGTTGGGAGACAGATAGAGGTTGAGAGGTTGGGAGGGGGATGGATAGAGGGGGTGGGGGGGACCTCCCACCTCCCTCGCAAGGGTGGGGGGTCACATGGAAGGAGAGGGGATGAGGAGGGGTGAGGGCAGGGTAGGCTTTGGGTGTTGAGGGGATGAGGTCTGGGTGGGTTCTTGGGGTTGAGGGGATGAGGTCTGGATGGGATTTGGGGGTTGAGGAGATGAGAGCTGGGTGGGTTTTGGGGGTTGAGGGGACGAGGGCTGGACGGGTTTTGGGGGTTGAGGTGATGAGGGGGTCCTTGGAATGTGGGATGAATTTGACTCCAGTGGGGTCAGAGGGGTCAAGGGATGTGCTGGGGAGATAAGCAGGGGCGGCTGATTTGGGAAAGGGGTGACCTGAGAAGCACGTGTGAGCTGGTTAGCATGGGGTGGATTAGCACTGGGGTGTGTAGCTGCGCTCAAATGGGAAGAGTCGTATTGTTGTTTGCTTGCTCTGTGGGCAATCTGTTCCTCCTTCGTCATGAATTTGTCAATAAATACGTTGTAGTAATTTTCGCTACCTCTGAGTAGGTGTTTGTGATGCAGTATGTAATCCACTGCCTCTTCGTTAGTGAACTGTACCAGGACAGGTCGTTTCCTGTTACAGTTGTATGGTCCAATGCGTCGGTGGACTTGCACCTCATTCCCTGCCATCTGGGCTCTCATGTCTCTCAAGATCCCCTGTAGTTCCAAATCCTCAATCTCCATCCTTTCCTGCCTCGATGGTGCCCTGGCTTCAAGTAATCCATGGATTATGATTGTCCTCTTTCTCAGTTCAGGGTCATGCTGGTGGCCCTCTCCCTGGCTGACCCCCACCCCTCCTACACCCGCTACTCCACCTACTACTACTACTTCCCCTTCCCCTGCCAAGCTTCCCTTATTCCTGCCAAATTCATTAGTAAGCCTAGATATTTCTCCTTGCCATTCTACCCTGCTCTTCCTGATTTCCTCTTGAATATAATCCATAAACTCTTGTTTGAGTTTTTGAACCTCGCCCTGTATCTTATTAAAGACTTCACTTTTAATCCCCTGGATTAGATCACCTATCCAAACATCCCTCTTCTCTACAAATTTCCCAATCATCTTCTCCACAAACCTATCTTCTTCCTCAATCATAATACTGCTGGACCTAGACGCCCTTCCTGACCTAGTCATTGCTATAATGCAACCTTACCCACAGGGGTTCCAAGTATCTTACCGTCCTGCTAACACAATAGGTGAGTGAATCTCCAAGCGTCGTCCCCGTGGTGGTAGGAGGGTTGCTGCCGGGGTGAGGTCACGCGGTCAGAGGTCGGTGAGGTCTGCTCCACACTACACACTGCCACAATACTACACTATTTTGAATTACGCTATTTAAACTGTTTTTCTTCACTACTTTATGGCTCTGGCCAAAACTCAAGGTTTTTTCATTCACTTGTACACACTTTTTCACTTCGAAGCTGCCTGATTACCCCTCCCACTCCACTAGTGAGACAGGAGCTCCCAACCCACGTCCACCCAACACGATGGTCACAAGACTGTGTGTGTGTGTGTGTGTGTGTGTGTGTGTGTGTGTGTGTGTGTGTGTGTGTGTGCATGTGTGTGTGTATGTGTGTGTGTGTATGTGTGTGGAAAAAATTAGTTAGTAGTTAGTAACAGTTGATTGACAGTTGAGAGGCTGGCCGAAAGAGCAGAGTTCAACCCCCGCAAGCACAATTAGGTGAATACATATGTTGTTGAATATGACCGAAAGGGTAAGATTAATGATTCTAACATGAATCTTCTCAATATTTCCTGTGTTTTTCTTCACTGTCGAGGGAAGTTAAAAAACCACTGATCCTCTGTAGAGTAAGGCAGGTCCTAGCCAACAATAGCTTCTCTAACGGTTATGTTGAGGACGTCATTATAAGAAATGTGACACGCCTTGCAACCTCTGAAGAAACAACCAACACAACAACTGTACCTCCTATTAGATTGCTTTACAGGAACTTCTTTTCCACGGCCTATAAAACGGAGGAAAGTGTACTGAACGGTATTATTGAAAGGAACGTTATCCAACGCAGACACCAATCAGAAGATGTAATTAACAATTTACTACAAAAACAAGAAGATCACAAACTTGCTTATGAAAAACTCTCCAGACACCAGGCAAAACTCCTTAAGAGAGACTTACGTCGTCTATGCCTTCACGTGCCCACTTGAGGCCTGTCAGTTCTAACGATCTCAGTATATAGGCAAGACAACAACGTCTCTCTCTAGGCGATTAACCATGCACAAACAACAGGGCTCCATCAAGGAACATGTAATCTCCACACACAACCAGATCATCACCAGAGACATCTTAACAAGTAACACTGATATAATCGCCAGATATAACGACAGCAGGAGACTGGACATCACCGAGGCACTACATATTAAGAAGTCCAGACCAGCATTCAACAACCAGCTAACATAATTACATTCTACCCACTTCAAGATCCAGAACCAACGCAGAGACAGCATTCAATGACCCTACCTAAGGATCATAAGCTGCCCTGTTGATACATTTATTACCTAATTAATACCCCCCTTCATCCATTAAATCATTAATATATTTAATACCCAATTAATACCTCTTTATTTTGGCATTCATCCACCACCTCACCCAAAGAGTATATAATCCGAAGTTAAACACTGTACGGCACAGACAGCCCCGCTCCTGTGCCAGGTAAGTCCACAACGGAATCACCATAGCCCGTGCTACTTGGAACTTATTGTTCCAAGTAGCGAATCTTAAACAACAACAACAACACTGTACGGGGCATCTCCCGTCACGCAGGGTGCCGTCGCACCTCCACAGATCTCCAGTATCAGCTCTTAATACTGGTAATGGCTCAAAAGGGCCACCACTTACGGGCTATTCATGCCCATGCCACCTTTTGGGTGGCTTAATCTTCATCAATCAATCACTGTGCGGGTGCACACAGGATGGGAGAGACATCTCCCGCCAACACATCACAAGGCGCAGTGTGGTCACAATGCGACCCAAACGTCTTAAGGTCAGAGCTACTCCACTTGACGGTCATGCTATCGGAAGAAGCAATACTTTAAAGGTCCTGAAGGACGTAACTGGCCTCAAACCCGCTGACATTAGTCAGGAAGGTGAAGATATCGTGCTCTACTTTTCATGTGAAGAGGAGCTAGAAAAACTCCTCACTAACGATGCCTTTCTTCGCAAAGAGCACTACCTACATCCTCACTTCCCACGTCAGTTCCTGGCCGGAAGAACTGTTTTTACCAGCAGGACCAGCCGGTGGATCGCTGAGCGACCTCAACATCATATCAAGGACAATATCGAGGACGAAAATCCAAACCTGTCGGTATTCAACCTAGAGTTCTGCAACACCGACAAAACATCAATGAAGATTACGTTTACCACCATAGCTGCGGCCACCCAGGCTGCCACACAAGGATTCTACTGCTTCGGCCTAAAAATACCACCCCCACCAAATAAAAAAGGAACGATACCATGAGATCCAGCAGTGCTTTAAGTGCTACGAGCTCTCCCACCCGACCAACAAGTGTTAGCACCCTGTCCAGAGGTGCAGCCTGTGCGCACTGGACCATCACTACTCCATATGCAAGGCAACAGTCCACCACTGCTTGCTCTGTGATGGCAATCACCCCGCAATTTCCTACCGCTGCCCCCACAGACAGGAAATCATCAAGACCCAGGTTGAAGCCAAAAGAAACAACTCGTCTACCTCCTCGACCAGAGCCCCAAGCGTTCAACCCACCACCTTAGCTCTCACTAGTCGACCAGAAGACTTTCCGGTCCTACCAACATGTGGCTCCTCCCAAAAGGCGACACAGCCTTCTCATTGGGGACCCAAGGTCCCCAAGGTCCCACAGGCTCCTTCACAGCCCCCTGCATCACGTGCAGGCATTATCCCTGGTCTTCTTAAACTAGCGGAAGGCTTGCAGGACCAGACAACCAGTGCTTTGTCAGTGAACTAAACACATTATACATAGACAATGGCCTGGCCCCCATCATAACCACTAGCGTAAATCTCACTGCCTCCTCTACCACTCCGGAGACTACCACCAGGACGACCATGCGGTCAACTTCAACACCGACTCCAGGACCGCCCATGACCCGGGCGACACAGAGGTAATTCCTTCTTCAGCTCCCAACACTCCTACCATCACTATCTCAGCAGCCGCGCTAGCAGACGTGCTGTCAACAAACGATAACAGCACCACCAGCGCTCCTGAAATAGCTACAACCACCAATCAACGACACCTAAGCCTACCTAAGGCTGCGAGGCGAAAGACGAAATCGCCCACTACGGAGGTTACGGACTCCTCAGACGAGGAAATCATAGTGGGAGCTCCACCACCGCATCACAAATACGACACCTACACGGTTCAAGACTTCCTCATGGAGGCCACGTCACCAAACTCTAACGACAGCACTGCTCAGCCAAAGTCGCAGGCAAAGAAAAAACGGAAAACCTAGAGGTCTACACTAACCCCACCAGCTCCATAACTGGTATAGCCAGCCCTCCAGGCTGAAAACCATCATGAAGACCCCCATCCATCGCCACATCTCTAGTATCAGCCACTGATACAGATAATGGCTCCAAAGAGCCTCCACTTACGGGCTCACCATAGCCCGTGCTACTGGAACTTCTTGATGTTCATGTTCACAGCTCTGTGTCTGGGATCTCTTTCTCTGTCTACCGTAAACCCATGCATAGTGGCATGTACATTCACTTCTTTTCCTACCATCCTCCTTCTGTTAAGAAAAGTGTCCTCGTCTCTCTCTTCCTCCGCGCTCTACGCATCAGCGACCCTCAGTTTCTTGATTCTGAAATTGCCTTTATCTACAAATCATTCTCTCGCCTTGGTTATCCTTTGCATTTCATCAACTGTGCCTACTCTCAAGCTAAACGAAATTTCTTTCATCCTAAACCTGCTTCCAACACTAGTAGCACTGTACTATGCCTTCCCTTCATATCTGAACTCAAAAACTTTTACCAATACCTTTCGTCCTCTTGACATTAAACTCGCCTTTCGACAAACTAACACACTTCGTAGTAATCTAGTTCACACTGCTCCTCCTGCTTCTAATGCTGCTGGTGTCTACTCTATTTCCTGTTCTTCTTGTCCTCTCCAATACTTTGGCGAAACTGGCCGTACACTGAATGACAGACTTAAAGAACACAAGAGAAGTGTTAAGTCTGCAGACACTAACAATGCTCTCTTCTGCCATGTGAGGGATTCTAATCATCCCATTGATTGGTCTTCCTCCAAAATAATCTTTCCTGCCTCTACTCTACACAGACGCCGTCTTGTAGAATCGGCTCTAATACACAATGTACCCAACATGAACTTGAGTCCTGGCTTTGTTGCTGTGGACTCTTCCCTTTCACAGTATATACTCAAATGCTCTAATCTTTCTAACAAACGTGACTTAACATAAGCTTACCCCTTCCTTTATCTTTCTTTTTCTCTTTCCTTTTCTTTCTCTCTTCTCCCTTATTCTGTTCATTGTCTTCTCCTACGCTCCCTTGCTTTCCTCTTCTTATTCCTATTACTATCTCCTTCGGTGGTTATAATAGGAGCTGCCTCGTTGGGCCAATAGGCCTTCTGCAGTTCTCATTATTACTACTATCCCCTACACCTTACTTTCCTCCTCAGCTCTCTCTTGCCTATTTATTGCCTGTCCCTACCTGTCCTCATCACAATCGACTTGAGAATGGTCCAGGACGGACCGAAACGTCGTCGTCCCTTCATCAATCAATCACTGTACGGGCTCACCATACCCCGTGCTACTTGGAACTTTTTGTTCCCAGTAGCTGAATCTATAACAACAACAACACTGTAAAATGAGAAAAAGTTACAGCCCAGCTCCTGTGTCACGTAAATCCACTATGGGCTCACCATAGCCCGAACTACTTGAACCTTTTTGTTCCAAGTAGCGAATCTTAAACAATAACAACAACACTGTAAAATTGTGCTGAAATGGTGCTGAAGCGGTGTGTTACCCGCGGACATCTGGTGCTGAAGCGGTGTGTTACTCGTGGACACCTGGTGCTGAAGCGGTGTGTTACCCGTGTGTAACGAACAGAGACTGACACCTCTGTGTCACTGACTCGACTTGTAATGACCTCAACGCCACTTACTCTGTCTTAACAGGCTGTTAATTAACGGTTATGTTGTTCACTGTTGTTCCTTACACTGACCTTAGTCGAGTGATGCCTTGTAATACCTGGTGTTTGATCACCACCTGCCACAGGGCTCAAGGAAACACTACTAATCCCAGTTACGGTATTCTTTTCACTCCTACCACCTTCCCTAATACCCATGTAATTAATGTAATTGACTGCGGGGAAGGGCCAGTCAAGTGCAACATTACTCAAGAATGTGGATCCCAAGTTTGAAAAGGATTGATATAGTCTACGTTAAGTTCGGCTTAGACCAAACTAGGGAGAATATCTTTAATATATGAGAGTGCTTGTAGGACCACATGGAAACTAACAACACATAACACAGGATCGTGGATTCAGAGAACAATAATTGTGAAAGGAATTAGTTAAACAGCCTAAAATAATTAGATTCATTTATTGACACAAATTATGAAATATCCTATCGTATCCTGGCCGGGGAGGATTTACTGGGGTGCAAATCCTTAACTGTAGCCTCTGTTTAACTCAAAAGTAAAATGGGAACCGGGTTGTAAAAACAATTCTTCGTGGGGGTCGTATTCCAGGGAACATAGGATTAAGGACTTGCCCGAAACGCTACGCGTACTAGTGGCTGTACAAGAATGTAACAACGCTTGTATAAATAAATAAAAAAATGTGATCCTATCTAATGTTCCTAAACCTTGAGGCACTGATATGAAGCTAACTCGCACTTGAACTCAAACAGAATTTACCTTTTTTTTTGAGATATATACAAGAGTTGTTACATTCTTGTAGAGCCACTAGTAGACGTAGCGTTTCGGGCAGGTCCCTGGAATACGATCCCCGCATCGAAGAATCGTTGTTACAACCAAGTAAACATTTTACTGTTGCGTTAAACAGAGGCTACAGTTAAGGAATTGCGCCCAGTAAATCCTCCCCGACCAGGATACGAACCTTAACATGTCTACAAACTGCCAGCCGATGTTCTGGCTGTTCTTCCTCTGGAGATGATGTTACTCTAGCCTCACCAAGATCACACTGATCTCGCCTTAGGTTCAAGCAAGCTACCCAAGCCTACTCACTAGCCTCACTGATTGCCATCAACCATTAACAAGACTAGAACCATTATCAAAGCTAACTCCTATTCACTTGGCCCACTTAAGGGGACTAAATCTTTACACTTAAACGATGATAAATTACATAGGTACGTAAATACGGGTAATTATTAAATACAACATAGAATAGTAACCTGGATTTCTTTACATTAAGGAATTAAAAACAAACGGAGGCTGTGGCAGTCTTGCCTAATCACACCAGCGCTAGTTCCTCGGGAAGAACCTGGTCTAGACTCAGGTCTAAGGTTCACTCTGACTCTAAACTAGATGTGTCCCTGTGTACCATACAATATATTTCAAACACGCTTATATCATATCTGTATCAACAGCTGAACTGTTACCCGCGGACACCTGGTGCTGAAGCGGTGTATTACCCGCGGACACCTGGTGCTGAAGCGGTGTGTTACCCGCGGACACCTGGTGCTGAAGCGGTGTATTACCCGCGGACACCTGGTGCTGAAGCGGTGTGTTACCCGCGGACACTTGGTCCTGAAGCGGTGTGTTACTCGTGGACACCTGGTACTGAAGCGGTGTGTTACCCGCGGACACCTGGTGCTGAAGCGGTGTGTTACCCGCGGACACCTGGTCCTGAAGCGGTGTGTTACTCGCGGACACCTGGTGCTGAAGCGGTGTGTTACCCGTGGACACCTGGTGCTGAAGCGGTGTATTACCCGCGGACAACTGGTGCTGAAGCGGTGTATTACCCGCGGACACCTGGTGCTGAAGCGGTGTGTTACCCGCGGACACTTGGTCCTGAAGCGGTGTTTTACTCGTGGACACCTGGTACTGAAGCGGTGTGTTACCCGCGGACACCTGGTGCTGAAGCGGTCTGTTACCCGCGGACACCTGGTCCTGAAGCGGTGTGTTACTCGCGGACACCTGGTGCTGAAGCGGTGTGTTACCCGTGGACACCTGGTGCTGAAGCGGTGTGTTACCCGCGGACACCTGGTGCTGAAGCGGTGTATTACCCGCGGACACCTGGTGCTGAAGCGGTGTATTACCCACGGACACCGGGTGCTGAAGAGGTGTATTACCCGCGGACACCTGGGGCTGAAGCGGTGTGTTACCCGAGGACACCTAGTGCTGAAGCGGTGTATTACCCGCGGACACCTGGTGCTGAAGCGGTGTATTACTCGCGGACACCTGGTGCTGAAGCGGTGTATTACCCGTGGACACCTGTTGCTGAAGCGGTGTATTACCCACGAACACCTGGTGCTGAAGCGGTGTATTACCCGTGGACAACTGGTGCTGAAGCGGTGTATTACCCGTGGACAACTGGTGCTGAAGCGGTGTATTACCCGCGGACACCTGGTGCTGAAGCGGTGTGTTACCCGTGGACACCTGGTGCTGAAGCGGTGTATTACCCACGGACACCTGGTGCTGAAGCGGTGTATTACCCGTGGACAACTGGTGCTGAAGCAGTGTATTACCCGTGGACACCTGGTGCTGAAGCGGTGTATTACCCACGGACACCTGGTGCTGAAGCGGTGTATTACCCACGGACACCTGGTGCTGAAGCGGTGTATTACCCGCGGACACCTGGTGCTGAAGCGGTGTGTTACCCGTGGACACCTGGTGCTGAAGCGGTGTATTACCCACGGACACCTGGTGCTGAAGCGGTGTGTTACCCGCGGACACCTGGTGCTGAAGCGGTGTAGCTGAATCGGTGTATTACCCTCGGAGACCTGGTGCTGAAGCGGTTTAGCTGAAGCGGGGTATTACCCGCGAACATCTGGTGCTGAAGCGGTGTTTTACCCGCGGACACCTAGTGCTGAAGCGGTGTTTTACCCGCGGACACCTGGTTCCGAAGCGGTGTTTTACCCGCGGACACCTGGTGCTGAAGCGGTGTTTTGCCCGCGGACACCTGGTGCTGAAGCGGTGTTTTGCCCGCGGACACCTGGTGCTGAAGCGGTGTTTTGCCCGCGGACACCTGGTGCTGAAGCGGTGTTTTGCCCGCGGACACCTGGTGCTGAAGCGGTGTTTTGCCCGCGGACACCTGGTGCTGAAGCGGTGTTTTGCCCGCGGACACCTGGTCCTGAAGAGGTGTATTACCCACGAATCGGTGGGTTCTCTATGACACACTTCATCAATAACTCGTTATAAGTAAAGGGATTTCTACAAGGGACGAGGATAGAGGAAAGTCTGCGCTGCGGGTCTGGGGCGGCGAGGACCGCCGGCAGCAGCAGCAGCAGCAGGAGGCAGCAGACACATGGGAACTGTACCTTCATGGTGTGTAGGACAGCAGCAGTGTGGCTCAGACTGACAGGTGTAGAGCGCCCTGGCAGTGTGTGCGCTGCTGCTGAAGTCAGAGGCAATAATGCGCATCTTGCTCTCCGCCTTATACTTATATACTCCCCTACACCCTGTCCCCCCACCACTGATACTTGCCACTGTTCACCACCTCAGAGTATATCTACTCCCCCACCACTTGTAGTAGGAAGGGAAGGGATCTAGCAGGAAAAAAGTCTCTCCTATTTCGACTATAAAGCACTTGGAAGGGGCCAGGATAAGGATTTGGGCGTGGACGGGGGAAAGATTGGAGCCCATCGACTAGGACGGGTGTGGATTGAACGTCGACCTTCATGAAGCGAGACTCACTCTACCGTCCAGCCCAAGTGGTTGGGCTTCCTCTTGTATTGGTGTAAGTGAAAATATATAGTGAAGATGGTGACACGCGATGGTCTTGTATAGTGAGGATGGTGACACGTGATGGTCGTGTATAGTGAAGATGGTGACACGTGATGGTCGTGTAAAGTGAAGATGGTGACACGTGATGATCGTGTATAGTGAAGATGGCGACACGTGATGGTCGTGTATAGTGAAGATGGTGACACGTGATGGTCGTGTATAGTGAAGATGGCGACACGTGATGGTCGTGTATAGTGAAGATGGCGACACGTGATGGTCGTGTATAGTGAAGATGGTGACACATGATGGTCGTGTATAGTAAAGATGGTGACACGTGATGGTCGTGTATAGTGAAGATGGTGATACATGATGGTCGTGTATAGTGAAGATGGTGATACATGATGGTCGTGTATAGTGAGGATGGTGACACATGATGGTCGTGTATAGTGAAGATGGTGACACGTGATGGTCGTGTATAGTGAAGATGGTGATATATGATGGTCGTGTATAGTGAAGATGGTGATACATGATGGTCGTGTATAGTGAGGATGGTGACACGTGATGGTCGTGTATAGTGAAGATGGTGACATGTGATGGTCGTGTATAGCGAGGATGGTGACATATGATGGTCGTGTATAGTGAAGATGGTGACACGTGATGGTCGTGTATAGTGAAGATGGTGAAACATGATGGTCGTGTATAGTGAAGATGGTGACACGTGATGGTCGTGTAAAGTGAAGATGGTGACACGTGATGGTCGTGTATAGTGAAGATGGTGACACGTGATGGTCGTGTATAGCGAGGATGGTGACATATGATGGTCGTGTATAGTGAAGATGGTGACACGTGATGGTCGTGTATAGTGAAGATGGTGACACATGATGGTCGTGTATAGTGAAGATGGTGACACGTGATGGTCGTGTATAGTGAAGATGGTGATACATGATGGTCGTGTATAGTGAAGATGGTGATACATGATGGTCGTGTATAGTGAGGATGGTGACACATGATGGTCGTGTATAGTGAAGATGGTCGTGTATAGTGAAGATGGTGACACACGATAGTCGTGTATAGTGAAGATGGTGACACATGATGGTCGTGTATAGTGAAGATGGTGACACGTGATGGTCGTGTATAGTGAAGATGGTGACACGTGATGGTCGTGTATAGTGAAGATGATGACACGATAGTCGTGTATAGTGAAGATGGTGACACATGATGGTCGTGTATAGTGAAGATGGTGACATGTGATGGTCGTGTATAGTGAGGATGGTGACACGTGATGGTCGTGTATAGTGAAGATGGTGACACGTGATGGTCGTGTAAAGTGAAGATGGTGACACGTGATGGTCGTGTATAGTGAAGATGGTGACACGTGATGGTCGTGTATAGTGAAGATGGTGACACATGATGGTCGTGTATAGTGAAGATAGTGACACGTGATGGTCGTGTATAGTGAAGATGGTGATACATGATGGTCGTGTATAGTGAAGATGGTGATACATGATGGTCGTGTATAGTGAGGATGGTGACACATGATGGTCGTGTATAGTGAAGATGGTGACACACGATAGTCGTGTATAGTGAAGATGGTGACACATGATGGTCGTGTATAGTGAAGATGGTGACACGTGATGGTCGTGTATAGTGAAGATGGTGACACGATAGTCGTGTATAGTGAAGATGGTGACACATGGTGGTCGTGTATAGTGAAGATGGTGACACATGATGGTCGTGTATAGTGAAGATGGTGACATGTGATGGTCGTGTATAGTGAAGATGGTGACACACGATAGTCGTGTATAGTGAAGATGGTGACACATGATGGTCGTGTATAGTGAAGATGGTGACACGTGATGGTCGTGTATAGTGAAGATGGTGACACGTGATGGTCGTGTATAGTGAAGATGGTGACACGTGATGGTCGTGTATAGTGAAGATGGTGACACGTGATGGTCGTGTATAGTGAAGATGGTGACACATGATGGTCGTGTATAGTGAAGATGGTGACACGTGATGGTCGTGTATAGTGAAGATGGTGACGCATGATGGTCGTGTATAGTGAGGATGGTGACACGTGATGGTCGTGTATAGTGAAGATGATGACACATGATGGTCGTGTATAGTGAAGATGGGGACACATGATGGTCGTGTATAGTGAAGATGGTGACACGTGATGGTCGTGTATAGTGAAGATGGTGACACATGATGGTCGTGTATTGTGAAGATGGTGACACGTGATGGTCGTGTATAGTGAAGATGGTGACACATGATGGTCGTGTATAGTGAAGATGGTGACACGTGATGGTCGTGTATAGTGAAGATGGTGGCACATGATGGTCGTGTATAGTGAAGATGGTGACACGTGATGGTCGTGTATAGTGAAGATGGTGACACGTGATGGTCGTGTATAGTGAAGATGGTGACACGTGATGGTCGTGTATAGTGAAGATGGTGACACGTGATGGTCGTGTATAGTGAGGATGGTGACACATGATGGTCGTGTATAGTGAAGATGGTGACACATGATGGTCATGTATAGTGAAGATGGTGACACGTGATGGTCGTGTATAGTGAAGATGGTGACACGTGATGGTCGTGTATAGTGCGGATGGTGACACATGATGGTCGTGTATAGTGAAGATGGTGACACACGATGGTCGTGTATAGTGAAGATGGTGACACGTGATGGTCGTGTATAGTGAGGATGGTGACACATGATGGTCGTGTATAGTGAAGATGGTGACACGTGATGGTCGTGTAAAGTGAAGATGGTGACACGTGATGGTCGTGTATAGTGAAGATGGTGACACATGATGGTCGTGTATAGTGAAGATAGTGACACGTGATGGTCGTGTATAGTGAAGATGGTGATACATGATGGTCGTGTATAGTGAAGATGGTGATACATGATGGTCGTGTATAGTGAGGATGGTGACACATGATGGTCGTGTATAGTGAAGATGGTCGTGTATAGTGAAGATGGTGACACACGATAGTCGTGTATAGTGAAGATGGTGACACATGATGGTCGTGTATAGTGAAGATGGTGACACGTGATGGTCGTGTATAGTGAAGATGGTGACACGATAGTCGTGTATAGTGAAGATGGTGACACATGGTGGTCGTGTATAGTGAAGATGGTGACACATGATGGTCGTGTATAGTGAAGATGGTGACATGTGATGGTCGTGTATAGTGAAGATGGTGACACACGATAGTCGTGTATAGTGAAGATGGTGACACATGATGGTCGTGTATAGTGAAGATGGTGACACGTGATGGTCGTGTATAGTGAAGATGGTGACACGTGATGGTCGTGTATAGTGAAGATGGTGACACGTGATGGTCGTGTATAGTGAAGATGGTGACACGTGATAGTCGTGTATAGTGAAGATGGTGACACATGATGGTCGTGTATAGTGAAGATGGTGACACGTGATGGTCGTGTATAGTGAAGATGGTGACGCATGATGGTCGTGTATAGTGAGGATGGTGACACGTGATGGTCGTGTATAGTGAACATGATGACACATGATGGTCGTGTATAGTGAAGATGGGGACACATGATGGTCGTGTATAGTGAAGATGGTGACACGTGATGGTCGTGTATAGTGAAGATGGTGACACATGATGGTCGTGTATAGTGAAGATGGTGACACGTGATGGTCGTGTATAGTGAAGATGGTGACACATGATGGTCGTGTATAGTGAAGATGGTGACACGTGATGGTCGTGTATAGTGAAGATGGTGGCACATGATGGTCGTGTATAGTGAAGATGGTGACACGTGATGGTCGTGTATAGTGAAGATGGTGACACGTGATGGTCGTGTATAGTGAAGATGGTGACACGTGATGGTCGTGTATAGTGAAGATGGTGACACGTGATGGTCGTGTATAGTGAGGATGGTGACACATGATGGTCGTGTATAGTGAAGATGGTGACACATGATGGTCATGTATAGTGAAGATGGTGACACGTGATGGTCGTGTATAGTGAAGATGGTGACACGTGATGGTCGTGTATAGTGCGGATGGTGACACATGATGGTCGTGTATAGTGAAGATGGTGACACACGATGGTCGTGTATAGTGAAGATGGTGACACGTGATGGTCGTGTATAGTGAGGATGGTGACACATGATGGTCGTGTATAGTGAAGATGGTGACACGTGATGGTCGTGTATAGTGAGGATGGTGACACATGATGGTCGTGTATAGTGAAGATGGTGACACATGATGATCGTGTATAGTGAGGATGGTGACACGCGATGGTCGTATATAGTGAGGATGGCGACACGTGATGGTCGTGTATAGTGAAGATGGTGACACGTGATGGTCGTGTATAGTGAAGATGGTGACACGTGATGGTCGTGTATAGTGAAGATGGTGACACGTGATGGTCGTGTATAGTGAGGATGGTGACACATGATGGTCGTGTATAGTGAAGATGGTGACACGTGATGGTCGTGTATAGTGAAGATGGTGACATGTGATGGTCGTGTATAGCGAGGATGGTGACATATGATGGTCGTGTATAGTGAAGATGGTGACACGTGATGGTCGTGTATAGTGAAGATGGTGAAACATGATGGTCGTGTATAGTGAAGATGGTGACACGTGATGGTCGTGTAAAGTGAAGATGGTGACACGTGATGGTCGTGTATAGTGAAGATGGTGACACGTGATGGTCGTGTATAGCGAGGATGGTGACATATGATGGTCGTGTATAGTGAAGATGGTGACACGTGATGGTCGTGTATAGTGAAGATGGTGACACATGATGGTCGTGTATAGTGAAGATGGTGACACGTGATGGTCGTGTATAGTGAAGATGGTGATACATGATGGTCGTGTATAGTGAAGATGGTGATACATGATGGTCGTGTATAGTGAGGATGGTGACACATGATGGTCGTGTATAGTGAAGATGGTCGTGTATAGTGAAGATGGTGACACACGATAGTCGTGTATAGTGAAGATGGTGACACATGATGGTCGTGTATAGTGAAGATGGTGACACAGTGATGGTCGTGTATAGTGAAGATGGTGACACGTGATGGTCGTGTATAGTGAAGATGATGACACGATAGTCGTGTATAGTGAAGATGGTGACACATGATGGTCGTGTATAGTGAAGATGGTGACATGTGATGGTCGTGTATAGTGAGGATGGTGACACGTGATGGTCGTGTATAGTGAAGATGGTGACACGTGATGGTCGTGTAAAGTGAAGATGGTGACACGTGATGGTCGTGTATAGTGAAGATGGTGACACGTGATGGTCGTGTATAGTGAAGATGGTGACACATGATGGTCGTGTATAGTGAAGATAGTGACACGTGATGGTCGTGTATAGTGAAGATGGTGATACATGATGGTCGTGTATAGTGAAGATGGTGATACATGATGGTCGTGTATAGTGAGGATGGTGACACATGATGGTCGTGTATAGTGAAGATGGTGACACACGATAGTCGTGTATAGTGAAGATGGTGACACATGATGGTCGTGTATAGTGAAGATGGTGACACGTGATGGTCGTGTATAGTGAAGATGGTGACACGATAGTCGTGTATAGTGAAGATGGTGACACATGGTGGTCGTGTATAGTGAAGATGGTGACACATGATGGTCGTGTATAGTGAAGATGGTGACATGTGATGGTCGTGTATAGTGAAGATGGTGACACACGATAGTCGTGTATAGTGAAGATGGTGACACATGATGGTCGTGTATAGTGAAGATGGTGACACGTGATGGTCGTGTATAGTGAAGATGGTGACACGTGATGGTCGTGTATAGTGAAGATGGTGACACGTGATGGTCGTGTATAGTGAAGATGGTGACACGTGATGGTCGTGTATAGTGAAGATGGTGACACATGATGGTCGTGTATAGTGAAGATGGTGACACGTGATGGTCGTGTATAGTGAAGATGGTGACGCATGATGGTCGTGTATAGTGAGGATGGTGACACGTGATGGTCGTGTATAGTGAAGATGATGACACATGATGGTCGTGTATAGTGAAGATGGGGACACATGATGGTCGTGTATAGTGAAGATGGTGACACGTGATGGTCGTGTATAGTGAAGATGGTGACACATGATGGTCGTGTATTGTGAAGATGGTGACACGTGATGGTCGTGTATAGTGAAGATGGTGACACATGATGGTCGTGTATAGTGAAGATGGTGACACGTGATGGTCGTGTATAGTGAAGATGGTGGCACATGATGGTCGTGTATAGTGAAGATGGTGACACGTGATGGTCGTGTATAGTGAAGATGGTGACACGTGATGGTCGTGTATAGTGAAGATGGTGACACGTGATGGTCGTGTATAGTGAAGATGGTGACACGTGATGGTCGTGTATAGTGAGGATGGTGACACATGATGGTCGTGTATAGTGAAGATGGTGACACATGATGGTCATGTATAGTGAAGATGGTGACACGTGATGGTCGTGTATAGTGAAGATGGTGACACGTGATGGTCGTGTATAGTGCGGATGGTGACACATGATGGTCGTGTATAGTGAAGATGGTGACACACGATGGTCGTGTATAGTGAAGATGGTGACACGTGATGGTCGTGTATAGTGAGGATGGTGACACATGATGGTCGTGTATAGTGAAGATGGTGACACGTGATGGTCGTGTAAAGTGAAGATGGTGACACGTGATGGTCGTGTATAGTGAAGATGGTGACACATGATGGTCGTGTATAGTGAAGATAGTGACACGTGATGGTCGTGTATAGTGAAGATGGTGATACATGATGGTCGTGTATAGTGAAGATGGTGATACATGATGGTCGTGTATAGTGAGGATGGTGACACATGATGGTCGTGTATAGTGAAGATGGTCGTGTATAGTGAAGATGGTGACACACGATAGTCGTGTATAGTGAAGATGGTGACACATGATGGTCGTGTATAGTGAAGATGGTGACACGTGATGGTCGTGTATAGTGAAGATGGTGACACGATAGTCGTGTATAGTGAAGATGGTGACACATGGTGGTCGTGTATAGTGAAGATGGTGACACATGATGGTCGTGTATAGTGAAGATGGTGACATGTGATGGTCGTGTATAGTGAAGATGGTGACACACGATAGTCGTGTATAGTGAAGATGGTGACACATGATGGTCGTGTATAGTGAAGATGGTGACACGTGATGGTCGTGTATAGTGAAGATGGTGACACGTGATGGTCGTGTATAGTGAAGATGGTGACACGTGATGGTCGTGTATAGTGAAGATGGTGACACGTGATAGTCGTGTATAGTGAAGATGGTGACACATGATGGTCGTGTATAGTGAAGATGGTGACACGTGATGGTCGTGTATAGTGAAGATGGTGACGCATGATGGTCGTGTATAGTGAGGATGGTGACACGTGATGGTCGTGTATAGTGAACATGATGACACATGATGGTCGTGTATAGTGAAGATGGGGACACATGATGGTCGTGTATAGTGAAGATGGTGACACGTGATGGTCGTGTATAGTGAAGATGGTGACACATGATGGTCGTGTATAGTGAAGATGGTGACACGTGATGGTCGTGTATAGTGAAGATGGTGACACATGATGGTCGTGTATAGTGAAGATGGTGACACGTGATGGTCGTTTATAGTGAAGATGGTGGCACATGATGGTCGTGTATAGTGAAGATGGTGACACGTGATGGTCGTGTATAGTGAAGATGGTGACACGTGATGGTCGTGTATAGTGAAGATGGTGACACGTGATGGTCGTGTATAGTGAAGATGGTGACACGTGATGGTCGTGTATAGTGAGGATGGTGACACATGATGGTCGTGTATAGTGAAGATGGTGACACATGATGGTCATGTATAGTGAAGATGGTGACACGTGATGGTCGTGTATAGTGAAGATGGTGACACGTGATGGTCGTGTATAGTGCGGATGGTGACACATGATGGTCGTGTATAGTGAAGATGGTGACACACGATGGTCGTGTATAGTGAAGATGGTGACACGTGATGGTCGTGTATAGTGAGGATGGTGACACATGATGGTCGTGTATAGTGAAGATGGTGACACGTGATGGTCGTGTATAGTGAGGATGGTGACACATGATGGTCGTGTATAGTGAAGATGGTGACACATGATGATCGTGTATAGTGAGGATGGTGACACGCGATGGTCGTATATAGTGAGGATGGCGACACGTGATGGTCGTGTATAGTGAAGATGGTGACACGTGATGGTCGTGTATAGTGAAGATGGTGACACGTGATGGTCGTGTATAGTGAAGATGGTGACACGTGATGGTCGTGTATAGTGAGGATGGTGACACATGATGGTCGTGTATAGTGAAGATGGTGACACGTGATGGTCGTGTATAGTGAAGATGGTGACACGTGATGGTCGTGTATAGTGAGGATGGGGCCTCCCTCACGCGAACAAAGCTGGGTATTCCTGCAAGTATTATCATATGTTTTCCCCGACATGAGGAGCCTCTGGGTAAACCCTAAAGTTAGGGGAAAACCCGTGCTGCAGGTCACGGTGAGTTCGATCGATCTCCTCCCGTGATTCCCCAGGGAGCATCCCGCCCTCAGCTCGACATGCCGCCGGCTTCCTGGCCTCGTCCAGGCCACAAGAGAGGGTGGCCCTTAGGTAAATTCAAGTAAATATTCAAATGTAACACTTATAGGGTTCGTTCTAGACTCACATTCAGGAATTCCTGGTTCAAATCCCGGGTAGGACAAAAATAGTTGGACGCCTTTGATCCTGTAAACCATAACTACCTCCTACTTCAACTTATCATTATGGAATCCGAGGCCTCGCTCTGAACTATATTCAATTATTACACACAGAAATCACAATAGCGTGATGCATCAATAAACAAATTTATATTAAATCATATCTTAATTACAGACACCAATACGTGGCCATCAGAACATAACCTCCCACACTCTACCAATATTGCAAATAACGAATTTAAAAGAAAAAGGTCCACTTATGGATGTCGACCAACAAACTCACACTAAACATACGAAAGGCCTAAAACATTTTATGTGGGAAGCAAATCATCAAACCAAATTCACCATCAGATAGACAGTGTTAACATTAATAGTAAATATGACACAAAGTTCCTGAGCCTATACATAAAGAGATCGAAATTCAGCACCCACACACAACACATACATTACCTCAAGCCCATCATCACTCAGGAAAAGTCTACTATCAGAACTATAACAAACTGTTCGTTGTCTTCAGACAACACACAGCCCCTCTGTTTAAGTCCCTAAACATAATACACATACATTCACTCAACACATTCTCATGTGCCATTTACATGTACACAACCTTATTCCTCGATTCTAATATATATTAGAATCGAAAAATCAAATATAAATATATTTATTTATATATGATAATATAAATCAAATATTATAAGGTTTGCAACTCTTATTATATTGTATCAAAATAATTGTTATTTAAGGAAAGTGAGCTACATACATACATACAAGAAGAGTGTAGGGTGTACAGGCAGAGCGTGTTCCTATATCTACTGATGTGCACAGCGTTGCGGCCATCATGTGGAAAACAAAAAACTAAAGAACATGAAACTAATTGAGATCAAGAGCAAAACTGAATTGAAATAGACAAATAAAAAAAAAATCAATTATTACATGGTGAATGGAACAGCAAAAATTGTAACAGTAACAATTGTCTCTAAAATTGTTACATATAGTAATTTACACGGAGTATAAATAGAAGGAATTCTATTTGTTATTAAATTTTAATAAGATAGAAGTCGGCAGCATTACAGATTTAGTCATTATTGTTCAGTTTGTGCAAGAGATAAGTTGACTTTTAGGAAGTAAGGTAGGTTACATAGAGTTGTGTAGGTAGTACTTGGATTCTCATTTAAACTGGCTGAGAGAGACAGTTTTTGACGTGATTAGAAAGGTTATTCAATATTGTGGGGACCTTATATTTGCTGGACTATCAAATAGATATTTTCTTCTAGTGTGGTGCCCATGTATTCTATTACACCCTCTAGGAAGCGCTTAAGGTCGGAATTTGCATTGAAGTTCAGTGTTTAATACATATACCGTACACTTGAGAGGATGCGTAGTGGCTTAATATCTAACATATCCCCGGTGATATCTATCGGGAATATGTAACATATATCTAATACATCCTCTGGTGGGTCCCAGTAGTACAATCGCGTTCATTCTCGACTCACAATCGAGAATACGGGGGGGGGGGGGGACAGAAATGGTTGGGCGTGTTTCCTGGCACCTAATGCCACTGTTCACCTAGCAGTACATGGCTACCCAGGAGTTAGTCAGCTTGCTGTGGGGTGGTATCCTGGGGAGGGTCAGTAATTCTACCCTGGGGGTGGGGGAGTAAGTCTAACGTGTACTGTATGTATAAACTGGCTGCTTGTCCCCCGACACAATAAATGATTTATTAATTATATTCAAAGACTTAAGTAATGGAGGCCGAATGCTGCCTGGGGCTTGAGTTTGTTACTGTTCTAATTGCTGATTTGTATTGAGTAATTAGGGATCGTCGATGATTTTGGGTAGTAGAACCCTAAGCACAATTACCATAGATGAGATAAGTATAGATGAGCGAGTAATAGAGCGTTACCAGGGCAGGAACAGGTTCATAATATCTAATTTTAGAAAGAATACCAACTGTTTTAAGTTTTTTCCAGTTATATTTGGAATATGGCACTGGAAATTTAACTTATCATCATCATTGACAACACGAAAGAATATGTCTTCTATGCTGATACTAATTTTGATATCGTTAATTCTAAGGTTAATCTGATCAGTGAACTTGTTACCAAACAAAATATGGAAGGTTTTATCAATGTTAAACTTGAATTTATTCTTCTTTGAACGATGTAATAGAACCCATGAGCCATGAACAACAGAAATAAATATTTCTTTGATATCCCGAGAGTCAGACTAAATCTGTACAAAAACTCCATGCAAATAAAAGGACCCAGTCTATGGAACTCACTCCCTAATGAATTGAAACCTCATTAAATCATCATACTCCATTAAAACCACATTAAACTTAAATTATACTATATTACTCTATGTTATGTTTAAGTTGCTTTTCTTAATTACTTCTCGGTCCTCCGGTCTGTTATTAATGTAAATAAACTACTGTACTGTTACTGGAACTACTGACTACATAATGTGCTTGTCATCAGTATCACCTTTTTACTGTATTCACCTGTTATTGTCTTGAACTTCTTCCCAATTTTTCCCGGCATTAAATACAGCTAACCAAACCCTAGGAATAATCAAGCGTACCTTTACCTATAAGGAGAAGAAGGTAGTCATTCAATTGTATAAAAGTCCCTGGTGCGCCCCCATTTGGATTAATGCATCCAAGCATGGAGACTCCATCTTCAGAGAGACAGATCAAGCTGCTCTGGAGAAAGTGCAACACCGGGCAACAAAAATCATTCCAAAGCTTAGTCTGCTTTCGTATCAGGAACGGTTGAGGGCCACAGGGCTAACAACTTTGTAAACCAGGCATGACAAGGCGGATCTTATTGAAACTTTTAAAATACTGAACAATTTGGAGGATGTTGATCCAGAAAATTTCTTCAAAAGGTCAGATGTAACACAAACAAGGAGCAACGGTTTCAAGCTCAACAAGCCACAATGTTGGATTGAGAACAAAAGGTGTTCTCATCTCATGGAACCCATGGATCCGCCTACCCGCCGAAGCCTTAAATGTCAAAACTGTTGGATTTTAAAATACAGCTGGAAAAGATCATCAGAGCAAATGGGGGGGACCTTTGACACGCTAAAGGCTTTCTGTCCCCGTCGGTAAATTCAGGTATGTTTTTCCAAATTATTATGTTTTTTCGGGAAACGCTTTGTAGCTTCATTAGTATGCCTACTACTGGTATGTGTAACTCCTGCCCATTCAACTGTACATTACTCCTATGTTCTTTGTACACACGTTATTTTGAATAAAAACTTGAATTTGAAAAGTTGCCTAACCATACTTTATTCAAAAGTAAAACGTAAAAGTATCTTTTTAAATAAAATAAATAATAAATAAATAAATAAATGTTTATTCAGGTAAAGTACATACATACAAGAGGTTATACAAAAATTGATGGATTTATAGATAGAGCTAGTACATACAATGCCTAAAGCCACTATTACGCAAAGCGTTTCGGGCAGGAAAAACATTAAAGACTAAAACTTAATACTAATTGAGATTAAAGTATAAAATGTGTTTTGAGAACAAATAAAAATAAAAATAAAAAAGAGGGGAACATGGCAGAAAAAGCAGCACAAATACAATTAGGTCGACAAACAGCGTTATTTAAGAAAACAGACATGGGTTGACAATATAGGGGCAAGGTAGGATACAGGGAATTTATTAGGTAGTGCTTAGCTTTTATCTTAAACTATCTTATTTCATCCTCATGGTTTTCCACCTTGTGCTACTAACTCACACTGAATCTTGTGCTTCACAATCACCCAATTTAGTACTTAAGACAAGCAACTTCACCAGTAATATCTATTCTATCAAACTGTAATGTAATTATTATGTTGAACACAAATTCTGTTTCAATGTAACTATTATTACTTTTATTTGTTAACTTAAGCACACGCGGGAATCGTTATGCGTTATTGGCTTTGCAACAATGCAACAGTCAATCACCAATGTGTGTACGTTCTCAACCCAATGTACCTTCTTGTATATAAATAAATAAAACTAATGTGCCTGTTCACCTAGCACTAAATATTTATCCAGAAGTTAGTCCGCTTGTTGTGGGGGCATCCTGGGAGGGGTCGGTAATTAAAGTTTTTGGGAACCTCGATATAAGCCTAACGTGTATATATACATTGACTTCCTGTCCCCTGACACAATGAAGTAAGGTTCATTTGTCCGTTATATATTGATGAAGTTTGCCACTTAAATTCGTTCTCTTATATCAATATTAAAGAAAATGAGACAATAAACAGAAGGGGAACCTTAAGAATTGAACACAAATAACTTTTGCTGACGACTGGGCTTGGTTTCCGTATTCGGAGACAGGATGTATGTTTACTCTTATCAAGGTCTCCTAAGATCAGAGACTGACCTTTTTTAGGATGAAAACCACAATAGATGAGCAGAGGCATCAGGGAAAAGAAAACGTGCTTAAACGTCTTTGTCCTGCCTCGGGAATCGACTCTGGGACTTGCAAATTACGAACTGACTGCGCTGTGTGTGTGTGTGTGCGTGTGTGTGTGTGTGTGTGTGTGTGTGTGTGTGTGTGTGTGTGTGTGTGTGTGTGTGTGTGTGTGTGTGTGTGTGTGTGTGTGTGTGTGTGTGTGTGTGTGTGTGTGTGTGTGTGTGTGTGTGTGTGTGTGTACTCACTTAGTTGTACTCACTTAGTTGTACTCACCAAGTTATGCCTGCAGGGGTTGAGATTTGGCTCTTTGGTCCCGCCTCTCAACTGTCAATCAACTGGTGTACAGATTCCTGAGCCTACTGGGCTCTATCATATCTACACTTGAAACTGTGTATGGAGTCAGCCTCCACCACATCACTTCCTAATGCATTCCATTTGATAACTACTCAGACACTGAACAAAATCTTTCAAATGTCTCTGTGGCTCATTTGGGTATTCAGTTTCCACCTGTGTCACCTTGTTCATGTGCCTCCCATGCCTTTGTCCATCTTGTCAATTCCTCTGAGAATCTTGTAGGTGGTGATCATGTCTCCCCTTAATCTTCTGTTTTCCAGGGACGAGAGGTTCAGCTCCCATAACCTTTCCGCGTAGTTCATACCTCTCAGTTCTGGGACTAGTCTGGTGGCGTACCTCTGACTCTTCTCTAACTTTGTCTTGTGTTTAACTAGGTATGGACTCCAGGCTGGAGCTGCATACTCCAGTATTGGCACCTCAAGCAGGAGGAGAGACTCCCAGCGGCACCTCAGGCAGGAGGAGAGACTCCCAGCGGCACCTCAGGCAGGAGGAGAGACTCCCAGCGGCACCTCAGGCAGGAGGAGAGACTCCCAGCGTACCGGACCAAATAACTAGGAAGACGACAGGGCGGAAGACAGACTCTTGGTCCATATGGCAACAGAGGCAGGTCGAGGCACAGATATTGCGTCCCACCGTGATAAGTGAACAGGCGAGAGGACAGCTGGAGACACATCAACAACTGGAACAATGGAAATGGGAACAAATTGAACAATTGCAATGGTGACAATGGTGATAGAAGTGGATGAGAGACTTCAGCAGCAACGGACGGAGAGATCCCAGCCGCGAGAACTTTGGCAGCTGGAAGAGGAATGGACCCCATGAAGTCTGTGACAGAGACAGTGGCGGGTAACTAGAGCCTCCAGGAGGACGAGGAGACAACGGCGGCTGGCAGGAGGCAGGAGGGAGGCGATGGGTCCGTGGGAAGCTACAGGAGCCAGTGTGGAGCCGAGACCAACCGCACCACAATGGACAAGCTGCAACAGGAAGCAGGCAACCAGGAAACAGATTTTAAAACAGAAGACGGCAGAGCTCATCATATAATTTTATAATAAAAATTCATTGTGTCGGGGGACAGGAAGCCAGAGTGTATTCATACACGGTAGTCTTATATTGAGGTTTCCCCTCAAAGGTCGAATTACAACCCTGCCCAGGATACAACCCCACAACAAGCTGACTAACTCCTGAGTACCTACTTACTGCTAAGTGAACAGAGACATTAGGTGAAAGGACATGTGGCTAACTATTTCTGTTCTAAACCGGAATTCTCGATTGTGCGTCGAGAACGAACCCGACTACTACCGGGACCCTCCGTCATGTCCGAGGTGCCAGGAAGGAGACTGTTGTCCAGGGGAAGGGGCTCACTTCTGTGGCATGATGGCTAAGGTAAGACACGGGACACACGCCCTGGAAGACCTCACCTCGGAGGTAACGACGATAATCAACACTGAATGGGAGCCAACAATGAATAAATACAAGTTTTAGAATAAAATGCAAAGACGGTCAAGAGTTACCTCCCACTCTTAGAGGTACCTCCGTCCAGTGAGGCAGTAGAGGTACCTCAGTCCAGTGAGGCAGTAGAGGTACCTCCGTCCAGTGAGGCCTTACAGGTACCTCCGTCCAGTGAGGCCTTAGAGGTACCTCCGTCCATTGAGGCTTTAGAGGTACCTCCGTCCAGTGAGGCCTTAGAGGTACCTCCGTCCATTAAGGCCTTAGAGGTACCTCCGTTCTGTGAGGCCTTAGAGGTACCTCCGTCCAGTGAGGCCCTAGAGGTACCTCCGTCCAGTGAAGCCTTAGAGATACCTCCGTCTAGTGAAGCCTTAGAGGTACCTCCGTCCAGTGAAGCCTTAGAGGTACCTCCGTCCAGTGAAGCCTTAGAGGTACCTCCGTCCAGTGAAGCCTTAGAGGCTTAGAGGTACCTCCGTCCAGTAAAACCGCAGCTTAAGGCGACGCTCAAGTTGACAGACTTAGAGGACCAGTTTCGTTAACTTTTGACAGCTCTTCACGTAATTCTATCTAGAAAAATGAAGCCAAACCTCCGGAAAGTCACCGGACATCTCAAGAGGTGGGATAACAATTATAAAGCTGGTAATTGGGCTTCGGAAGGTAGATAGCTACAGACTTAAGGGCGTTGACATTCTGCAGACACAGGTACTTATAACCAGATCACGATCCCGGAGGTAGAACTTGACAATACCAAGAAAAGAAATCTATCCCTCACTATGAAACTATTCTATAATAGATCGGCTGCAGGAAAAAAAGGTAGAATTCTGTCAGATTTTGTTGGATTTCTTTAGGTACCGGCAGTATTCTGAACTCACAATTGGAAGCGTTCATAAAACTTGAGAGGATTCGGAGGAGTGATTTACAACGACTGGATAAACCAAATAAATAAATGGACAGATTAATGCTGCCATCCCTTTATGTTCCGACAGGAGCAAACTCCATTCATGAATTGAATAAACTTCGGTAATGGCTCGAGGCGACTGGTGGCGAGCACCCAGCCTCGAACCATTTCCCTAAGAAGCCGTCACTTTTGGAGTGGGGAAAAGGGAAATCGCTGGGACGTATCCTAGTCCAACGTCCCTTCCCACAAACTGCATGGGTGCCAGGCTGCTAGGCTCAGGGGTGAAACCTAGCGGGTTACAAATATATTTCATGCAGGGAGTAGCTAAGGAGGAAAATAAATGAATTTAGCTTAATGGAAGAAGTGGGGGAAGTATATATACTCTGGCAGAAGGGGAAGAAGACTTCATTTTCAGTCGGATATAGCTGCTCTGGAGAAGGTGCAACACCGGGCAACAAAAATAATTCCAGAGCTAAGTCATCTCTCATACCATTAACGGTTGAGGGCCACCGGGCTAACAACACTGCAAACCAGGCATGACAAGGCGGATCTCAGTGAAACGTTCAAAATACTGAACAATTTGAAGGCACTACTCCTCTACCCCACCCCCCCAAGCCCTTCCTCCTCCACCAGTCTTCCCGTACCAGACCCTCCCAGCTACCACTCACCCCAGATCCCACAGGTCCCCCCCAGAGGAGAAGCAGAAGAGAGTCAGTTTCAGGGTGATGTACTCGAACATAGATGGGATCACAAGCAAGACAAGTGAACTAAGGGAAAGAGCACAGGAAGTGAACCCAGATGTAATTATACTCACGGAAACAAAACTCTCTGGAATCATAACGAATGTCGTGTTTCCCCAGGAGTACACAGTAATAAGGAAAGAGAGGGAAGGTAGAGGAGGAGGCAGAGTGGCCCTACTCATGAGAAAGGAATGAAGTTTTAAGGAGATGGCTATCCCGGACTGTGAGGGGTTCAGAGACTACATAGCAGGCACCATGACAATAGGAGGACCAACAATAGTAGTAGCAGTAATATACAACCCTCCACTAAATGACAGAAGACCCAGTCAAGAGTATGAAAACAACAACATGGCAGTTAACACTATAATTGAGAGGGCAGCCTCTGCTGCCTGTAGAAATAGATCCCACCTGCTCATCATAGGGGGACTTCAATCAAGGAAGGATTGACTGGGAGAACAAGGAACCGCATGGAGAGCCAAACTACTGGAGGTGGTGACTAGAAACTTTTTAACTCAGCATGTCAGAGAACCCACAAGGATGAGAGGAAATGGCGAACCAGCGGGACTCGACCTGGTCTTCACTCTGAACGACTCCGACATAAGAGAAATCGGTTTTGAGGCCCCAGTAGGAATGAGCGACCACAGTGTACTGGTGTTTGAGTACCTGACAGAAGAAGGATTATTTAACTCGAGGAGGGATACCGAAACCAAAAGGTTAGCATACCGAAAGGGAAACTATGAGGAGATAAGAAAATTCCTAACAGAAATAGCATGGGAAACAGAGCTCAGGGGAAAGACGGTCCAAGATATGATGGACTACATCACGCAGAAGTGCAAGGACGCAGCAAACAAGTTTGTCCCAGTCCAAAAGGAAAACAGTGAAATGAAGATGAGAAACCCATGGTTTAATCAGAGGTGTAGGCTAGCTAAGCAGCAAAGTAAAAGGGCATGGAGAAATTATAGAAATAACAGGACACTGGAGAGCAGAGAAAGATACCAGAATGCCAGAAATGAATATGTCAGGATGAGAAGAGAGGCAGAAAGACAATACGAAAATGACATCGCAAGCAAGGCAAAGACTCAGCCTAAATTGCTGCATAGCCACATCAGGAGAAAAACAACAGTAAAGGAATAGGTTACGAAATTAAGGATAGGGGCAGAAGGATTTACTACAAACGACAAGGAAGTGTGTGAGGAACTGAATAAGAAATTCCAGGAGGTCTTCACCTTAGAGCAAGGAGAAATTCCAGAGATAAGAGAGGGAATAGCTAACCAGGAACCACTGGAAGAGTTTGAGATTACCAGCGGGGAAGTAAGGAAGTGTTTACTAGAGTTGGATGTGGCAAAGGCTATAGGCCCAGATGGAATCTCCCCTTGGATACTAAAGGAAGGAGCAGAAGAACTGTGCCTACCACTCTCCATAGTGTATAACAAATCACTGGCAACAGGGGAACTGCCAGAAATTTGGAAAGCAGCTAACGTAGTCCCGATATACAAGAAAGGGGATAGATAGGAGGCACTGAATTACAGGCCGGTGTCCCTAACCTGCATACCATGCAAGATGATCGAGAAGATTGTGCGAAGAAAGCTAGTGGAACATATGGAGCGAAAGAACTTTGTAACACAGCATCAACATGGGTTCAGGGATTACAGGTCCTGCCTCACAGGGTTACTTAAATTCTACGACCAGGCAACAAAAATAAGGCAAGAAAGAGAAGGGTGGGCAGACTGCATATTTTTGGAATGTCAGAAAGCATTTGATACCGTGCCACACAAGAGGATAGTGAAAAGGCTGGAGTGAAAGGGAAGGTACTCCATTGAATAAAGGAGCACCTAAGCAACAGGAGATAACGAGTCAGTGTGAGGGGTGAGGACTCAGATTGGCGAGACGTTACGAGTGGGGTCCCGCAGAGGTCAGTCCTTGGACCTATACTGTTTCTGATATATGTGAATGATCTCCCAGAGGGTATAGAATCGTTTCTCTCAATGTTTGCCGATGATGCAAAAATTATGAGGATGATTGAAACTGTGGATGATAGTAGGAGGCTACAAGATGACCTAGACAGACTGAGTGAATGGTCCAACAAATGGCTGTTGAAGTTCAACCCGAGTAAATGCAAAGTAATGAAAGTAGGCAGTGGAAACAAGAGGCCAGACACAGGATACAGAATAGGAGATGAAGTACTTAGTGAAACGGACAGAGAGAAAGATCTAGGAGTTGTTATCACACCAAACATTTCTCCTGAAGCCCACATAAAAAGAATAACGTCTTCTGCGGCATATGTGAGGCTGGCAAACATCAGAACAGCATTCAGGAACCTGTGTAAGGAATCATTCAGAATCTTGTACACCACATATGTAAGACAAATCCTGGAGTGTGCGGCCCCAGCATGGAGCCCGTACCTTGTCAAGCACAAGACGAAGCTGGAAAAAGTCCAAAAGTATGCAACTAGACTAGTCCCATAACTAAGAGGCATGAGTTACGAGGAAAGGCTGCGGGAAATGCACCTTACGACACTGGAAGACAGAAGAGTAAGGGGAGATGTTACGACCCTGGGTTCCTTATTTGGAAACCAAAGGTCAAATTGAGCTAAATAAACTATCTTATAGTAGTGGGACGCATGGCGAGGTGTATTTGTTTGTATCTTCCCTGCCAGATGTAAGACGATTCTTGTTTCTCAAAGAGCATTTAAAGACTGAGCTTGGGGTTGATTATTAAGTAAATAAATAGGCATCAACTATGTTTACATATGATTAGAAAGTATTAAAGTAGATCTGAGTAAATTTGGATATAGGGCTGCTGTACAATTAGTTGGATAATCTGGCGGCAGCGAGGCAGCTGAGGAAGGAGATGGAGATGGTCTGCCTTCTCTGGGCTGGCGTTGTGGTGAAAAGAACTTCCTCCTCTACCTCTTGTCTCTATTTCTGTGTCTAATTACCAAGATAAGTATACTGTATTGTGTCCACATTGTCTGGCATAGGCGTGTTCTAATGTGTAGAGTATTATACTATGTATGAATTAGGTGTTCCTAGTGTTTATATGCCTAGTTATTCTAAAGGGGTCCCAGTGGAACCACGTGGTCTCCCTACCCTAAGCTGACTCAAGCTTCAAGTTCTTCACTAGTAGTACTTTACCCTAGCTTGTTCTCAGTGTAAACCTTGTATCCTGCTTATGTAGACCAAGGCTTTTAACTTAAGATAGTGTGGTAAAGTAATTATTATTATTGTTATTGGTGTGAATGTATATGGGGGGGTTGTTAAGGGGTTAATAAATTAGTTAAAGGAGTATCCATTATTCCTGTGCAGGAGATCTATGATCAACCTCGAGACTGACATTATCTGGTAGCCAATTAATATTCACTGATGTTATTTTTATTTGGGGGCCGGGCCTTACTGATCTCCACTGCTAGAGATACATCTTTATTCTAACTACTGCCCCTACATCCATTTAATACTAGATCCCCCCACAGAACATACTCATATTTATAACAGGAGACATGATCACAACCTACAAAATCCTCAGGGGAATCGACCAAGTAAACCAGGACAAACTATTCAACTCTGGTGGAACGCGAACAAGGGGACACAAGTGAAAACTGAGTACCCACATGAGCCACAGAGACGTTAGAAGGAACTTTTTCAGTGTCAGAGTAGTTAACGGATGGAATGCATTAAGCAGTGATGTGGTGGAGGCTGACTCCATACACAGTTTCATATGTAAATATATTAGAGCCCAGTAGGCTCAGGAATCTGTACACCAGTTGATTGACAGTTGAGAGGCGAGACCAAAGAGCCAAAGATCAACCCCCGCAAGCACAAATAGGTGAGTACACACACACACACTCAAATAAAACAAAACTCCAACGCATCCAAAACAAAGCTCTGAGGTGTATATACGACACCCGTTGGGACGACTTCGTCACGGATGGCAGCCTCCACCTCAGGGCCAACACGCCACCTTAAAACATATACTGGAAACACCTGGCCAACAAACAGATACACAGACACTTACCACCACCACCACAACACATTCCTCACCAACACAATACTCAGACGCATGAACGCTGACAACCTTCTCAACATACCACAACACCCACCGCCCGCTCCACTGTATATATTATATGCCACTAACCACATAACTTGCCACTAACCCTTAACTGTATAACTTGGACAGTCAGTCCACCGGGACCAGCCCCCTCCCCCACCCCCTCCATTTAAAAAAGAATCTTATGATGGCTGGTCGGGACTTTCGGTACCATTGTGACTTCCTCGACGCTTGGGTGGACCTATAGCCTGATTACAAGACAAGTAGCTGCGTCAAGCCCCGGCATTACTCTCTTCCACTGACGCATTTCCTCTCCAGACTGTTCTTCCATCTGTCTCACACTTCCCACTCACACTTTACCTGTACAACCGATTGGTTGATTGAACAGTGGCAGGTATCAGTGGTGGGTGGACAGGTGGGGGAGTATATATACTCTGAGGTGGTGAACAGTGGCAAGTATCAGTGGTGGGGGGACAGGGTGTGGGGGCGTATATAAGTATAAGGCGGAGAGCAAGGTGCACATTATTGCCTCTGACTTCAGCAGGAGCGCACACACTGTTAGACCGCTCTACACCGGACAACCTGAGCCACACTGCTGCTGTCCTACACACCATGAAGGTACAGTTCCCATGTGTCTGCCTCCTCCTGCTGATGCTGCTGCCGGTGGTCCTGACCACTGCGAGAACGCCAACAGCTCTTCCTGGTGGTCCTACCTGTAAACCTCCATGCTTTACATATGACAGTTACCAGGGGAGGTGTGTGTACTCCTGTGGGCTGCACCAAGCCCCTGTGATTTACCTATGAGGCCCCACAACCAATCACTGGATAATACATTTGTGACCCGCAACCAATCACTGGATAATACATTTGTGACCCGCAACCAATCACTGGATAATACATTTGTGACCCGCAACCAATCACTGGATAATACATTTGTGACCCGCACCCAATCACTGGATAATACATTTGTTGCCAGCACCCAATCACTGGATTGTGATTGGGTGCATTTGTGACTTGCAGACAATCAGCGGGTAATATGTGTGTGTGTGACCTGAAGCTGTCATTACTACTAATAGCAGACGTCACCACAAACAGCTGTCGTCACCAATAACAGATGACGTCACTACAAACAGCAGACATCACCGTCAACACTAAAAGCAGATATCCCCTCAAACAGCTGTTGTCACCACTAGCAGCAGACCTCACCTCCAACAGCTGTTGTTACCACAAACAGCAAGGATCACCACCAACAGCAGAGTTCGGATGTATAAGTATATTGGTGAACAGTGGCAGGTATCAGCGGTGGGGGAAGAGGAAGGAGTATACTCTTAGGTGGAGAACATTGTATTAGTTCGTATGTTATTGCCTCTCTGCAAGAAATTGTGGAAAAACTTGCTACAATGCCGTAGTGCTTGAATGTAGGTAAAGGGAAGACCCATTATATGTATAAGTGTATTAAAGACCAAATTTTGGGATGTAGCCTTCATCCTTTCTCAAGATGAGTGAGTGTGGGTGCACTGTATACAATGTTGTGAGTGTACTGTATACAATGTTGTGAGTGTACTGTATACAATGTTGTGAGTGTACTGTATACAATGTTGTGAGTGTACTGTATACAATGTTGTGAGTGTACTGTATACAATGTTGTGAGTGTACTGTATACAATGTTGTGAGTGTACTGTATACAATGTTGTGAGTGTACTGTATACAATGTTCAAGGTGTACTGTATACAATGTTGTGAGTGTACTGTATACAATGTTGTGAGTGTATTGTATACAATGTTCTGGGTGTACTGTATACAATGTTGTCGGTGCACTGTATACAATGTTGTGGGTGCACTGTATACAATGTTGTGGGTGCACTGTATACAATGTAGTGAGTGCACTGTATACAACGTTGTGAGTGCACTGTATACAACGTTGTGAGTGCACTGTATACAATGTTGTGAGTGCACTGTATACAACGTTATGAGTGCACTGTATACAATGTTGTGGGTGCACTGTATACAATGTTGTGAGTGCATGTTACGGACCCGAGTCCAGCGTCGGAGCACGGAGCAGTGACGACAACGCCATCTGTGAGTCCGCTCCCGAAACCCACTCCAAATGGACGACGCCATCTAGTGGTGACAGGATAAGCCAGCAACAGGTGCTGGATTCCTGTCCTAGTCAGTCCATGACGTAGCCGCTGCTGACCTCTGGTGAGGTGGCGCTTAGACAGCAACGCCATCTATAGAGTGAAGAGGTGGACGTTTGTGTCTAAGCTTGTAAGTGAGGTTCCCTAGAGCGTCCCAGTATTAATGACATGTCTGATTGCAGGGTCGACCTGGGACTGCTGTGTTGGGTGATGGATCAGTCTACCCAAGGCAGCCAAGGTCTCTTCACCAGTCTGCTTTGAAGAAGCTGTGAGTCACCCCCGGACAAACTCTGTTGAGAGAGTAATAGCCTGCCTGAGGCGTGGCAGTGTCGGGAATCGCTTTATCCGGGGCTGGCTGGTGGAAGAGACTAGCCACTGTGGTGCTTAGTGAGGAGAGTGATCAGCGGGCCACACGAGGCTCCTGCCTAGGGCTCGCAACCCTAGTATCTGTCGTGGAGTGGCCTACACAGCGGAGCTGATCGGTACCTGCCAGCTACAGGCTGGATTGTGGTTGAAGGCCTCCACGACGAAGCACCCAGTGGGGACTGTGATTGGCTGGCCTGTGGCCAGGGAATATTCGTCAGTCATAGTGGATTCATCGTGGGCCACGAAAGAAGGAACCAGAGCTACCCAGAGTGAGCGTGGCCGAGTATCCAGTGTCTTCGGAGGATGACGGAACTGTACATATTTTGTGTAGTTATAATCCCCGTTTGTGACTGTATATATATATATATATATATATATATATATATATATATATATATATATATATATGGTGGTGGAAAATATATCTGAAGGAATATTCTTGTAATTTAGTATACTTGTATACCTCCCCTATTTTCATTTGTATTACGGAGCTCACCCCTTGACAGCCTCCACTAACTTGGGGCCGGATACCCAAAACTCTCCTACCATCGGAGAAGAACCCGGTTGCGTCCCAGTAGGGCCATAATAGTGTACTGTATACAATGTTGTGAGTGCACTGTATACAATGTTGCCTCTGTAAATGGTATTGCATAATGGTATTATTGCCTCTACATAATATTGTATTAAGACATTATTGCCTCTACATAATATTGTATTAAGACATTATTGCCTCTACATAATATTGTATTATGGAATTATTGTCGTTTTAACTTGTGTAAAAATGTTATGCTCATCAACTTTACAAGTAAAGAATAAGAAGGAAGCAATGATCTCTTTATTTTCCTTCACCTGCTTCACTTGTCTCTTGTTGTGGTCCAGAGTGTCACATTCTTGTCAGTGTAGTGCCATATTCTTGTGTCACAGTGTAGTGGCACATTCTTGTGTCACAGTGTAGTGGCACATTCTTGTGTCACATTCTTGTGTCACTGTGAAGTGCCACATTCTTGTGCCACAGTGTAGTGGCACATTCTTGTGTCAGTGTAGTGGCACATTCTTGTGTCAGTGTAGTGGCACATTCTTGTGTCAGTGTAGTGGCACATTCTTGTGTCAGTGTAGTGGCACATTCTTGTGTCAGTGTAGTGGCACATTCTTGTGTCACAGTGTAGTGGCACATTCTTGTGTCACAGTGTAGTGCCACATTCTTGTCACTGTGTAGTGCCACATTCTTGTGTCACAGTGTAGTGCCACATTCTTGTCACAGTGTAGTGCCACATTCTTGTGTCACAGTGTAGTGCCACATTCTTGTGTCACAGTGTAGTGCCACATTCTTGTGTCACAGTGTAGTGCCACATTCTTGTCACTGTGTAGTGCCACATTCTTGTGTCACAGTGTAGTGCCACATTCTTGTCACTGTGTAGTGCCACATTCTTGTCACTGTGTAGTGCCACATTCTTGTGTCACAGTATAGAGCCACATTCTTGTGTCACATTGTAGTGTCACATTCTTGTGTCACAGTGTAATGCCACATTCTTGTCACAGTGTAGTGCCACATTCTTGTCACAGTGTAGTGCCACATTCTTGTCACTGTGTAGTGCCACATTCTTGTCACTGTGTAGTGCCACATTCTTGTCACTGTGTAGTGCCACATTCTTGTCACTGTGTAGTGTCACATTCTTGTCACTGTGTAGTGCCACATTCTTGTGTCACAGTGTAGTGCCACATTCTTGTCACTGTGTAGTGCCACATTCTTGTCACTGTGTATTGTCACATTCTTGTCACTGTGTAGTGCCACATTCTTGTGTCACAGTGTAGTGCCACATTCTTGTCACTGTGTATTGTCACATTCTTGTCACTGTGTAGTGCCACATTCTTGTCACTGTGTAGTGCCACATTCTTGTCACTGTGTAGTGCCACATTCTTGTCACTGTGTAGTGCCACATTCTTGTCACTGTGTATTGTCACATTCTTGTCACTGTGTAGTGCCACATTCTTGTCACTGTGTAGTGCCACATTCTTGTCACTGTGTAGTGCCACATTCTTGTCACTGTGTAGTGCCACATTCTTGTCACTGTGTAGTGCCACATTCTTGTTACTGTGTATTGTCACATTCTTGTCACTGTGTAGTGCCACATTCTTGTGTCACAGTGTAGTGCCACATTCTTGTCACTGTGTAGTGCCACATTCTTGTCACTGTGTAGTGCCACATTCTTGTCACAGTATAGAGCCACATTCTTGTGTCACATTGTAGTGTCACATTCTTGTGTCACATTGTAGTGTCACATTCTTGTGTCACTGTCTATTGTCAAATTCTTGTCACTGTGTAGTGCCACATTCTTGTGTCACTGTGCAGTGCCACATTCTTGTGTCACAGTATAGTGCCACATTCTTGTCACATTGTAGTGTCACATTCTTGTGTCACAGTGTATTGCCACATTCTTGTCACTGTGTAGTGCCACATTCTTACGCATACTATACAGACTCTGACAAGCTCACCTCCTCACCAAGATACACCAATACCAAGCCCTAATCCGCCTCTCATATAACATAAGCCCCATCAGCCCTAATGCGTGCAGCACACAAAGCTCTGAGATGGATATACGTTACCCATTGGGACGACTTCGTCACGAATGAGAGCCTCCACCTCAGGGCTAACACGCCACCTTTAAACATTTACTGGAAACACCTGAGGCCAGATTCACGAAGGTACTTACGAATGTTTTTCCTTCTTAACGCCTTCTTGGCGGCTACGTCGGTATTCAGGTAGGCACACTAAGAAGGAAAAACTAACGACGCTAAGTGTGCTGTCGACCACTCGTAGCTTTACGTAAACTGGATATAAGTCAATTTATCTCTACTATACAACACGAGGATCGACTGTAATATAAACAAAATGATTATAGCTGGTGAACTCGTGAAGAGGAGTCCTTCGTGTTAGTTATATATACATTCTCTGCTTGAAACTTGAAGTAAATGTCTTTTATGATATTAGAATTAGTTTTATAATAGCAAGATATTATAACAGTAGTTATTAAGTAAATAAACACTGGTGAACATGAAATATGAGAGAAGGTGATGAGCCCTGTCTAATGGGATAATTTATTATCACCAAATGCGCCTGTTCACCTAGTAATCAGTAAGGGTAAGGTTTTAATTAACGTTTTGAAACTTTATGAGAATTTCCTGCCGAAATAACCTATCAGAGGACCCTTAACTTACTGTTGTTGGAAAAAAAATCCCAAATTTATTTTCATTTTCAAATTACGTCCACTTTCGGCCATACGGGCAAACGGCCAAAAGCGACGTTATTTTTAAGAGGACAGGTTGGTACCTTAGCAATAAATGCCCATTTCTAATTTATTTAGTTTGGTTTTATTTTTAAATTAAATCTGGGTGAGACATAAAATATAAATATGCTGCACAAATGATGTTAGGTAAGGAGAAGGGTAAAAACTTCAAAAACTTTTCTCATTGAATACTTAAAGCTATAATTATGACTATATGGATTATTAAATAAGAGAGAGGGAAGTAGGGGTCCAAGACCTCTTCCTGTTACACAACTTGGGTGTGGAACAAGTAATTATCAAAAGAAGGCACCATGCCGGGAAGGCTGTGTAGCAGTAAGGCAGTGAGGTGAGGCAGCTACTTATTTGAGGAATGCTTATTTTATTTACCTTATGAGCTGAGGCAGCTAGATTTATTTACCTTATAAGCTGAGGCAGCTTATTTTATTTGAGGAATACTCAGCTGATTCCTCCACATTTAGCATGGAACAAATTTGAGTCCAAGACCTCTTCTTGTTACACAATTTGGCTGTGTGTAACCAAATTAGAAGTGCTCTATAAATCAAGGGACCCAGAATGGATAAGCACCTCCAAAGGATACCTGATCAACCAAGCTGTGACTCATACGTCAGGTTGCGAGCAGCCGCGTCCAACAGCCTGGTTGATCAGTCCAGCAACCAAGAGGCCTGGTCGACGACCGGGCCGCGGGGACGCTAAGCCCCGGAAGCACCTCAAGGTAACCTCAAGGTATGTGGAATGAACTCCCAAATCATGTCAAAGGCTGTACCTCTCTCAACCAGTTTAAAAGTAAAACCAAGTACTACCTATTAAACTTCATGTAACCTACCTTACCCTCTAAGTGTCAACCCATGTCTTGCTATTTTTTAAACACTGCTGTTTGTTCACCAATGTGTACAATTGCTGATTTCTGCTATGTTCCCCCCCCCCCCGCCCCTTTTTTTATTTTCTATTCCTTCATTCAACACAATTTATACCTATTCCCAATTATTATTAAGTTTTAGTCTGTTTTTCCTCCCACACCTTGCCCGAAATGCTATGAGTATTAGTGGCTTTAGGTATTGTATGTACTAGCTCTGTCTATAAATCCAACATTATGTTTGTAAATCAACTATGTAGTACTTTTCCTAAATAAAATTTGTTTATTATTATTTATTTATTAATCAGTAAGTAAGTATTAAAAGAAGGCACCAAGCTGGGAAGGCTATGTAGCACCATTGTGTATAACAATAAACCAAAGTTTTTTAAACAAATAATGCACCTGTATGGTAAATCAAATCCTGTCAGCTGTAACAATATTGATGCAGTTATTTAAATAAAAAATATAATGAAAGAAATATTACTGGTTTATTTTTATCCTATCTTTTGTACTGTAAAGTGCATCCAAGGAAGTGAAAGATTGAGACATAATTCACAATTTAATGAATGATTCAAAAGAAATATGACTATTACATATCAACATGAGATCTTAATGATCCATGATTAATATGATTTAATTAATTTAATTTAAATTAAAAGGGCAAGGGCTCCAGATTTCCAAAAAAATGCATAGAATGAAAACTAGTTCGATTTCAATCAAACTTTTTTGGCTAATTGTATATGAAAAGGGTTTCATCTGCCCCAAGTCTCAGCATCGTAGCATAAATAGGAAGGGAGAAAAAAAAGTAGTGAAGCAGGTGTCAAAATTATTCCAAAATGGTCAAAAACGATTATCAAACACAAGTGTCAACTGAAATCATATCTATGACTCTCAGCTATCACAATAGCATATATTAAAAAATATTATAATTAGTTTTATTAGAAAAATAATTTAGTTAAAAAAAATTTATATATATTTTTTTTCAATTTGTTTTTTTTTTTATCGGACGATTTGCATGAAACGTATACACCTGACTGCACATAAGCCTATCTGTAAGGGTGCCAATTTTGGAGAAAACTGGTTGATGTCAACCTCAGCCACAGATGGCAGCACCTTGAACTTTATTATTTTCTTATTTATTTTCAATATTTTCAACTAACATAAACGTTCAAATAACTCTTTTATTTTTTATTCAATATACATGAAACTTACACCTTATATATAAAGTTTATCTCTCTAAAATCCCGAGTAAGCGTTTTTTCCTAAGTTCATTTATTGATGAACTTAGGCATTGTGACACAGTGTAGTGCCACATTCTTGTGTCACAGTGTAGTGCCACATTCTCGTGACACAGTGTAGTGCCACGTTCTTGTGTCACAGTGTAGTGCCACATTCTCGTGACACAGTGTAGTGCCACATTCTTGTGTCACAGTGTAGTGCCACATTCTTGTGTCACAGTGTAGTGCCACATTATTGTGTCACTGTGAAGTGCCACATTCTTGTGCCACAGTGTAGTGCCGCAGTCTTGTGTCCTGCGTAGTGCCACTATCTTGTGTCACTGTGTAGTGCCACATTCTCGTGACACTGTGTAGTGCCACATTCTTGTGTCACAGTGTGGTGTCACATTCTTGTGTCACAGTGTAGTGCCACATTCTTGTGTCACTGTGAAGTGCCACAGTGTAGTGCCACATTCTTGTGTCACAGTGTGGTGCCACATTCTTGTGTCACTGTGTAGTGCCACATTCTTGTGTCCTGCGTAGTGCCACATTCTTGTGTCACTGTGTAGTGCCACATTCTTGTGTCACTGTGTAGTGCTACATTCTTGTGTCCTGCGTAGTGCCACATTCTTGTGTCACTGTGTAGTGCCACATTCTTGTGTCACAGTGTGGTGTCACATTCTTGTGTCACTGTGTAGTGCCACATTCTTGTGTCACAGTGTGGTGCCACATTCTTGTGTCACTGTGTAGTGCTACATTCTTGTGTCCTGCGTAGTGCCACATTCTTGTGTCACTGTGTAGTGCCACATTCTTGTGTCACTGTGTAGTGCCACATTCTTGTGTCACTGCGTAGTGCCACATTCTTGTGTCACTGTGTAGTGCCACATTCTTGTGTCACAGTGTGGTGTCACATTCTTGTGTCACTGTGTAGTGCCACATTCTTGTGTCACTGTGAAGTGCCACATTCTTGTGCCACAGTGTAGTGCCACATTCTTGTGTCACAGTGTGGTGTCACATTCTTGTGTCACTGTGTAGTGCCACATTCTTGTGTCACAGTGTAGTGCCACATTCTTGTGTCACTGTGAAGTGCCACATTCTTGTGCCACAGTGTAGTGCCGCAGTCTTGTGTCCTGCGTAGTGCCACTATCTTGTGTCACTGTGTAGTGCCACATTCTCGTGACACTGTGTAGTGCCACATTCTTGTGTCACAGTGTGGTGTCACATTCTTGTGTCACAGTGTAGTGCCACATTCTTGTGTCACTGTGAAGTGCCACAGTGTAGTGCCACATTCTTGTGTCACAGTGTGGTGCCACATTCTTGTGTCACTGTGTAGTGCCACATTCTTGTGTCCTGCGTAGTGCCACATTCTTGTGTCACTGTGTAGTGCCACATTCTTGTGTCACTGTGTAGTGCTACATTCTTGTGTCCTGCGTAGTGCCACATTCTTGTGTCACTGTGTAGTGCCACATTCTTGTGTCACAGTGTGGTGTCACATTCTTGTGTCACTGTGTAGTGCCACATTCTTGTGTCACAGTGTGGTGCCACATTCTTGTGTCACTGTGTAGTGCTACATTCTTGTGTCCTGCGTAGTGCCACATTCTTGTGTCACTGTGTAGTGCCACATTCTTGTGTCACTGTGTAGTGCCACATTCTTGTGTCACTGCGTAGTGCCACATTCTTGTGTCACTGTGTAGTGCCACATTCTTGTGTCACAGTGTGGTGTCACATTCTTGTGTCACTGTGTAGTGCCACATTCTTGTGTCACTGTGAAGTGCCACATTCTTGTGCCACAGTGTAGTGCCACATTCTTGTGTCACAGTGTGGTGTCACATTCTTGTGTCACTGTGTAGTGCCACATTCTTGTGTCACAGTGTAGTGCCACATTCTTGTGTCACTATGTAGTGCCACATTCTTGTGTCCTGTGTAGTGCCATATTCTTGTGTCACTGTGTAGTGCCACATTCTTGTGCCACAGTGTAGTGCCACATTCTTGTGTCACAGTGTGGTGTCACATTCTTGTGTAACAGTGTAGTGCCACATTCTTGTGTCACAGTTATGTGCCACATTCTTCTGGCCTGTGCAGTGACACATTCTAGTGTCCTGTGTGTCGGGGGGGTATATAGTCAACCGCTTGATGAGGGGCAAGTAACAGTATACAAGATCTCCTAGTACTTTATCCTGTCCACGGTCGCCAACGTCAGGGTGTCTCTCTCTCTACATGGACACCACCCAGTAGTATTAGCGATAACTGTTACTCACCGTAGCCCCGCGGGTCTTCACTCAATCCTCGCGGTGCCACTGTTCGCCAGGAGAGTATCCCAGTCGATCCCCAGCCAGCCGTAAAGCCAAAGAAAGAGTGGGAACACAGTTGCTCTCTCCCCACGGTGTGTCCACCCCGACAAGGGCTATACTACTAACCGCAAGGTCGCCAACTGGTGGTTCGCGTGTCCAGTAACACGTCAGTGGTATTGTGGAATTGTGGTTATCTTGAGATGATTTCGGGGCTTTAGTGTCCCCGCGGCCCGGTCCTCGACCAGGCCTCCACCCCCAGGAAGCAGCCTGAGATAGCTGACTAACACCCAGGTACTGGGTGTCTATTTTACTGCTAGGTAACAGGGGCATAGGGTGAAAGAAACTCTGCCCATTGTTTCTCGCCAGCGCCTGGGATCGAACCCAGGACCACAGGATCACAAGTCCAGCGTGCTGTCCGCTCGGCCGACCGGCTCGACTGTGGTAACAGTGGCCAGAGCACACTAAATGAATCTATCAGACAGGTATGTACTCGCTCTTTTCCACTTTTAAATAGCATGAAGAATATGGAGGGATAACACAAACGAGAAGGTATTTTGTATTTTACTTAAAACTCAAGATATCATATTCATATATCAACAGGCAAACAGCAAGTACATGCAGAAGTCGCTCTCTCTTCACATATAATCGGTGACACACCTATATGGCTATACTCCCTCCCTCACGTCAATGTCATAATCAGCTGGGCGACAGCCCCTCACCGCGTGATCTCTTTCTGCACTTGTTTCTCTGGCGCCTGTTTCTTAAAATTCTCAAGAATCACTATATTTGTCATCAACACAATATTTCTATAATGGCGATAGAACGCAATGAATCACCACACTGATCTCAAATTCAATAACTCATTTCTACAGCAATTAACATGATATTTCACTATAAGGGAGTAATGCACTGTACTTCATACTTATTACAATGAATGCCCTTAACCACTGTACTGTTCATAGATTCAGTAATTCCTCTTGTAGGCGATAACACAATTAATCACTGCACATATGGAAATGTTATCCAACACACCAACCTATACATATATAGATAAATCATAGATATCAATAATAATAATAATATAAATACTGGGCACACAGCCTAACACCAATAATTGGTACACTTATATATGTATTCTCTAGCATAAGTTATCATATTAATGTCACATGAAAGAAATCATTAACGACACAATCAATTCTTCAATAATTCCAGGTGCCTGCACACCCCACATACATAAATATCATGAGAGGTCTGTACAGCCTCACTCTGCACCACTGTGCCTTACTGTGACATAGACCTAGGTGAGACTTGCTCATGACATGAAAGATACTCTGTCTAAATATATAGCTGACTAAAGGGGAATTGGGAGGGAAACTAGAATCACCTACTTCCATCTATCCTCCAGTGAGAGTTGAATTGTAGCTCCTGGTCCAGGCTCTCGCCTCGTTGTAGGGAACGCCCTCACACACACACTGATGCGTCCTCCAGGAACCCAATCAACGTCCAAAAATAAACGCGTCGTCTCCGTGTTCTGTCCTCCGCAGGTCCGTGCTCCTCCACAACGTCTTGTAGGGTTGGAGTCGGTCTCCCGGCTGTCAACTTCTCCTCCCAGCTACGGCTGCCAACCTACTTCTCGGCTGCAGTCGTCCTGATTCCCAATTAGTTTCTTCTTTCACTGCTTTCCGGTGGATTGGCCCAGCCACTACGTCGTCACTGTGAAGCTGTCAGACGTCCCAGACGACACTGTCTAGACTTCACCTGCACAGTACCCGACCCAGGAGCACTTGATGCTCAATATTCCATCAATTCCCTCTTCGGTCCACTCATGGAATGAAAGAAGACCTCTCGGCGTACTTGCAGACTACAGGTGACGTGTAAGATCCACGGGAGCGGGGTACTACTGTCAAATCCGACAGGACCAACCTTCGCACATCCGTCCACCTTGACGTGTCGTGTCAGACTGATGGCGCCACCGCGGCGCGATGACCGGACCCCCCTTTCATTCGTGACGTCATACTTGCCAGGGGAGGTTTTCATTTGCCCCCTGTGCCACGTCACTGTCAGTGACCAATCTGGTGCCACTGACGTCACACAGTTTTGGCGGCAAAACGGAGGGGCCAGCTCCATATTGGCTTCCTAAAGGGCCTATACCACAGGCCAAAATACTTTTCTTTTACGAATTTCTCGCCATCGCGAGAACACTACACTCTCCCATATATATCAAACTGATGCCCGTGACGTAGAAAACGCTCTGGTAAAGTGGACATGACTCTTACAGCAGGCGTGGGAGAATTATAAGGGGGGGGGGGACACCGTCACATGTGTAGTGCCACATTCTTGTGTCACAGTGTAGTGCCACTTTATTGTGTCACTCTGTAGTGCCACATTATTGTGTCACATGGTAGTGCCACATTCTTGTATCACAGTGAGGTGCTACATTCTTGTGGCCTGTGTAGTGTCACATTCTTGAGTCAAAGTGTAGTGCTACTTTTTGTGTCACAGTGAGGTGCCACATTCTTGTGTCATAGTTAGGTGCCACATTCTTGTGTCACAGTGTAGTGCCACATTATTGTGTCACAGTTAGGTGCCACATTAAAACAGCTCTGGTAACAAAATTATATTACTATTAACATCTTTATTGACAAAATTAATTACAATTTTGCCTAATCTGAGGATTTTGATAGTCTTATTAAAGTGAGGATAATGCTGGTATTCACTGTCACGCAGGACAGAGGGTCATACATAAGACAATAGGTCTAAACTGTAGGCTGAAGCACATATATATCATGGTTACAATCAATGTTTTAATGTATGGATATGTGAAAACAACTTTCTACTGTGTACTACCACACAAGGGCAGGGATGGGTTTATAAGTGATGCAGCTTAGAAGTAATATAAATAAAAATTGTTCTTCATTCTTTAAAATGGACAAGCAAATTTTGGATAAATTGTTAGGATGTCGTCCAGAACACCTGAGTCAATAAAATAGTTACACAGTTGGTGGTACAAAAGGCCAGGAGGTCTAAAGTCCTTTACGGTTTCACATTCAACAATATAGTGTTTTAGTGAATGCAATAAAGGTTTATCACAGAGTTTACAATCTGAGTATTCTAGTAGTGGCTCAGCCTCACTAACCTGCCAGATGTGTCTATAGCCAAGGCGAATTCGCGCACTGACTACATCACATTGCCTGGTTCGGTTACTGTGCTGACCATACAAATACCTGTTATTGCAAAACTTGTCATAACTTTTAATACTGCAGCTTCCGGGTCTCTGGTCATTTCTTAGTTCTTCTAAATCTGAATTAATTTCTTTAATTTGTATGTTTCTAATAACTGCATTAGATAGTCCAAAGGCATAATCAATGTTTTCTTTCCTGCAAGCCTCAATGGCCAATTGATCTACAAAGTCATGTTTTCCAACTCCAACATGGGATGGGATTACAAAAGATGTCGAGAAGGCTTTTGGCACTTTTTTTTTATTATTATTATTTTCTACCACAGACGTGGCCACACATTTACAATGCTAACCAGCATATATACATTTTCTTCTGTCCTCCATGGACAGGGTTAGAGATGTGGTAAACATATAGTTCAAGGGTTTATTGAACACTCAACCACAGAAGGTGATTCGGTGCTTTTAAAATGCTAAGCTAACCTACATACATAAATACATAGATACACAGATTTACGTATGCCCTACATAAAGTGTTAGATGTGTCTTTTACATAGTGTCATTAATGTACATTCACAAAGGTGAAATGTAATTCTGATCAGCTTCCATATATACCTATACCCATACATATACATACACACACACACATATACATACATTTGTCTCATTTACTCTGATAGGGTGAGATAACTGATAAAGAAACTAGTGTGCAATTAAGCACTTAATCACTAAAGGTGATGAAGGTGCTTTTACAAGCTCAGGTTATATAGTTACACCATATATATACATTGTATGATTGATATATTACATGGTCAATCTTGGGTACAAGTCCAATATATCATCAAGTGTTCCAGTACTCATATAGTAATTACAGAGTTCAGCATACCTTAGCCCAGGAGGGCGAAAGTCAGTCAGTATGGGACATTCTACAATATAATGTTCAAGAGAGTGCATGTTTTCTCTTTCACAAAATTGACACATTGTGTACTCGACATTTGGGTTTTGAGAAAGCTGCCAGCTACGTCTATATCCCAGGCGTATTCTGGCCACTATAACATCACATTGCCGGGTTCTTGTTCTATTAGTCCCATATGTGAATGTCTCCTCACGATATCTATCATAATATTTAATGCTACAACTTTCAGGTCTTTGAGAATTTGTTAGGTCGGTGAGATTTTCATTAGATATTTGTTTAAGTATTCTCTTTGTCACTGCTAATAAAACACCCATATCAATTTCTACCACTGGTTTTCTGCAGGCTGACTTAGTAAGCATATCAACAGTGTCATGCCTTGAGATGCCAACATGTGATGGTATCCATAAGAATTTAATCTCAAATCTGTTTTCTTTGGCAGCTAAAACATTCATTCGAATATCACTGACTATTTTCTGGGTGTCACTACTATGTGCGTTCAATGCTAGGAGTGCACTCTGCGAGTCACAGTATATAAGTCCACTGCTTTTGTCTTTTAAAAATTCAGTGGCAAGGTATATGCCTGCAAGTTCGGTTTGAGTTGTACTTGCCCAGTCATTGACGCGCTTCATTGCTGTATGTACGAGAGAAGGTTGTTCAAATATGTTACATGCACATCCGGTACATCGTCCACCTTCTTCTACAGAGCCGTCGGTATAGCACTGATACACATCGTTACCCATACTCTGAGCACTTTCAGTGATGCTTTTCAGTGTTAACTGTTTTAATAATGTAGTGTGCACACTATCTTTCTTGGGCGCATTTACAAAATCAACTGATAGATCCCAGTTATCCCATGGAGTAATTGGCTGATTAATCATTAGTTGACTTTGGTACATATTTAATATTTTGATGGAGTTGGCTACCTTGTAGAACCAATATACATAATCAGATTTCGTTCTTCTTCTATAGACCTCAGGTGAGTGCAACATATTAGAAAGTTTAGCTTGAAACTTCATGTGTTGTCTAGATCTACTCAATGCCTTCACGCCGAAAACTGTGCTAATAGACAAAATTCTCTCACTTATGGTAGGTAATTTTAACTCTGCTCTCATATTAACTATTCTCGTGGACTTTGGAGCCCCAAGGATGAGACGCATAGCTTCATTTTGCAAGGTTTCTAGAGATTTCAGCTCTTTGTCAGTATACAGTGTGAGATGTAGAGCATTGTAGTCAATCACAGAGCGTATAAATGATACATAAAACATTCTAGCAAGTCTCACGTTAAGTCCATGATTGACACCAACAAGGATCCGCAAGGGCTTTAATCTCTCCCAAAGTCTCCTCTTTAATCTCTCCCAAAGTCTCCTCTTGAGAGAAGAAAGGTACCCAGGGTCGTTAATGGGGACACCAAGGTATCTGTAGGACTCGCAGTTCTCAAGTGCTCGCCCATCTATATGATAATTGGCTGGTGGAATACCACATGGAATGAGGGCACGGGTTTTCTGTACAGAGATAAGGAGGCCACATTCCTCAGCTCTAGTAGCAAAAGCATCGAGCAGAACTTGCATTCTAGGCTCGGTGGCAGCCTGTAAACATATATCATCAGCATAACAAATGGCAGTGTCTTCATTATTAGTTGGAAGATCTTTAATAAGTTTATGCATCAGAACGTTGAACAACAAGGGGCTGAGGACCCCTCCTTATGGAGTTCCTAGTTCAAAGTGTTTGCTCTCTGTGCTTTTAACACCATTAAACAAAACATATGCTGTTCGATTAGACAAATAGCCCTTTATCCATTTCAGTAATTTTCCTTGTATTCCCAGCTCGGTAAGCTGTTCCAGTATGATTTCTCTGTTTGCTGTATCAAAAGCTGCTGCTAGGTCGATGGAGACGGTTTGAGGGGAAGCTTCAATATGTGCGAAGTACTCAGCAAAACAGTGTTGTGTACTGAGCCCAGGCATAAATCCAAACAGTTGAGGTGACAGGTGCCCCTGTATACGATACATGAGTCGGTTAAGAACAATACATTCAAGCACTTTACAAACACACGATGTTAGAGATATGAGTCTATAATTATCTGAGTGTGGTTTGGGGATGGGAACAATGACACTCTTTGTCCAAGCATCAGGTAATACTCCTTCACGTAAACTCATTCTGTACAACACTAATAGTGGATTACCTGGTACGTGTGAGACTAATCTCAGTAGACTGTAAGTAATACCATCCTCTCCAGGAGCAGTTGATTTTCCCATCTTTAGTGCATGATTAAGTTCCCATTCAGTTACATCATTAAGGTCCGACACGTCGATAGCTGTACAGGCAAGATTGATGGTTCGTTGTCTGTTGGGGCGTGTGTCATCAAGTTTGTGCTGTATGTTAATTGGGAGTGAGTCGTAGCTCGATGTTAGTGCCCATTGATCAAGGAGGATGTTTGCTTGTTCTAGTGGGCTGTGGTGCAGCGGTTTGGTTGGGCTGCTTCTAGAGATTTTTCGTATCTTTTCCCAAACTTCAACAAGTGTTGTTTGCTCATTTATACTTTGTAGGAACTCTTCCCAATGTTTATTACGTATGACGTTGCTCATGTCTCTCACCTCTCTGTTTGCAACTAGAAATGCATGCAAGTCACCTTGTGCTTTGGTTCGTTTGTACGTATCTCCAAGTTGCTTTACTCGTTCATGTTCTTTAACAAATACGGGGTCAAGGACCCACTTGGGTGGTAGTAGGTGTTGCCCACTTCTACTAGGCTTACGACCTGTTCCCCAACACACCCATGTGTCGTAGTAGGTAGTAATCGTATCAACGAGATCTCTGGAGAAGGCTTGTACATTTGTTATTGTGTAATCTTGATACCATTTTGATATACAATTAATAAAGTGGTCATGCAAGCCATATGAATATTCATTTTCCGTCTCTGATGTCTATTAGGTACATCACTGAGTTGGTGTTGTTTGCCAGTTTCGGCCGGTTGGGGGCGGGTGTGTCTCTGCTCGCCTGTGCTGACGTAGCGTTACGATGGGGGTCCCTCTACCCCCTGTCGTCCGGGCTCAGTCTGTGGGACTAGAGTTCTCTGTGCGGGCTGGTTACCCGGAGATTGCCCTGGCTTGTGAAATGCTCTCTGTCCCTGTGTTTGCGATTCATGGGGTCGAGTTGGTAACGGCCCGTAGGGCAATTGTGAAGTTCGCAGAGGAGGTGGCATATCGCGATTTTCTTCGGCGATACGAGGGGCGGACACTACCCCTGCTGGATGGTGCGGGCACTGTCACCGTCTCGGATAGAAGTGGTGCACTTACTTACATCAGTGTGCATGGGGCTCCCTTGGAGTTTCCAGAGGCTCTGCTACGGCGGTATTTCGGCCGGTTTGGCGCAGTTGTTAGTGTGAGGGTGAACGTGGTGTCTTCTAGTCCTCTTAAGGGTGTGAGGTCTAACATTCGCACCCTGGGCATGAGACTCCGGGCGGATATTCCGTCCTCTGTGCGCCTTATGGGGTACAACGTTCGGGTGTTTTACGCCCGTCAGCCAAGGCGTGTTATCGTTGTGGTCTTTTGGGCCATCAGGCTGCTGACTGTTCTGCGCCTGCTGTTGCACCAGTGAATCTCTTCAGTGAGGAGGATTTTCCGCCCCTTCCTGTGGGGGATGATTCGGTGGGTGTGGACGTCTCTTCGGCTGAGGAGGGTGCCCTCTGTATCAGCTGTTGCTCCGCCTGTTGCGCCCCCTGTTGTTGCCGCATCTCCTCCGGAGGTTGTGTCCTCGCCTAGTGCTCCGCCTGCTCCGGCTGGTGTCCCTGAGCCTCTTCCAACTGCCGTTTGCTCGGACCCCTCGTCTTCCGGTTCTTCCTCTGCTGTGTCTGTCCCGGTCCCTGCACCCTCGCCGTCTGTTCCGGCTGTGCTGGGAGCTGAGGTGGATCCGGTATTCCCTCCTGTGCCTGGCCTTGTGCCCCGTGTGGTTGAGGAGGCTGCCGTACTGCGGCGTGCGTCGGTTCGCTCGGCTGGTGCTGCGCGGGTCGCTGAGTCTGCCTCCGGGTCTGATGATGTGCGGCCCGAGCCTAAGCGTTCCAGGCGTTCTTCTGCGTGGGCTGAAGTTGGCGACTTCGACGAGTGTCGTCCTTCCGGTGACGGTGGGGTGGCTCCAGATGTGGTGCACACTACGATGGTGGCGGAGGTACACTTGCCTGAGGATGCCGGTGCCGGCGTTTCGGCCTCCCCTCCTGGTCTGGTGTCCGAGGGTCCTGCTTCAGGTGCGTCGCCTGCGTGGGGTGGCTCCGATTCTTCGTGGGGTGTGGTTCCCCCTGCTGTGGTTGGTGGTGAACGGGGTGGCCTGGTGATGGTGTTGTGAAAGGACGCTCGCTCTGAGAGTTCTGTGGCCCCTTCCTCGTTACCCGTTTCCTCGGCAGCGGTCTTGCCGCCTCTTCCGTCTCCAGCAGTCTCTTCTGTGTCTCCTGCGGTATCCATGGGGGAGCTACAGTCTCGTCGTCCGGCCCGTGCTTCTATGTGTGCGACTTCTTGGCAGTCTCGGCGGCCCTCGTCCCTGTGAGAGTCAACTACAACAACAAAGGAAAAGTGACAGCAAGAAAGCAGTTGACGAAGAGCATACAAAATAACATGAAGTTCTTCTGTGAAGATGCTAGTCTCTGGAGGCAGGCAACACATAGGTGTGGTCAGGAAAAACAACAGAGTAGCCTACACCATCTGCAGACTTTGACCCATCTGTGAAGTCGGAAATGGAGCGGGAGTGTGATGAAAAGTGTGCAAGGAAAAGTACGACATAAGTGAAAGTGAGGAGGGTGTTGTAGGGACTGCACAATGTAGCGAAGACAGTAGCGATCACAGCGATCCTGTAGAGACAGGATGCATGTTTCGACATACAGGCTTAGGGTAGGAGTCGAACGCAAGGCACCAGGGCTGAAGAGTAACCCAGTATGGTGCAGAGCATCAAGACAGCAAAGAGTAAAATGAGAAGCAGATGAGTAAGCACGACAACCATAATTGAGTTTAGACAGTACGAGAGAGGAGCGTACTCGTATCAGCTCCCCAGGAAGTATAACTTACCTTAAGTAAGTTAGGGACCTTAAAACATTCAACTCAGAGGTAAGAGATATGGGGAGACCAAGACAAATGAGTGCTAAAGAATAACCCCATAAGTTTAGCAGAATCTATGCACAAAAGGGGATTACCATAAAGCGACTAAGGGGGACGAAGAATGACCTACTTCCGAGTAAAAGTCAGAGCACAAGTTTGAGTTGTGGAGAATTTGATGCCATGATTGATTGTCCAGGACGACACGGCATCAATCGTAAGTTGAAGATGCAGTTGGAGGAAAGGCAATTCATCACCTCGACAACGAAGGGTAAGATCGCTGACAGAGAGCTGAGAAGATGCCAGAGGAAAGGGAGTAAAGATGATTGAAGGCAACCAGGAAAATGAGCAAGTGCTCAGAACACTACCGTGGGGTACACCTTCGTATTGCTGAAAAGAGGCAGAATGGTACAAACCCTCACTCTAAAGGAACGATTAGAGAGGAAGCTTTGTAGGAAGAGAAGGAGATTACCACGAAGGCCAAAGTAACACAGTTGGGACAGAATACAGTATGCCATCTCCAGGTGGTGTCGTATGCCTTTTCCAGGTCAAAAAAGGACAACAGCAACAACAGAGATCTTTGCAGCAAAAGCAGTATGAATATAGACCACCAAGTTCATCAAGACATCAGTCATGTTTTGACACTTGCGAAAGCCAAATTGAGAACGGGAGAGGTGGCAATAGTGTTCCAAAAACCACATCATACCGACATTGAACATACATTCAAAGAGTATGGAGACGCAACTCGTGAGAGCAATGGGGCAGATGTCCTTAGGAGCTGTCCCTAGAGACCCTGGTTTCCGAATAGGAAAAACAAACACCTCAAGCCAGTCCTTAGGGACAGATGACGACTCGCAGATACGGTTAAACAGATTCAGTATATACTGAAATGTGCATTGAGGGAGGTGACATTCATTATGAGATGTTTTGCCATCTGAGCCTGCTGCCATAGAACCGCAATGAGTCAGGGCCGACTGGAGTTTGGAAAGAGAGAAAGGATCATTATATTGAAGCTGGAGATGCATGTGAAAATCTATGGAACAAGATTTATGAAGGTGCTTATGAATAAGGAAAGATGGTGGAAGACTAGAACTGGAGCCAAGAGTCGAAAAACGGGGAACCCAGTTCAGTGGCAACCGACACTGGATCCGCCACAATAGAACCATGGAAGTGAAGGACTGGCGAGACATCTGGAACAAACTTACCCGATATCTTACAGATTTTCTTCCTGATCTGGGGCACAGGAGTATCAGTCATAATGGTGGAGACAAAAGATTTCAAACTCACACGTTTAGCCGTACGGTCCGCACTCACCTTGTGAAACGAAAGAAAACAAACAACCATCAATCTGCATCTGTCTTTCTTCTATGCTGCGCTCTTACAGCAGACAGCCGAAACACAGCCTGCAGTCCACCAGGGAACGCACTTCCACATGCCTCGGGAGGTAAAGCGAGGAATAGAGCGGAGGGCAGCGTCTAATATGGTGTGATGAAAAAGGAGTAAGGCTTGAGGGAGAGGCAGATCAGAGTGGTCGAAAAGAGTAGCATGTAGGGTGAATAGATTCCAGTTAGCCTTGGCAAACTGGCACCTAGGGACGGAGACGGAAGGGTGAAAGAGAAAAAGGTGACAAGGGTGGGGAAATGGTTACTGTTATGGAGGTCACGAAGAACCCGCCATGTGAAATCTAAATAAAGAGAACAGGGGCAGGAGAGAAAGATCAAGACAGGAGATGGTGCAAGAGCAGGTGTCAACATAAGTGGGTTCACCAGAATTCAGAAGAGACAGAGAAGAACAGAGGATGAACCCTTCGGGAAGGCGGCCCCGTGTGCAGAACATCGCCCCAGAGGGTATGCCGACAGGTAAAATCACCCAACAGGAGCACAGGCTCTGGTAAAGAGTCCAATAGGTGTTTAAGACCAGGAAGAGGAAGTGGGAAATTTGGGGGGAGATAAATGGAACAGACTGTATACCAATTACTCAAAAGATATGGGCCACAGAACACTCAATGTGCAACTGGAAAAGTATGGGGACGAAGGTAATATCAGTACGAATCAAAAGAGCAGTAGTGTTATGGGCCCTAGCAAAAATGGAGGGGGGAAGAGACTGGCGTAACCACGGAAGTGACCAGGACAAGTGCCAAGCATCGGCTCATGGAGACAGACACAAAGCAGTGAAAACCGTGATATCCGAAGCTGTAATTCATAGAAGTTGGCATAAAATACACGAAAATTCAAACGAAGAATAAACATTGTCAAAAATAGAGAGAATAGAAATAGAAAACACAGGTCAAACAAAGGCAAATTAAAACAGTATACTAAGTAAGATCAGGATCAGTGAAATTGGGGTTATGGGGCATAGATAAATCTAGCAAGAACAGGTAAATCTATCAAGAACAGGTAAATCTATCAAGAACAATGGAGTCAAGGTAATGGTAGAATGAACCAGAGGTGGACTGACAGGGTCCAGAGCAGGAGGCATAGGAGAGGGCGGTCAAGGCAATCAGGGAGAGGAGGGGCAGAAACAGGGAAACGCACCTCATCAAGGGCAGCATCCAAGAGAGAATTGAGGGCCAAGGGAATTTCCATATTTGGGACAGAGGACTTAACCACAGAAATGGGAGGGGGATTCAGGTATAGAGTCGGAGTCGGAAGGTGAGGAAGAGATTGATGCCTTCTTACCTGCTGGGGAGGAAGAAGAGGAGCCAGGCTTATGTTTCTAACATAGACAGGTGTGCCAGCAGCATCGTACTGGGCGACAGCCGTTACAGTCTCGACAGGAGAAGGAGAACAGGAACAGTCAATATGAAGATTGCTGGGAGGAGGGACAACGACCTGGATGGACAGGCGGTGTGGAGGGCCAAAATACAAGAGGGGAGGGCCGAGAAGGAAAAGATGGCACAGGAGACAGGGAAGACTGGAAAGGAGGGAGGAAAGGAAGGAAGGAAGGAAGGAAGGAAGGAAGGAAGGAAGGAAGGAAGGAAGGAAGGAAGGAAGGGAAGGAAGGGAAGGAAGGAAGGAAGGAAGGAAGGGAAGGGAAGGGAGACACCAGACAGAGAACCAGGAGGAAAACCCTCTGGCCCAGAATTCAATAGAGCAGGTGAGGTGGTGGTGGTGGTGTCCAGGTCCAAGGCCTGGAAACGGTTGTAAAACTGTAGATATACGACCGAATGAGGTGATTTGATAAAATGCTATGCCTAAGATTACCATCCGAGTGCCGGCGGGGAAGTGGTTCATATAGCTTCGGCTATCACTTCCTTTTGTCCGGTCGTGATGGTAAAGCGGATTAAGGCGTCCCTGTACATACCAGTTGTGTTGCTCCTGGCAGTATGGGTTCGAGTCACTTCTGGGGTGTGAGTTTTAAGTTGTATATAGTCCTGGGGACCATTCAGGCTTGTTTGCATTTGTGTTCCTCACGTGTGCCCCAAAGAAAGAGGTGATTTGATAAAATGCTATGCCCAAGATTACCATCCGAGTGCCGGCAGGGAAGTGGTTCATATAGCTTCGGCTATCACTTCCTTTTGTCCGGTCGTGATGGTCAAGCGGTTTAAGGCGTCCCTGTACATACCAGTTGCGTTGCTCCTGGCAGTATGGGTTCGAGTCACTTCTGGGGTGTGAGTTTTCAGTTGTATATAGTCCTGGGGACCATTCAGGCTTGTTTGCATTTGTGTTCCTCACGTGTGCCCCAAAGAAAGAGGTGATTTGATAAAATGCTATGCCCAAGATTACCATCCGAGTGCCGGCGGGGAAGTGGTTCATATAGCTTCGGCTATCACTTCCTTTTGTCTGGTCGTGATGGTCAAGCGGATTAAGGCGTCCCTGTACATACCAGTTGCGTTGCTTCTGGCAGTATGGGTTCGAGTCACTTCTGGGGTGTGAGTTTCAGTTGTATATAGTCCTGGGGACCATTCAGGCTTGTTTGCATTTGTGTTCCTCACATGTGCTCCAAAGAATGAGGTGATTTGATAAAATGCTATGCCCAAGATTACCATCCGAGTGCCGGCGGGGAAGTGGTTCATATAGCTTCGGCTATCACTTCCTTTTGTCCGGTCGTGATGGTCAAGCGGATTAAGGCGTCCCTGTACATACCAGTTGCGTTGCTCCTGGCAGTATGGGTTCGAGTCACTTCTGGGGTGTGAGTTTTCAGTTGTATATAGTCCTGGGGACCATTCAGGCTTGTTTGCATTTGTGTTCCTCACGTGTGCCCCAAAGAATGAGGTGATTTGATAAAATGCTATGCCCAAGATTACCATCCGAGTGCCGGCGGGGAAGTGGTTCATATAGGTTCGGCTATCACTTCCTTTTGTCCGGTCGTGATGGTCAAGCGGATTAAGGCGTCCCTGTACATACCAGTTGCGTTGCTCCTGGCAGTATGGGTTCGAGTCACTTCTCGGGTGTGAGTTTTCAGTTGTATATAGTCCTGGGGACCATTCAGGCTTGTTTGCATTTGTGTTCCTCACGTGTGCCCCAAAGAATGAGGTGATTTGATAAAATGCTATGCCCAAGATTACCATCCGAGTGCCGGCGGGGAAGTGGTTCATATAGCTTCGGCTATCACTTCCTTTTGTCCGGTCGTGATGGTAAAGCGGATTAAGGCGTCCCTGTACATACCAGTTGCTTTACTCCTTGCAGTATGGGTTCGAGTCACTTCAGGGATGTGAGATTTCAGTTGTATATAGTCCTGGGGACCATTCAGGCTTGTTTGCATTTGTGTTCCTCACGTGTGCCCCAAAGAATGAGGTGATTTGATAAAATGCTATGCCCAAGATTACCATCCGAGTGCCGGCGGGGAAGTGGTTCATATAGCTTCGGCTATCACTTCCTTTTGTCCGGTCGTGATGGTCAAGCGGATTAAGGCGTCCCTGTACATACCAGTTGCGTTGCTCCTGGCAGTATGGCTTCGAGTCACTTCTGGGGTGTGAGTTTTCAGTTGTATATAGTCCTGGGGACCATTCAGGCTTGTTTGCATTTGTGTTCCTCATGTGTGCCCCAAAGAATGAGGTGATTTGATAAAATGCTATGCCCAAGATTACCATCCGAGTGCCGGCGGGGAAGTGGTTCATATAGCTTCGGCTATCACTTCCTTTTGTCCGGTCGTGATGGTCAAGCGGATTAAGGCGTCCCTGTACATACCAGTTGCTTTACTCCTTGCAGTATGGGTTCGAGTCACTTCAGGGGTGTGAGTTTTCAGTTGTATATAGTCCTGGGGGACCATTCAGGCTTGTTTGCATTTGTGTTCCTCACGTGTGCCCAAAAGAATGAGGTGATTTGATAAAATGCTATGCCCAAGAATACCATCCGAGTGCCGGCGGGGAAGTGGTTCATATAGCTTCGGCTATCACTTCCTTTTGTCCGGTCGTGATGGTCAAGCGGATTAAGGCGTCCCTGTACATACCAGTTGCTCCTGGCAGTATGGCTTCGAGTCACTTCTGGGGTGTGAGTTTTCAGTTGTATATAGTCCTGGGGACCATTCAGGCTTGTTTGCATTTGTGTTCCTCACGTGTGCCCCAAAGAATGAGGTGATTTGATAAAATGCTATGCCTAAGATTACCATCCGAGTGCCGGCGGGGAAGTGGTTCATATAGCTTCGGCTATCACTTTCTTTTGTCCGGTCGTGATGGTCAAGCGGATTAAGGCGTCCCTGTACATACCAGTTGCGTTGCTCCTGGCAGTATGGGTTCGAGTCACTTCTGGGGTGTGAGTTTTCAGTTATATATAACTGTTTTCAGTTATATATAACTATATACACATATATAGATTCTATATAGACATTAGAGAAGATTCAGCAGTATGCCACCAGGCTCGCCACCATTTCAGCATTCGTCATATCAAAGTCTGTTGTGTGATTCACATGTCTTCTTGCTTCACCACCCTGTAATGAAATATTGTTTGTTACTAATTGTTTTCAATAATACATAAATTATTTTATTATATAATATTTAATTTATTAAGTAAAAACCCTTTCCATATTATAGAAAAAAAAACTAAAAGAAGAATCTTTATAAAACAATATTATATCCTGCATTATTCCAGCCCATTGTTAGCTATAGTAGCCACCTCTAATTTTGGTTTTCTTTCATTATTAGTGCTCAGAAAATTAAATATATCTACATATTTAGTCAGTTACATTATTTTATCTTATTCATAGCATAAATGTTCTCAAAGATTTCTAAAAAGGGATTGAATTAGACTACAGCAAATTGGCAAACTTTACCTTGTATCTGTTTCCACCGAGTTTGTTTGGGGCGTTCTTCAACATATCAGCAATACTTGTCTCAACATCTCTTTCAGTTGCATTAGTGTGGGTGTTGATACAGTCTTCTGGAAATTTATAAGAATTAATTGATATATATAATTATAATTCACTTTGTCGGGAGACAAGAAGCCACAGAGTAATAATACATTGTTGGCGTTTATTGAGGTGTTCCCCTGTTCTCCAGTCTTCCTCCGTCCCCTCGTCCTTCCCACCATTCCCCATTCCACAGTCCTCTCGTCCTTCCCACTTCCCCGTCCCCACATCCTCCCCACTATTCCCACTTCCCTGTCCCATCGTCCTCCTTACCATTTCCCCCTCCCCTGTCCCTTCTTCCCAGCAAACATTTTCATGTTTTTAAAACATCCTGAAAACGACATTTCATTGTTTTCAGCACGTTTATAATTACGTTTAGAAAAGGTTTTTTGAGAACTTTTATATACAACCTTAGAACGTAAATAATTAACATTTCTAAAAACTTTTTTATAATCTTTTAATTACCTACATTAAAACGTTTAGGGTAAATTAGGGTATAATAATTTTGTAATTCATATCTGAAATAGAAAGGGAGAGAAAGAAAGAAGACATATCTGAGAAAGAAATGGACATCCTATATATGTATGTGTTAATTACAAATAAATAGGGTACAATAAGAGAATTAAAATATTATATTTATTTAATTAAGAATGAGTAATACAACAAAATATATGTAATAGCTCGAAATATATAGACTATATCTATAACAGAATATAAAAGTAAAAATTTAAAAATCTATAAAAATCTATATATGCAATATATGAACACAATAGATTTTGTGATCAAGCAGCCTGTGATTCATGTCATGCTGAGATCAGTCTGACGTTATAAGCAGTTATTGTTACTTAAAACTAAAACAAGTAAAATTTTCCGAGTATACATATAACACTATAGTTTTTCTATGACTAATAATAAAAATCTATTAATCAAAAGTTTAGGACTAATTAACTAAAAATAAAAATCTACAAGTGAATGTAAACACAGTCAAGTATAATATTCATGTAGAAAGAGAAAGAAAAAGAGAGAGAAGGAAAGAAAGAGAAAGAAAGAAAGGGAGAAAGAGAAAGAAAAGAAAAAACAGTCATGTATAATATTCATATTAGCACCATGCAATATAACTTAGATTAAGTAAAAAATCTCAGACATTTTTAAATCAAATGAAATATGAGAGCCAGAGAGAGAGACCCAGAGCCAGAGAGAGAGAGCGAGAGCCAGAGAGAGAGCGCCACAGAGCCAGAGAAATAGAGAGCCAGAGAGAGAGAGAGAGCGTGAGCCAGAGAGAGAGAGAGCGTGAGCCAGAGAGAGAGAGAGAGAGCCAGAGAGAGAGAGAGAGCCAGAGAGAGAGAGAGAGCCAGAGAGAGAGAGAGAGAGAGAGAGACAGAGAGAGAGAGAGAGAGAGCCAGAGAGAGAGAGAGAGAGAGAGAGCCAGAGAGAGAGAGAGAGCCAGAGAGAGAGAGAGCCAGAGAGAGAGAGAGAGCCAGAGAGAGAGAGAGAGAGAGAGCCAGAGAGAGAGAGAGCCAGAGAGAGAGAGCCAGAGAGAGAGAGAGAGAGAGAGAGAGAGAGAGAGAGAGAGAGAGAGAGAGAGAGAGAGAGAGAGAGAGAGAGAGAGAGAGAGAGAGAGAGAGAGAGAGAGAGCCAGAGAGAGAGAGCCAGAGAGAGCGAGAGAGCCAGAGAGAGAGAGAGAGAGAGAGAGAGAGAGAGAGAGAGAGAGAGAGAGAGAGAGAGAGAGCCAGAGAGAGAGAGCCAGAGAGAGCGAGAGAGCCAGAGAGAGCCAGAGAGAGCGAGAGAGAGAGAGAGAGAGAGACAGAGCCAGAGAGAAAGAGAGAGCCAGAGAGAGAGAGAGAGAGAGAGCCAGAGCCAGAGAGAGAGGGAGAGCCGGAGCCAGAGAGAGAGAGAGAGAGAGAGAGAGAGAGAGAGAGAGAGAGAGAGAGAGAGAGAGAGAGAGAGAGAGAGAGAGAGAGAGAGAGAGAGAGAGCCAGAGAGAGAGAGAGAGAGAGAGAGAGAGAGAGAGAGAGAGAGAGAGAGAGAGAGAGAGAGAGAGAGAGAGAGAGAGAGAGAGAGAGAGAGAGAGAGAGAGAGAGAGACAGACAGACAGACAGACAGACAGAGACAGAAAGACACACACAACAAAAGAGGAGACAGAACAAAATTAAGGCAAGGAGAGAGAAGACAGAACAGAAACAACAGAGAGAGGAGAGAAATGAGAAATCATTGAAGAGAAGGGGAAGAGAAACACAAGATAAGAAAAAGATACAAGAAAAATATACAAGATAAAAATGACATAAATGAATACCACAAATATAAAAAGTAAAGGAAGAGAGAAGCTAGAAGAGACAGGAAACGAGAGGTGTTAGAAGAGAGGAGGAAAGGAGAGATTAAAAGACAAGAAAAACAGGAGAGAAACGTAAAAGAAATAAAAAAAGGGACATTTGTGAGGAGAGAAAATAAAGAGACCAGAGAAGACCATATATCAAGAGTGTGAGGATAAAGACTTATATATTTTCTTAGTAGACATCCTCTGGCTCTTGTTGCCCCTCTTGTATACGAATTGTACTTGCAAGTTTTTCCTGAAAAGATATTAACAAAATTAACATTTAATTATTTATTTATATAAATTACACACACACAAACTTTATATATATATATATATATATATATATATAATTTCGTAAACCTCACCCTGTAAACATTCATGTTTCTACATGTTAAACAAGCTACGAGGATGAGGGAAGGGGATGTTCCCTCCATGCTGGATATTATATTTACCAGGAAAGAGAAAGATATATTTATCATTCAGTACCTCCCTCCTTTGGTACCTCCCTTTTCCTCCTTTCAGTACCTCCCTCCTTTTACCCAAGTGACATGGTCACTTGGGTAAAAGTGACCATGTCTTTTTGGGAATAATGTATGCAATGCATTATAATCTGGAAGAAAATGAGCTTGAAGCAGTTGAAAAACCTGACTTGTGGAGAGGTCATTATGGGGAACTCAGATATTTCCTTAAGGAATTTGACAAACACTTGCTGTTAGGACATGAAGTAAATGAGATGTATGTCAAGTTTTGTGAAATATATGATAATGGCACAACAAAATTTATACTAAAGCAGAGATGCAGAACTAGGAAAAAGGGAAAAATTGCCCAAACATACAAGCAATACAAAGATGCGAGAAACAACAATAGCAGTAAGGAGAGGGGCAGAAAGACTATGACTTTCGGTCATATTCAACAACACAAATATACATACACACACACACATTATTGGAAAAAATTGGAATTGGAATATTGGAAAAAATAATTAAAACTAAATGGGTAGAACACCTGGAGAGAAATGATATAATTTCAGACAGACAGTATGGTTTTCGATTTGGAAGATCCTGTGTATCGAATTTACTCAGTTTCTACGATCGAGCAACAGATATATTACAGGAAAGAAATGGTTGGGTTGACTGCATCTATCTGGACCTAAAAAAGGCATTCGACAGTTCCACATAGAGAGGTTGTTCTGGAAACTGGAAAATATTGGAGGGGTGACAGGTAAGCTTCTAATATGGATGAAAAATTTTCTGACTGATAGAAAAATGAGGGCAGTAATCAGAGGCAATGTATCGGACTGGAGAAATGTCAAGTGGAGTACCACAGGGTTCAGTTCTTGCACCAGTGATGTTTATTGTCTACATAAATAATCTACCAGTTGGTATACAGAATTACATGAACATGTTTGCTGATGATGCTAAGATAATGGGAAGGATAAGAAATTTAGATGATTGTCATGCCCTTCAAGAAAACCTGGATAAAATAAGTATATGGAGCACCACTTGGCAAATGGAATTTAATGTTAATAAATGCCATGTTATGGAATGTGGAACAGGAGAACATAGACCCCACACAACCTATACATTATGTGAGAAATCTTTAAAGAATTCTGATAAAGAAAGAGATCTAGGGGTGGTTCTAGATAGAAAACTATCACCTGAGGACCACATAAAGAATATTGTGCGAGGAGCCTATGCTACGCTTTCTAACTTTAGAATTGCGTTTAAATACATGGATGGTGATATACTAAAGAAATTGTTCATGACTTTTGTTACGCCAAAGCTAGAATATGCAGCTGTTGTGTGGTGCCCAACAACAGAAGTTGGCCCATATCTTAAGAAGCACATCAACAAACTGGAAAAGGTGCAAAGACATGCTACTAAGTGGCTCCCAGAACTGAAGGGCAAGAGCTACGAGGAAAGGTTAGAGGCATTAAATATGCCAAAACTATAAGACAGAAGAAAGAGGTGATATGATCACTACATACAAAATAGTAACAGGAATTGATAAAATCGACAGGGAAGATTTCCTGAGACCTGGAACTTCAAGAACAGGAGGTCATAGATTGAAACTAGCTTAACACAGATGCTAAAGAAATATAAGAAAATTCACTTTCGCAAATAGTGGTAGACGGTTGGAACAAGTTAGGTGAGAAGGTGGTGGAGGCCAAGACTGTCAGTAGTTTCAAAGCGTTATATGACAAAGAGTGCTGGGAAGACGGTCTCATCCTGTAACTACACTTAGGTAATTACACACACCCATATATATATATATATATATATATATATATATATATATATATATATATATATATATATATATATATATATATATATATATATATATATATATATATATATATATATATATATATATATATATATATATATATATATATATATGTCGTACCTAGTAGCCAGAACGCACTTCTCAGCCTACTATGCAAGGCCCAATTTGCCTAATAAGCCAAGTTTTCATGAATTTATTGTTTTTCGACTACCTAACCTACCTAACCTAACCTAACCTAACTTTTTCATGTACCTAACCTAACCTAACCTATAAGGATAGGTTAGGTTAGGTTAGGTAGGGTTGGTTAGGTTCGGTCGTATATCTACATTAATTTTAACTCCAATAAAAAAAAATTGATCTCATACGTAATGAAATGGGTAGTTTTATCATTTCATAAGAAAAAAATTAGAGAAAATATATTAATAAAGGAAAACTTGGCTTATTAGGCAAATCGGGCCTTGCATAGTAGGCCGAGAAGTGCGTTCTGGCTACTAGGTACGACATATATATATATATATATATATATATATATATATATATATATGTCGTACCTAGTAGCCAGAACTCACTTTTCAGCCTACAATGCAAGGCCCGATTTGCCTAATAAGCCAAGTTTTCATGAATTAATATTTTTTCTCTAATTTTTTTCTTATGAAATGATAAAGCAACCCATTTCATTATGTAAAAGGTCAATTTTTTTTTATTGGAGTTAAAATTAACGTAGATATATGACAGAACCTAACCAACCCTACCTAACCTAACCTAACCTATCTCTATAGGTTAGGTTAGGTTAGGTAGCCGAAAAAGTTAGGTTAGGTTAGGTTAGGTAGGTTAGGTAGTCGAAAAGCAATTAATTCATGAAAACTTGGCTTATTAGGCAAATCGGGCCTTGCATAGTAGGCTCAGAAGTGAGTTCTGGCTACTAGGTACGACATATATATATATATATATATATATATATATATATGTCGTACCTAGTAGCCAGAACGCACTTTTCAGCCTACTATGCAAGGCCCGATTTGCCTAATAAGCCAAGTTTTCATGAATTAATATATTTTCTATTTTTTTCTTATGAAATGATAAAGCTATCCATTTCATTATGTATGAGGTCAATTCTTTTTTTATTGGAGTTAAAATTAATATAGATATAGGACCGAACCTAACCTATCTTTATAGGTTAGGTTAGGTAGCTGAAAATGTTAGGTTAGGTAGTCGAAAAAACATTAATTCATGAAAACTTGGCTTATTAGGCAAATCGGGCCTTGCATAGTAGGCTGAGATGTGCGTTCTGGCTACTAGGTACGACACATTATATATATATTTATATATATATTTATTTATTTATTTATTTATTTATATATATATATATATATATATATATATATATATATATATATATATATATGTCGTACCTAATAGCCAGAACGCACTTCTCAGCCTACTATTCAAGGCCCGATTTGCCTAATAAGCCAAGTTTTCATGAATAAATGTTTTTTCGTCTACCTAACCTACCTAACCTAACCTAACCTAGCTTTTTTTGGCTACCTAACCTAACCTTACCTAAAAATATAGGTTAGGTTAGGTTAGGTAGGGTTGGTTAGGTTCGGTCATATATCTACGTTAATTTTAACTACAATAAAAAAAAATTGACCTCATACATAGAGAAAAGGGTTGCTTTATCATTTCATAAGAAAAAAATTATAGTAAATATATTAATTCAGGAAAACTTGGCTTATTAGGCAAATTGGGCCTTGAATAGTAAGCTGAGAAGTGAGTTCTGGCTACTAGGTACGACATATATATATATATATATATATATATATGTCGTACCTAGTAGCCAGAACTCACTTCTCAGCCTACTATTCAAGGCCCGATTTGCCTAATAAGCCAAGTTTTCCTGAATTAATATATTTACTATAATTTTTTTCTTATGAAATGATAAAGCAACCCTTTTCTCTATGTATGAGGTCAATTTTTTTTTATTGGAGTTAAAATTAACGTAGATATATGACCGAACCTAACCAACCCTACCTAACCTAACCTAACCTATATTTATAGGTAAGGTTAGGTTAGGTAGCCAAAGAAAGCTAGGTTAGGTTAGGTTAGGTAGGTTAGGTAGACGAAAAAACATTAATTCATGAAAACTTGGCTTATTAGGCAAATCGGGCCTTGAATAGTAGGCTGAGAAGTGCGTTCTGGCTATTAGGTACGACATATATATATATATATATATATATATATATATATATATATATATATATATATATATATATATATATATATATATATATATATCGGACAATTAGTAAAAAAAAAAAAAAAAAAAAAAATTTAAATTATTTTACCTTGTATCTAGATCCACCAGGCCTGTTTGGTGCATGTTTCAGTACTTCAGAAATCTGGAAGGTCGCATCCTCCTCCTCAACTTGTGGATGTGCGTTGATAGATGATTCTGTAAAATTAAGTTATTTATATAATAATAAATTCAGTATAACAATAATATTCTGTAAAATTAAAAGTAATTTATACATCAATCAGATGAAACTCTCCAGAGATGGTGATACACAACATATAAAGGACAAGTTTCAGAACAAAATATGCATTTAGGAATAAGGTTTTGTATATGTAGGTAGCACATGAGAAAATAAGTGGAAGGTGATCAAGTTAATATTAACATGTTAATGGCTTTGTTAAGGCTTTGCAAGAATGAAAAAATATTAATAATATAATATCACCTACCAATTAATTGTACATCATTTATAAGTCAATTATTTGCATTATTATTATTCAATACTAATGATATAAAAATGCATTTTGTAGTCTACTATTTATGCAAGTATTAAGCACAGGATCATGAAATAAACTGCAAAATACTGTAATGGATAAACCAATTAAGTTTACATTTTCCTATAGCTAAGTCAGTCAGTTCTATTAGCAGCAGAGAACAATTATGCCCAACCTCTATTAAATGAAACAATCTTAAGAGCAAGTGATAGAAATATAATCATTTATGCTTGGGAAAATATTATGGAATGGTTCCAAATATGAAAAATATTAAGTTTTTTGGTTAAAATTTTTTAACTTAAAATTTAAATTTTTAAGTGAATTTTAAACTTTAAAAAAATTATTAAATTTTTTGGTTACTTACTTAAAATAACATTATATAGTTCTTGTTTTTGTAGAAATGCCAATTTCTTCTTTTGCCCTTCCAGACTGTATAGTGACCACAGACCGTGTGTTCATATCTTCATTATTCTTCGAACTGTGGTTGCACAATCAGACCCACGTACACTAGTTAAAAGCATCACCTAAAAGCAAGAACAAAAATGTAGTACACTGACGAATTTTGAATATTATATATATATATATATATATATATATATATATATATATATATATATATATATATATATATATATATATATATATATATATATATATATATATATATATATATATATATATATATATATATATATATATATATATATATATATATATATATATATATATATATATATATATATATATATATATATATATGTCGTACCTAGTAGCCAGAACTCACTTTTTGGCCTACTATTCAAGGCCCGATTTGCCTAATAAGCCAAGTTTTCCTGAATTATTATATTTTTTCTATTTTTTTTCTTATGAAATGATAAAGCTACCCATTTCATTATGTATGAGGTCAATTTTTTTTTATTGGAGTTAAAATTAACGTAGCTATATGACCGAACCTAACCAACCCTAACCTATCTTTATAGGTTAGGTTTGGTTAGGTAGCCGAAAAAGTTAGGTTAGGTTAGGTTAGGTTGGTTAGGTAGTCGAAAAACAATTAATTCATGAAAACTTGGCTTATTAGGCAAATCGGGCCTTGCATAGTAGGCTGAGAAGTACGTTCTGGCTACTAGGTACGACATATATATATATATATATATATATATATATATATATATATATATATATATATATATATATATATATATATATATATATATATATATATATATATATATATATATATGTATGCCATATACATATATATGCTATGTTGTATGCTACAACTTGGCTGATAATAAAGCCATTCACAACTGCAGGCCTAATAAAAAAAGGAGGTGGCATAGCAATATCTTACAAAGATACCTTCATCTGCAATAGTCTCATTAGTAATAGAGACGACTATTGTGAATATACCTTTGCCAAGTTCTCCAGTAAATCCCTTAAATCCTCCTTGACTATAAGTGCCATCTATAGATTTCCCAATACCAACATAGCTTCATTCTCAGATAACGTAAGGAATCTTATCATAAATAACAATCTCAACAAAAATCAAACCAACTTAGTGGTTTGTAATGGTGAACAAAACATGCAGATACTTATATATAACCTGTGAATAGAGTGTAATAACACCAAAACTATTTGTTTATTGTTTTATGACCATAATAATTGAATCACTAATATGATTCACTAATATATAATCCTAATAATAATCACTAATATATAATCCATTGAGCATGCTGCATCTCTTTCAGTCTCTTTGCAATTTGAACACGAGGGTTTTTAATTGATCGAACCATATTCTTAAAGTAAAGTAAATGAGATGTATTCCATATTTTGCAAAATATACGATGAAGGCACACAAACATTCATACCAAAACTGAAGGGCAGGATTTATGAGGAGACATTAGAGGCATTAAATATTCCAAAACTAGAAGACAGAAGGAAAAGAGGAGATATGATCACTTCGTACAAAACAGTAACAGGAATTGATAAACTTGATAGGGAAGATTTCCTGAGACCTGGAATTTCAAGAACAAGAGGTTATAGATTTAAACGAACTAAACAAAGATGCCGAAGAAATGTAAGATAATTCACTTTTGCAAACAGAATGGTAAACGGTTGGAACAAGTTAGGTGAGAAGGTGGTGGAGGCCAAAACCGTCAAAAGTTTCAAAGCATTATATGACAAAGAGTGCTGGGAAAATGGGACACCACGAGTGTAGCTCTCCATCCATCTGATTGATAACCCAAATGAATTTTTCATGGATATGATACCAACATCAAATCATAAATCAGATGTGATCCTATCCCCACTGGATTTTGAAGAAGCCATAGACAGTATGCCTATGCACTCTGCACCAGGCCCTGACTCTTGGAACTCTATATTCATCAAGAACTGTAAAAAACGTTATCGCAGGCCCTTCACATTCTTTGGAGACAAAGCCAAGATACTGGCATTATCCCTGACATACTAAAAACAGCAGAGATAGCACCGCCCCATAAAGGAGGAAATAAGGCAGAGGCAAAAAACTACAGACCGATAGCACTAACATCGCACATCATAACAATCTTTGAGAGAATGCTAAGAAGTAAGATCACAAAATACATGGAATCACAGCATCTCCATAACCCCAGACAACATGGTTTCAGAACAGGGCGCTCTTGCCTATCACAGTTGCTGGACCACTCTGACATGGCACTAGATGCCATGGAAGACAAACAAAACGCTTTGACAAAAAAAAGCCTTTGACAAATGTGACCATTGTGTTATTGCACATAAAATGCGTTCAAAAGGAATTACCGGAAAAATAGGCAGATGGATATACAACTTCCTGACTAATAGAACCCAATGTGTAGTAGTCAACAAAATAAAATTTGGACCATCAACCGTAAAGAGCTCAGTCCCCAAGGGTACTGTGCTTGCTCCAATACTTTTTCTGATCCTCATATCGGACATAGACAAGGACACAACCTATAGTACTTGATCATCCTTTGCAGATGACACTAGAATCTTCACGAGAGTAGGCAACATAGAGGACACGGCAAACCTCCAATCAGATGTAAATCAGGTCTTTCTATGGGCTACAGAAAATAACATGGTGATTAACGAACATAAGTTTCAGCTCATGCGCTACGGAAAAAATAAAAAATATAAAAACGGAAACCACTTACAAAACTCAGTCAAATCATAACATTGAACGGAAAAGCAACGTAAAGGATTTGGGTGTACTGATGTCAGAAGGCCTTACATTTAAAGAACACAATAAAGTAGCCGTCACAACTGCAAGAAAAATGACAGGATAGATAACAAGAACTTTTCACACTAGAGATGCTATACCGATGATGATAGTTTTCAAGACGCTAGTGCTCTCTAGAGTGGAATACTGCTGCATAATGAAAGCCCCTTTCAAAGCTGGAGAAATTACTGACCTATACTTATGCATTTATCTTCGGTTTAACACAACAGGCACCAGACACACGCTAGGCATCATACACACTAGGATAAAACAAACATTAGGCCAGAAGTCAGAAAAGAATTCAAAGAATTTTACTGGAAAGGCTTGCTGTTAGGAAAGGAAGTAATTGAGATGAATTAATGCACAGTATGTCAATTTTGTGAAATATATGATAAAGGAACAAAAACATTTATACCAAAACAAAGATGCAGAACTAGGAAACAGGATTTGTTCAACTGAAATTTCAAGACGGACAGAGACCAAAAGACACAAAAATGGAATCAATATACGAAGAGGCCAAACCCCCAAACATACCAGTAATACAAAGAGAAACAACTACACGGCAGTGAGGAGAGAGGCAGAAAGAAATTTTGAAAAAAAGGAACAAACAAATGTAAAGTAGAACAAATCATATTCTATAAATACAGCAACAACCAATTGCAGGTAAAGGATAATATTCAGAGCTTTTAAATGCATGGATGGCGAAATACTCAAGAAATTGTTCACGACTTTTGTTAGACCAAAGTTGGAATATGCAGCGGTTGTATGGTGCCCATATCTTAAGAAGCACATAAACAAACTGGAAAAGGTGCAAAGACATGCTACTAAGTGGCTCCCAGAACTGAAGGACAAGAACTATGAGGAGAGGTTAGAGGCATTAAATATACCAAATATACTACACAAATATATATACTACACATGCACAATAAACTACCCTACACAGGCTGAGTATGGTGTGTACAATAAATTATTAGCTAAAAGATAAGACTGAGTTTGTATAAATGGGGGTTAAGTCAGAGTGGGAAAATGTAAGTGGAGTGCCTAAAAACCCTGTCCTGGGACCTCTGTAATTCATAATATATACAAATAATTTAGACTCAGGTTTGATCAGCAATATTTGAAAATTTTCAGATGATACAAAAGGGATTTTTTTCTGGATTCAGGATTATTTTTTATGGCTGAAAACAGGTTTTCAGCAATAAAAGAAATACAGTATTGCTGGAACAACCGTCGACATCTTCAAGAGAAAACCTGAACATCTTCAAGAAGTGAAGATGACCTTGAGAAGAAGTATAGGTTGGGAGAAGTATAGGTTAGGAATTGTCTCCAAAGAATTCTCAAAGAATTACTCGTTATTGCTATCCAAGATAATTAGACGAGCCAAAACTAAATACTACGAAGATAAATTTACCCAAATAAAGAGTACCTTACCTAAAAATATGTATGTACCTTACGTAAATAAACATTTGATTTTGAAGTGCCGGACAAACAAGGCTGTGGTGGATATGTGGGCCTGAGGGGCCTGTCCAAGCAACAGCCTGTTGGACCAAGCTCTCACATGTCAAGCCTGGCCTTGGAAGGGCTTGGTGAGTAGAACAACTACCAGAACCCTATAATGCATGTATCAAGGTGTCCAGGCAGTGAGCACCACATAATGCAGTGCAGTCCTGTAAGAATAAGCACAGTAAGTATGGCATGGAGGGGGTGCAGCAGTGGCTTGTGAAGGGTTGGAGAGTAAATGGACATGCCCAGGGGTAAAAAGCATTAGGGTAACAGAACATAGCCCATAAAAATAGTAATGACTGTGAATGAATAATTATATGAATGCAATAATACTTCATATCTCAATAGGAATACTAAGCAGGATGCAAGACAAGGTACTGGTGGTGATAGTGGTTGGTACAAGTCCTCACATCCCCACAGACACCAGTAACAGCCCTCACCTCCCAACACAGTACCCTTGTAGCGAGTTAATCTTATACTCGCTTCATTATCTTATAGCATAACTAATTAACACTAATTACAGAAGCTACACAGGTGATACTTTGGTGTGAGTTGAGCGCACTGAGCGTCGGTATCGCTACACCCTTGTTCCTTAACAACCCTTTGGACCTTTATTACAGAAAAATAGAATCAATTAATATAATAAAATATAAAATATAAGTGCTTACTTACGATAATACTATCGGTGGAACACAAAATCTTCTTCTTCTTGATAGTAGGTGCAGTTTGCATGAAGGGTTAGTCCTCGCCATGACTGAACTGACGACAAAATGGCCGCTGTGTTGATATGGCGTCAGATGACGCTGTGACGTCACAGGTGAGGGACGCTTTGCGCAATTACTCCCTCGTACTTAAAAAGTACTACAGGTACTTTTTGGTTTTATTTTTTAATATGGCAGAAGTTGGACAGCTTTTCAAATCATTATAAGGGAGTGAGTTCCATAGACTAAGTCCCTTTATTTACATAGAGTGTTTACATAGATTAAGTTTGACTCTGGGGATATCAAAGAGATATTTATGTCTGGTGGGGACGTGGCCATGTGTTCTATTACATCTGTCCAGGAAGAGTTTCAGAACAGGGTTTGCAGTTAGAAAAAGGGCTTTATAAACGTAATTTACACAGGAGAATGTATGGAGTGAATTTGTTTAGCATGTTTAAGGATTTGAACAAGGGAGCTGTGTGTTGTCTGAAGGTGTTATTGTTATTGTTATTAGTTATTGTCCTGATAGCAGATTTTTACTGGATGATGATGGGCTTGAGGTAGTTTGCAGAGGTTGAACCCCAAGCACAAACACCATAAGAATGATAGGGATAGATAAGTGCATAATAGAGTGAGAGGAGAGCAGAGTAGGGTACATAATATCTGATCTTAAACAGTATACCAACTGTTTTAGAAACCTTTTTAGTTATGTGTTGTATATGGGTGCGGAAGTTGAGTCTCTTGTCTAAGTATAGGCTAAGAAACTTTCCATCATTTTTATTGCTAATGTTTACATTATCTATCTGAAGCTGAATTGCATTTGTTGATTTGTTTCCAAATAAGATAAAGTAGGTCTTTTCTATGTTTTGTGTGAGGTTTGTTGGTTGACATCCACAAGTAGACTTTTTTTAATTAATTGTTTACAACATTATTTAACAGGAGTGGGTTGGGGTCAGAGTAGATGAGTAGTATCATCAGCCAACAATATAGGTTTAAGTATGTTAGAGACATTAGGGAGATCATTGATGTATATAAGAAACAGGAGGGTCCTAGGATGCTGCTCTGTGGCACCTTTACGGTAAGTGGGAGAGGTTTTATCATTGATGGCTTCATATTGGTGTCTGTTACTAAGATAGGATCGGATATAGTTTAGGGCAAGGCCACGGATTCCATAATGGTGGAATTTAAGTAAGAGGTAGTTATGGTTAACAGTATCAAAGGCCTTTCTCTGGCCGATGAAGAGTTCAATTGGAAACTCAGTTTTGTCAAGGGCTGAGAAGATTAAGTCAAGCAGACTAACAATAGCATCATTGGTACTCTTTTGGGAGCGGAAGCCAAACTGACAGGGACTTAGTATATTGAATTTTACAAGATTGGAGTAGAGCTGTTTGTAAAAAAAAAATATATATTTTTGATAATATAGGTAGATTCGATATGGGTCTGTAATTATTTATGTCTGCCGTGTTACCTCCTTTATGAACTGGCGTTACTCTTGCTTTTTTAAGGATATCAGGGAAGGTATGACACTCTAGGGATTTGTTGAACAGCAGTGCTATGGATGGTGCAAGGGCATGGGCGGCACGCCTGTGTACCATCGATGGTATTTCACTAATGTTCCCAGCTTTGGTTTTTAGCGAGTGAATGATGGACACAACATCTGTAGGGCTGACCGGAGAGAGGAGAAGAGAGTTTGGATAGCTGCGTGAAAGATATGTGGTAACATATGTCTGAGTCTCTGGGATTTTTCGGGCAAGGTGAGCACCAAACGATGAAAAGAAGCTATTAAATTCAGTTGCTGTTTCAAGATCTGTGGCAGGTGTATAACCATCCTTGGAGATTTTTATCTTATTATGTAAATGTTGTTTAGCTCCTAGGATGGCAGAGATGGCTCTCCATGTGCTTTTTATGTTGCCTTTTGCTTCTTTGAATCTATTCTCGTAATAGGAACGCTTTGCTCTTATTATACTGGTAAGCACTGATGAGTACCTCTTAACTACTTCTTTTCCAACTAGGCCAATCCTAAGTTTTTTTTTCATATTCATGTTTCTTGTCGATTGCTTTAAGTATGCCATTAGTGAGCCAGGGATTATTTAACCTTTTTGCCAGTTACTTGCTTGGTGAGGAGAGGACAATAAGTATTGTAAAGGCTTTAAATTTTGGAAAGAGGCTAGTTAACGAATTATTATCCTGTGTATTGATAAATTTAGATTCCCAGTTTACATTGTGGAGGGCATTTGTGAGATTGCCTATTGCCGCTTCACATTGTAACCTAAAGGTAATTTTCTTGTTACTTGGTGGTGTTATGGCCATATTCGCTACAAGGAAGGTAGGATAGTGGTCAGTTGTTCTGTCAGTGATTATACTTGATGTAAGAGGAGCTGTTATGTTGGTTCATCAGTGATCCAGGGTAGTCGCAGATGTTTGAGTGACTCGGGTGGGCCTGGTGATTGCGGGGATGAGCATACAGGAATTCATGCTGTTGAGGAAATAGTCTACTTGAGGGTTATTTTGTAGCCCTAGGTCAATATTGAAATCACCTCTGAGAACTATGTGATTTTTGTTGAGATTATTGTTTATGATAAGATTCCTCAAGTTGTTATTGTATTTGTGTCTAGCTTCAGACACAAGCATGTTACAGTTATGTCTTAAAGAGTTGAGAGCAATTAAGGATGATAAAGAGTCACTTACAATTAATGTATCAAGTTTGGATACTTGTACACATTTCAGTGCAAGGAGCAAGGCAAATAGTTCAGTCTGAAGGGTAGAGGCCCAGTTGTTTATACGGACTCCCCACTCAAAATATAAGTCATATCCTATTGCCAGGACAACTGCACTTCCAGCTGCACCCGTTGGGCGCTGTAGGAAACCTTCAGTGTATATGATTTGAGAGAGAGAATGCTCTGTGGACAGAGAATCAATATGGCTTAAGACGTTGAGCTTTGCCTCAAAACAAAGCTGGGACTGATCTCTAATTTGCTCCTTTGATGGAAAGGGAGGGATTAAAATTGAAAAGGGTGTAATTTCCTACAGTGCAGGAAAGTGCTATTGTTGTCTCTCTTGGTACAAATTATAAATCTGATACTTTCTGAGTTCAGTTCCAATTTTATTTATCTATTTGAAACAATGTTTACATTCAATAAAGAAATTCTGGAGGGCTTCTGTGCAACGGTTAGGATGAGCTAGCCTAAGCATTTTTATACCAATTTGACAGTTATTTTCAGTAACACGATAAACAACGCTCGGAATATTAAGTTCCTTTCTCATATTAAGTATCTTTGTGGTACGAGGGCACCCAAGGATTATCCTCAAGGCTTCGTTCTGCAATTTTTCAAGCCCTCCAAGCTTTCTTTCAGGATGCCTTAAAGTTAGTTTAGTTCATTTATTATGCACCCCATACCCATCTTGTGGGCGGTAGTGGAAAGGGTTGCAGAGGCACATAATGGGCTCAGGGACTGAACCCCACAATTCATTTAGCTAAGCAAGTTACAATCTTGATGAGCTAGTTACAAAATTCAGTATAAGTCGTCACATCAACAATGGGTTCGAGATCGATCACAAGTACAGTTTCTAAATTAAGCAACTGACATATGTGGAGAGCTAGTATCACAATTGATATGTTTGTCCTGCACACCGCTCCCCATCCAGTGGGCAGCGGTGGATAGGTTACAATCACTTAGTTACTACTTACAGTTAGCAAACTGGGGATATTTGGCTAAAATTTCTGGTACCAGATCATTTTGAATGAAATATTGACACATCGTTGGTACATTGGTTATAGAATTGTCTCTGAATTCACTATCACATAGTGACGGAGGGTGTGCAAATAATTTTGTTGACAGTTAACATTTGGTCAGGTCTACATCGGCAGATAATGAGAATTCCCAGAAATACTTGTAACCGAGTCTAAGCCGAGCAGTAGTAACATCTAGAAGTCTGCTGATTTTATTGGATGAACCATAGATGTGTGGCTCCTTTTGCATAATAGTATTGAACGAAAGTTAATCTCCCCAAACACTTTCGCGTTTTGGGCAAGTTACCCCTCCACTCTCTCCATTTTTTTTTGGACATTCCCTGGTAGTGTGCGGAAATACTGAAAAGTGTATACTCTTTTCAACTTTGTCACCTTAATTCTCGTCCTATGTCTTTCATTTTGGTATCAATGCGTTCGCAATAGAATTCCCAACAGAACTATGTGCATATAATGTCAAAGAGAGCAGCGCGCTCCACCCGCCGACAAGATGAATGTAGGCCAAGGGTACCAGAAAAAGAAAGCTGAGCCACCCTCAGGCAACTCTCATTACATTAGAGAGCGTGATAATACTGAAAAGTGTATACCCTTTTCAACTTTGTTACCTCAATTCTCATCCTAGGTTTTTCAATTTGGCATCAATGTGTTCGCAATAGAATTCTCTACAGGACTAAAGGCATATAAACTCCAAAAGCCCGGCTTACCATCCGCAACAAACAGAGTAAGCGAGAGTGTGTTACCAGGGAGCGCACAAGAGCGATAAAATGTATACACTCTTTTCATTTTGGTCACCCCAATTGTCATCCTAGGTCTTTCATTTTGGTATCAATGTGTTAGCAATAGAATTATCTACAGGTTTAAATGCATATAAACTCCAAAAGCAAGGTGTACCATCCGCACAAAACAGAGAAAGTGAGAGAAAGTAACCCGGGAGCACTCTAGTGCAATGTAATGTGAACACTCTTTTCACTTTGGTTACCTCAATTCTCGTCATATGTCTTTCAGTTTGGTATCAATGTGTTCGCAATTGTATCTGCTGGCATTTTACCCTTTGCTTGGATCTGAAGGGTTTTAGGCTCACCACGATGCAATCTGATAGTACCACACGTGTATATACCTATCTTCAAGCAGCAATTCACTCATTCAAACCGACTTATAATAGTTATCCATATATAAATGGTAATCTTTGTTCTACCTGTTACCCTGTCATATGAAGAAAGATTGTCAAAGCTTATATTACATTCTCTAGAAAAGCAAAGAATTAGGAGTGACATATGGTAGAGGTGCACAATGGGATGAATGGACATAACAAAGGGGACATTAATGGGGTATTAAAAGTAGCAACACAAGACAGAACTCGAAACAAAGTGTAAAAATTGGAAAAATTTAGATTTAGGAAAGAACTGCATGAGTAAATACACTGGGTTTGTACCTTAAGGTTCATGTATGCAATATTACAGAGTTCCAGTTAACTCCCATGCATGCAATTAATTTATGTTATGTGTATGTTTTTTATGTTAAAATGTTTTTGTTGATTTGTTTGTATATTTTCAAGAGTAAAGCATGCTTACCGTCTTATTCCAAGTTTTATGATAACTTTAAAAGGTTTAAAACATAAAGTTCAATATATATTCTGGTTTTCATACAGGAATTATACGTTAATATAACATCATAATAACATAATGATGTCGTGTAAATAACGTTATACTGACATCATATAAATGTTATATTTATGTTATAAGAACGTAAATTGGATAGCTTTACAGAAAGTAAACAAAAAAAACTAACTGTTGACTGAAAATTATTTATTCTTAAATATAAAGCATGAAAACATTATAATACCATAGCATTCACTATTATTTTTAAATTTTTACATAAATCTTAAAAAACTGTGTCTCAAGAATATATGTTTTTAGTTATATCCTTTGGTTTTAAGAATGTCAGATATACGTATTTATGTCAAAAGTTACAGTATTACTTTTGTGGCACCATTTAAAAACGTCCACAAACGTTCTGTGTTTGCTGGGTTCCTCCCCCACCATCTCCCATTCACCTGTCCCTTTGTCCTCCCCAGCATTCTCCATTCCCCTGTCCCCACCATCCCCAACTTCCCAGTCCCCTCGTCCTCCCCACCATTACCCTCTCCTCTGTCCCCTCGTCTTCCCCACCATCCCCCCCTCTCGTCCTCCCCACCATTCCAAACTACCTCATCCGATGCATTCCATAATGGTCTGATGCTTCCATCAGAAAATTGGGAACATCAAATGATCTGATATTCCCATCACTGAAAAATAAGAACAGCTAAAAAAATGAAATGAAAAAAATAAAAAAATAAACTATACTCATGAAATGAACAGTATGGTAAACAACACAGCTCAATTTCAATGCAATGTCACACAAAATTATTAAATCGAAATGAAAATAAATTGAAATCTATGAAAATTCAAATTATCAATGCAATCGGAAATATTGAAATAATATCGCAACATAATATAGTGTGGGTTGCTCTTACATGCAACAGACGGTGCTGTTTTTCAAAAAGGCATGGTTTTACCTGTCACAAGTGTGGCATCTATACTTATACTCACGAAATGAACGGTTTGGTAAACAACATAGCTCAATTGCAATGCAATGTCACAATAACATTTAATAACAATAACATTTAAATATACTTTAAGATATAATCTAGAAGAAAATAAGGACATTGAAACGGTTCATGAACTCGATTTCAATAAAGGACACTATGGGGAACTTTGAAAAACAGTTAATTAATTAATAATTATCACTTTTCTGGATTTTCGACTTGGAATTACGGGCGTTTTGCTTAACCGCTTGTCGGATCACGACGTAAATTTACGGACCGTGTTTTATATTGGGTATTTACTACTAGATCGACTTGGGGTTTGTATGAATATGTTTGCCATTAAATTTTCGTTTTCTCTAATAGGCACAGTGCCTATTTGAGAAAACGGCAATGTATTGTAACTTAGAGGAGAGGCTATTGAGTTGGTGACACAAAGAGGGTACGCCCACTCCACACACTCTTGTGTTGGCCGCGATCATGATTCTACATTTATATGCATATGTCTGTGTAGAGAATTTTATTCCGAACACTATACAAACAAAAAAAATGGTGTGAATTAAGTATAAACTTGAAAAAACATGAGCAAAGTAAAAACTTTTTACTCTCACGGGTACAAACACGCGTAAGATTTTATTCGCCGCTAATTTATTTGACGCTCTGTTGGCCAATTCTACCCATGTTCTTTTAGAACTTTCTATTGCGAACACATTGCTATAAAAATGAAATACGTAGCTCGAGAAATAATGTCAGAATAGTGAAATAAGTATAAACTTTCAGAGCGCTGCATCACAACAGTGTCGTTGCTGCTGAAATCACGGCTAACGCTTCGCCCAGTTCCCACACTCGTGCAGAACATAATTAGACAATGATAGGCATATGTCTGGGTGGTGAATTTTATTGCGAGTTCAGTGATATCAAAATAAGCGCTGTAGGATGACTGTGAGGCTGGCAACAAACGAAAGAGTATGAACATTTACTTCCTGTTTGGGTGTCACGGCGAGTCATCTTCGTGTTTATTTACTTCGTGGTGGGATAGCAAACGCTTGGGTGACATTTTATGCATATGATATTGTAGAGAATTTTATTGCCAACGCATTGATACCAAAATAAAAAACGTAGCTCGAGAATTGATGTTAGGAGCGTGAAAAGATTATAAACTTTTTTGTGTTTACGCTTGAGCGCCCAGAACGCCGCGCGCACAACCCGCTTTTTTTTCAGTGAGTGCCGCGCGCACTAAAGTGTTTTAAATGAGTATAATTAGACAGACTTGTTGCTAGGCAGAGGAGTAAATAATGAGATATATGGCAAGTTTTGCAAAATATACAATGAAGGCACACAAACATTCATACCCAAACAAAGCAAAATGCTAGGTAAGAACAAAGCAGTTGGCCCGTAAGGGAAAGGAGATACCCACAAGACTGGAATGCAAGTCATTAACAAGCACACAAGTACTACACCACACAACAACCGCACTATTACCAGAACTGGACGAATCACTACCAAAACAACACACCCAAAATGGAAATGGAAATAACCAATCACAGGTCAGAGAACTACTGAGATTCTGTGACAAATTCTCGCTCAGTCAGCAGATAACAAAACGGACTAGGAACGAGAACATGCTCGACCTCATATTCACGAACAATGATGAGCTAATCAGAGACATTACTGTCTCAGACACTACGTACTTGGACCACAAGCTCATTGAAGTGCAAACTAACATCAATAACGGTAGTAGGCCCAAGAGAAACAACAAGCGAGAAGGGCTATTCAATAAATTCAATTTTAATAATAAAAGGATTGACTGGGAGAAAATAAACAGGGAACTTACAAACATTCACTGGGAAAATGTTCTAGGTAATAAAAATCCTACACAGGGAAAAGCAAAAACCACTGGATTGTATTGGACCTATTCGTACTAGTGAAGGTTCATATACTGAGGATGACAAAGAAATTAGTGAAATCCTAAAAAAGCAGTATGAGGACATGTTTAGCACTCCGATACAAAGCATGAAAGTGGAGGATCCGGACAACTTCTTAATGGGTGATATCCAAACCCCTCTAAATATAACTGATATCAACACGAGTGTGACAGATTTTGAAAGAGAAATTGACAATGTGCCCATGCATTCAGCCCCGGGTCCAGACTCATGGAATTCAATATTTATAAATAAATGCAAAGTGCCAGTAGCACAGGCACTCAGTATAGTGTGGAGGAAGTGCTTGGACACGGGGGAGATACCAGAGGCTCTTAAAGCAGCAGACATAGCTCCTCTACACAAGGGAGGTAGCAAAGCATTGGCAAAGAATTATAGACCAGTTGCACTAACATCCCACATAATAAAACTGTTTGAGAGTGATCAGGAGTCAGGTTACTAGTTTTATAGAGACCAATGACCTCCACAATCCAGGCCAACATGGATTTTGAGCAGGAAGATAGAAATATCTCTTACAGCTATCTCTCATGTCCTCTACTTGTACAGTACAGCTACTTGACCATTACGACAAAATCACTGAGATATGAGATAATGATGATACTAACCTCATCTACTCAGACTCCAACCCACTCATATTAAATAATGATGTAAACAATAAATTAAAAAATAATCCACTTATTAATGTCAACCAACAAACTCACACTAAACATAGAAAGGACCTACAACATCTTACTTGGGAGCAAATCAACAAATGCAATTCATCTACAGTTAGACAATGTTAACATCAGAAATAAAAAAGATGGTAAGTTCCTTGGTCTATACTTAGATCTGCCCGAAACGCTATGAGTGCTAGTTGCTTTACAAAAATGTATAACTTCAAGTCACTGTACTCTCCCCCAATGTATCTTCTTGTATATAAAGAAAAAATAAATAAATAAACAAACACATAATAAATCAATACTTACTAAATTTTGTCTATTATGTAGCAAAGAAGCAGGTCTACGGAAGGCTTTTCTGTTGAGTTCGAAGCCCAGATTACTCGTGGTCTCTGAAATAAGGTAAGATTATAAGTATAAAATTTATAAAACCAAATAATAAATCCGGTATTGCTCAATTTCAGATGCAGACGTACTGATTGATATATCAGACTCAGTCAGAATTTACTCAGTTTCTATGATCGAGCCACAGAAATCTATAAAGAATTCTGATCAAGAAAGATATCTAGGGGTGGTTTTAGATAGAAAACTATAACCTGAGGATCATATTAAGAACATTGTGCGAGGGGCCTATGCTACACTTTCTAACTTTAAAATTGCTTTTAAATACATAGGTCAAAAAGTTTTAAAAGTTCCAGAAGAGCAGCCCAGTGTGTCCCCAAAGAAAGCTCTCCCAGAAAAATGGATTAATAATAAAGTGACTTTGCAAAGGAAGAATTTGAGTTAAAACTAATGTAGAAATATGACCAAACCTAACCTACCCTGATAATTTTGGCAAACCCAATAGCTGATAGTACATGATAGATTTTAGAGCGGGAAGATCATGACTCTCACAGTTACTTGACCTCTATGACAAACCATGAAAATTACCTCTGCTGAAGAAATTGAAAAACTGGAAGCAGATGTTAATAAAGTTTTTAACTGGGCAGAAGAAAATAACATGATGTATGTTTAACAGTGATAATTTCCAAATACTAAGGTGCAGTCAAAATAAAGAAATCAAACATTATACAGGCAACCTAGTTTAGATCCAAACTAAACCTCTTATCAAGTATCTATGACAATCATCACTTTAATGATCAAAATTGCAGATTTTATACTATAAACATCAGATGTCCAGAGTTGTTCAACATCCTCCCAGCGAGTATAAGAAATATTACCGGAACAATCATGGACATCTTTAAGAAAAAACTAGATTGTTTTCTAAATTAAATGCCGGACCAACTGGGCTCACGGACCAACCGGGCCAACTTAAATTTATCTGTTGATTAACCCTTGTGTTGCTCAGGGCTAATTAGCATTTGTCACCCACAGGTGCATACCAAAAAAATATAAAAATTTATTTTTTCTTCTTAATCTGTTAATTTGTGTTCTCTGTTCATGGGAAAAATAATAAAAAAATCGTGAGTCTAGTGAGTCCAGACAGTAAATCGTGGTCACACAATCAGCAGACAATGCTACCTCCCTCCCCACCAAGATTACTCCTCCCACTATAGCGCTAATTATCACAACAATCCTGCTATTATCAGAATCCTGGTAATTTTTACAATCTGGGGTCTTCTGTAATAATATCAAAGCTAAATAATAGCATGAACATGTATATTATGGCACTTTTAGGCGATGCTGTGGTCACAAGCTGAACAGCAGTGCTGTGAGCTCATGCTGCATGCGTCAGGCTTGCTGGCTCACTCAATACTGAGGCCCTCACACCCGGGAATTTGGCCCACGATTTAAAAAAAAAATGGCGTCTGTTTACAAGAGCCCTGATGAAGGTGAGGTGAACCCCGTGTATCCGCAGGCCGTTTAAATCTTGCGTAGTACTCCAATACATCATATGATGGGATACACAATTTATAGCAAGTCACTCAACCCATCATATGTTGTGTTGTGCAACTTAAGGGTTAAGGACCTGCCCAAAGCCCTATGGGTGTTAATTGCTTTACAAGAATTTAAAAATATTAATGCTATGTACTCTCATGAACCTAATGTACCATCTTGTGTGTGTATATATATATATATATATATATATATATATATATATATATATATATATATATATATATATATATATATATATATATATATATATATATTATTAAATACGACCGAAAAAATAAAATTAATAATTCTAACATGAATTTTCTCAATTTTTCGTACATTTCTTTTCACTGTTGGTGGTAATTCAAAAATCAATTCTCCAAAATTCATTTTTATTTCTAGTCTGACACGACACTTGAGCGCGTTTCGTAAAACTTATTACATTTTCAAAGACTTTAGTTAACACATACACAACTGAATAGAACTTACACATCTCCGATTTTGTTTATATCTACATTTGAGTGAGGTGGATGGGATGAGGTGGTATTTAATAAGGTATTAATTTCATCAACACAAGCCAGAACATGAAACAATGGGTATTGAATAGAAGTGATTGTAGAAAGCCTATTGGTCCATATTTCTTGATGCTTCTATATTGGAGCGGAGTCTTGAGATGGGTAGAATAAAAAAGTAAAACAAAAAAGTAAGACTCCGCTCCAATATAGAAGCATCAAGAAATATGGACCAATAGGCTTTCTACAATCACTTCTATTCAATACCCATTGTTTCATGTTCTGGCTTGTGTTGATGAAATTAATACCTTATTAAATACCACCTCACCCCATCCACCTCACTCAAATGTAGATATAAACAAAATCGGAGATGTGTAAGTTCTATTCAGTTGTGTATGTGTTAACTAAAGTCTTTGAAAATGTAATAAGTTTTACGAAACGCGCTCAAGTGTCGCGTCAGACTAAAAATAAAAATGAATTTCGGAGAATTGATTTTTGAATTACCACCAACAGTGAAAAGAAATGTACGAAAGATTGAGAAAATTCGTGTTAGAATTATTAATCTTACTTTTTCGGTCATATTTAATAATATATATCTACAGGAAAGACTGCTACCAAAATATAATATATATATATATATATATATATATATATATATATATATATATATATATATATATATATATATATATATATATATATATATATATATATATATATATATATATATATATCTTTCTTTCTTTCTTTCTATCTCAATCTTTCGTACATTTCTTTTCACTGTTGGAGGTAATTCAAAAATCAATTCTCCAAAATTCATTTTTATTTCTAGTCTGACGCGACACTTGAGCGCGTTTCGTAAAACTTATTACATTTTCAAAGACTTTACACATACACAACTGAATAGAACTTACATATCTCCGATTTGTTTATATCTACATTTGAGTGAGGTGGATGGGGTGAGGTGGTATTTAATAGGGTATTAATTTCATCAACACAAGACAGAACACGAAACAATGGGTATTGAATAGAAGTGATTGTAGAAAGCCTATTGGTCCATATTTCTTGATGCTTCTATATTGGAGCGGAGTCTTGAGGTGGGTAGAATATAGTTGTGCATTAATTGGCTGTTGATTACTGGTGTTGACTTCTTAATGTGCAGTGCCTCGCAAACGTCAAGCCGTCTGCTATCGCTGTATCTATCGATGATTTCTGTGTTGTTTACTAGGATTTCTCTGGCGATGGTTTGGTTGTGGGAAGAGATTATATGTTCCTTAATGGAGCCCTGTTGCTTATGCATCGTTAAACGCCTAGAAAGAGATGTTGTTGTCTTGCCTATATACTGGGTTTTTTGGAGCTTACAGTCCCCAAGAGGGCATTTGAAGGCATAGACGACGTTGTTCTCTTTTAAAGCGTTCTGCTTTGTGTCTGGAGAGTATCTCATGAGTAGGCTGACCGTTTTTCTGGTTTTATAGTAAATTGTCAGTTGTATCCTCTGATTTTTGTCTGTAGGGATAACGTTTCTATTAACAATATCTTTCAGGACCCTTTCCTCCGTTTCATGAGCTGTGGAAAAGAAGTTCCTGTAAAATAGTCTAATAGGGGGTATAGGTGTTGTGTTAGTTGTCTTTTCAGAGGTTGCATGGTGTTTCACTTTCCTTCTTATGATGTCTTCAACGAAACCATTGGAGAAGCCGTTGTTGACTAGGACCTGCCTTACCCTACAGAGTTCTTCGTCGACTTGCTTCCATTCTGAGCTGTGGCTGAGAGCACGGTCGACATATGCGTTAACAACACTCCTCTTGTACCTGTCTGGGCAGTCGCTGTTGGCATTTAGGCACATTCCTATGTTCGTTTCCTTAGTGTAGACTGCAGTGTGGAAACCTCCGCTCTTTTCCATGACTGTTACATCTTGAAAGGGCAGGTTCCCATCCTTTTCCATCTCGTAAGTGAAACGCAGCACGGAACTGCTCAAATGCCTCCTTCAGCTCCTGCAGATGTCTGACATCAGGTACCTGTGTAAAAATGTCGTCAACATACCTGCAGTATATGGCCGGTTTCAAGTTCATGTCGACTAAGACTTTTTGCTCGATGGTACCCATGTAGAAGTTTGCAAACGGGACACCTAAGGGAGAACCCATGGCGACCCCATCTACTTGCTTATACATGTGCCCATCCGAGCTCAAGAAGGGTGCCTCTTTAGTACAAGCTTGGAGTAGTTTCCTCAGAATATTTTCTGGTATGTCAAGAGGAGTATGAAGGAGGAGGAGGCTGGATCACGATACACTCTGTCGGCTATCATCCCGATTGTCTCGTACACAGGTACGTTGGTAAACAGCGATTCTACGTCCAACGAGGCTCTTATCCCTGTGGCCCGTGTGCCCCGCAGTAAGTCAACAAATTCCTTTGGAGACTTCAGGCTGAAGGCGCAAGGAACATAAGGAGTCAGCAGGCCGTTGAGTCGCTTCGCCAGTCTGTACGTGGGTGTGGGTATCTGGCTAATGATTGGCCGAAGTGGGTTTCCAGGCTTGTGTGTCTTGACATTTCCATACGCATATCCAGGTTTATATTCTCCAATGATCTTTGGCAGGTGGAGTCCGGATTTCTTGGCGTTCACAGTTTCGATCAGTTTGTTGACCTTTGCTTTCAATTCGGCTGTAGTGTCCTTCGTTACCCTTTGGAACTTAGTTTGGTCAGAGAGTATGATGTTCATTTTCGCCAGATATTCGTCTTTTTTAAGAATGACATATATTGGACAATATATATATTTTTTTTTTAGATATATACAAGAGTTGTTACATTCTTGTACAGCCACTAGTACGCATAGCGTTTCGGGCAAGTCCTTAATCCTATGGTCCCTGGAATACGATTCCCTGCCGCGAAGAATCGTTTTTTCATCCAAGTACACATTTTACTGTTGCATTAAACAGAGGCTACAGTTAAGGAATTGCGCCCAGTAAATCGTCCCCGGCCAGGATACGAACCCATGACATAGCGCTCGCGGAACGCCAGGCGAGTGTCTTACCACTACACCACGGAGACTGCTACACCACGGAGATATGTCAAATATTGGAAAATGAATGACATATAAAGCAATTATAGGTATATATATATATATATATATATATATATATATATATATATATATATATATATATATATATATATATATATATATATATATATATATATATATATATATATATATATAAAGTAAATAAATAAATAAATGCCCATAGGACGCTACAAACGGGTGCTAAACATTTCAAGTGTGCTGAATGGAGGCCAAAGATTCAGAAAACGCTCCAGTACAATAAGTCACATGATTGTGCATACAGATGATAAACCTCATGAATGTCCTGAGTGTGGCAAGGGATTCAGTTGTTTGCGACTTATAAAAACTCACAGGATGGTGCAGGATACAGCTGATAAACCTCTCGTGTATCATGAGTGTGGAAAAGCTTCAGATGATGCATTCAGATGATGAACATTACCTAGTTCCTTCATCTGGGAAGAATGAAGACATATTGGTGCATTCGGATGATAAAAACTAACTACTGTAGTTCAATTGATCAACAGACTGTATATCATATGCAGACTGTATGTGGATCTGCGGGCCACTCCAAACAACAGCCTGGTGGACCAAGCTCCACCAGGCCTAAAGCACAAAGTGGTCCACTGGCACCGGCAACTTCAACCATAAATGTTCTCAAAGATTACTAAAAATTATTGAATTAGACTAGACTACAGTATATTGGCAATCTTAACCGTGTATCTGTTTTCACCAATACAGTACATGCTTCAACATATCAGCAATACTTGATATGCAAATATATACACATATATCCATATACAGTATATACACATACATATATAATACAAAAATTATAAAATTTACTTACTTAATATTACATTGCAAATATTCAAGGTTTTGAAGACACTTTTCTTCTTGCGCTCAACAAGGTAAGGCTTGCACCACAGATTCTGTCAGGGGTGGAAGTGTATTAGCATTGTATAGAAAATATTTACCAAATAGTTTTAAATACATAAAACTACAAATAGTAATTATTGAATTATTACATTACGCTTATACTCGTACATTCTGTTAAAGAGTGTCAAATTTCTACATTAGACTACCATATTACCTATATTAATTTTAATAATGTATTGACAGATGCAATATGTATTAAAATTCTAAAAATAAGTCATGCATTATATACAATTTGTGGGAAACTGTCTGCTGAGAAAAGCTGGTGTGGGGGTTGTTACAGGAGTGAGTAATAATCAAAGCTGGTGCATATAACATCCTTGTCAGGCACATGCAAAAGTGAACACTTCCAGAATTGGAGACATGCAGAAATGTAACATGTGGAAATAGAGGCATGCCAAAACAAAGACATGCATAAATTCAAATTCTTATCTAAATAATTTCTAGTGATTATTATATAAATTATTCAATCAGTACTAGATCAAATATTCACAAAAAAAGGAGAAGAGATATTTGATATTCAATACCATCCTCCCTTTGGAAAGAGTAATCATGTCCTGTTGGACATTAATTATATGTTAAGATATAATCTAAAAGAAAATTGGGACATTGAAATGGTTGTTAAACTCTATTTCAATAAAGGACACTATAGGTTAGAGGCTTAAAATGCCAAAACTAGATGGTAGAATAAAAAGAAGATATTGTAAAAGGTAACCAAACAAAGATGCCACAGAAATATTAGAAAATTTACTTTCGCAAGTAGCGTGGTAGACACGGTTGAAACAAGTTAGGTGAGAGGGTGGTGGAGGCCAAGACCATCAGTAGTTTCAAAGCATTATATGACAGTGCTGGGATGGGACACCACAGGCGTAGCCACAAATAATAGAATTTGGCGGCTCATATCACATTTTTTAAAATTAGAGATAAGGATGGTAATAAAGTTCAATGTAAAAACACCTATTATTATCGAATTTGTGAGAACTTCATATAAAATTAACAACTGAGCAAAGTATAGTATCATAGAAATAAAAAAAAAATGCTGCATGTTTTTTTTCATATTACCTTTCTGTAGATTTTTTCCTTTGTTACTACGTGAATGATCCGGTTCAGTAGTGTTGTTGTAGTTGCCTGCAGTACCTGCAGTTTGAAACAAATGTTAGAGACAATAGGCAGATCATTGATGTATATAAGAAATAGGAGAGGTCCCAAGATGCTGCCCTGTGGCACTCTAACAGTTATTGAATAATAATTCATAATTCATTTTTTTTAATGTCCCTGCGACCTAGTCCTCGACCAGGCCTCCACCCCCCAGGAAGCATCCTGTAACAACTGACTCACACACAGGTACCTATTTTACTGCTAGGTAACAGGGACATAGGGTGAAAGAAACTCTGCCCATTGATTCTCGCCGGTGCCTGGGATCGAATCTAGGACCACAGGATCACAAGTCCAGTCCGGCATAGTAGGCCGAGAAGTGTGTTATATATATATATACACATTATGTAACATATAATGTATATATATATAATGTATGTATATATATATATATATATATATATATATATATATATATATATATATATATATATATATATATATATATATATATATATATATATATATATATATATACACACACACATACATACATACAGAGAGATGGACACAGAGAACTGGAGAGACACATCCAGACAGACAGACACACACACACAGAGAATTATTATTAGGAGAACATAGACCCCACACAACCTATAAATTATGTGAGAAATCTTTAAGGAATTCTGATAAAGAAAGAGATCTAGGGGTAGTTCTAAATAGAAAACTATCACCTGAGGACCACATAAAGAACATTGTGTGAGGAGCCTATGCCACGCATTCCAACTTCAGAGTTGCTTTTAAATACATGGATGGCGAAATACTAAAGAAATTGTTCACCACTTTTGTTAGCCCAAAGCTAGAATATGCAGCAGTTGTGGGGTGCCCATATTGGGGTGCCATCACATTTAAACCACCACCAAGCCCACAAATACGTCAACATGAACCAGTATTACACCGTCTAACATACTCTGTCAGATGTAACAACTAAATTTGTGAATTCAAGAACTAATCTATTGCATAACACAGTGTTAGTACGAGAAAAACATTACTTACATTCGAAGCCATGTTTTAAAATGGCGGGGATCTTGTTGTATTGACGCTCCACACTGTGTGTTCATTTGCGTAAGACGAGCGTGTGACAATTTACTACAACAATTATTTAATTATTCTTATTCTTTATTTTACTATCTTTCGGGTACATGAAATTTCAAAATTATTTATACAAAATAATATAAATGCATTGTCATACCCTTATATATTATAGAAAATACGATTCCATGAACGAAGTCAAAGTCATTCACCGAACGTATTAGTCATTTTTTTTCTCACAAACAATAGGAAATAACAAAACCACATAGAATATAAGTGTACAGTAAAGTCAATTTTATTTAGGACAGTACATACATAGTTGATTTACAAACATAATGTTGGATTTATAGATAGAGCTAGTGCATCCAATACCTAAAGCCACTATAGTAGGCATAGCATTTCAGGCAACCGGGCAGTATATATGGACACCTTACTCAAATCTCTAAATATGTTAGATATTAAGTCCCTGCACATCCTCTCATGTGTATTTTATATATATATATAAAACGCTGAACTGTAATGTCAATCCTGACCTTAAAAGCTTCCTAGAAGGTTGTAACAGATCCCATGAGCACCACACAAGAAACAAATACCTATTTGATATTCCAAGAGTACGACTTAGTCAAACTAGAAATGCTTTACAAATCAAGGGACCTCGAATGTGGAATGACCTTCCCAATTATGTTAAAGACTGTACCTCTCCCAACCAGTTTAAGATAAAAACTAAGTACTACCTAATTAACTCAATGTAACCTACCTAACCACCAAAATGTCAATCCATATCTTTTATTTTAAACAATGCTTTTTTGTTGACCAAATTGTATTTTTACTATTGTTCTGCCATGTTTCCCCCCCCCCGTTTTTTCCCTTTTTTCTTATTTTTTCTCAACACAATTTATACTTTAATTATGCGGATCAGGACATCACCTGATCAAACACATCAAACATCGTTTGACCACCATCAAACAACCACACATTTCGTGTGTGTTTGACGCTCACTGATATGTTCCAGCGTTGTTTTATATATGGTGCTATTCTATCTTACGCTTTGTTGCTCTTTTTTACCTACGGGCTCATAGAACATTCTATTGCGAAAACATTGGCACAAAAATGAATGACGTACATAGAATAATAATATCAGGACAGTGAAATAATTATAAACTTTCAAAGCGCTGTATCGCCCATGTGTCATCATGTCACCAATACTGGGTAACAGTTCCGCCACTTCCCACACTCTTGCGGGTGGGCCGCGACCATTATTCTACGTTTATATTCATATCACCGTGTTGGGAATTTCATTGCGAATCCATTGATCCCAAAATTAACTCTGTAGGACAAGTGTGGAAGTGATAACAATCCCAAGAGTAAAAACATTTTGTTGCTGTTGGGCACTCACGGCGAGTCATCTACGTAGTTATTTATTTGGTGCTGGTATCCATATACCTTTTGTGACCATTTTTACTGATGTTCTTCTAGAGAATTTTATTGCAAACACGTTGGTACCAAAATGAAATACGTAGCTCGAGAACTAAAGTCAGGAGAGTAAAAAGAGTATACACATTTTTGTTTTGACGCTTAAGGTTATTGTGAGTACTCATCGCACTTTGTACTTTTGGTTTTAAATTCTTACTAATCATAACTCCAAGTTCCCTTTCGAAATACCCGACTTCGCAATCACAACACCATTTATCTCGTATCTTGTAACTCTATCATATCATTACCTAACCTCAAAACTTTACATTTATCAGCATTGAACTGCATCTGTCAACCTTTTGCCCATTTCAAAACTCTATTTAGATCAACTTGAAGAGATAGTGAGTCTTCTTCTGTGTTATTTCCCTACCGATTTTTGTATCATCGGCAAATTTGCAAAAGGTGTTACTCAAACCTGAATCTAAATCATTTATATATACAGTATTATAAACAACAGAGGTCCCAGGACAGAGCTTTGAGGTACTCAACCTACAACATTTTCCAACTCTGACTTAACCCCATTTATACTAACTCTGTTGAGCGTTGACCATTTATACATCAACTCTGTTGATGTGAGCACTTAATTGGCAGTCAGTGGAGGAGCTTAATTCTTAAAAAGCAATATATACTATCGATCGTGATATAGTTTAGTATGTGTTTTAAAGAAAAAAGAGCATATCAATGTTATATCACAGAAAACGAATTTATCATAAACTCATGTATTTGTCTTATTTGTAACCACATTGGTTTCATTTTGGATACAAATGTACATGGAGATTCAGAATGGAAATTAATTATAGTTGAACCTACAGAGAGGAGTTTAAGAATCTGTGGTGAGAGTGATGGACACAGCTTTCACAATTATACTTCAGAGAATGTAAACATCTAAGAGTCATTAGAAATATGTGTAGAATAATAAACCCTACATTGTTTGAGTTAGGGAAAACACCATTTGTCATATAGATACTAGCTGTTCTTAAAGATTCACCCATTTTGCACCAGCAAGATAACATATTAGACTTTAAGGGTTGACGAACGTTAATCTTCTTGTTTGATAAACTTTGCACTTGAGACATAGTTAATAAGAACACGCCAATATATAAGACAACAAAAAGTTTTCAGATTCTTTCACACCACTTTCCAGCAACTTTTATAATTTATATAAATTATTTTAGGTAATAATACATAAATTATATATTTAAACATGATATTAGTGTTTAGTGGAATGCATAAGGAGTCAAATTGTGTAAAAAGAGTGATTTTTAGAAAATTTGGAAAACTACTTTTTTCTGATCATATATTATAACTAAATGGATTTTGAACGTTTCACTGAGCCAATAAATATCATTAACAATTTATTAATGAATTTTACAAAATAACACTATAAATTTTATATTTAAACATGTAAAAATTATTTGTAATACATTAAGAACAAAATAGTTGTAGAAAAACAATTTATTATAAAACCTTTGAGTTTGGATTTTTTTATTATAAGTTTCTCAAAGGCTCTCCTGCACCATTCTCAATGCAAATCATTCCCACACCTATGGGAAGAGATAGACGAACGTTTTCTAGATGATTTGTGTTTGCTGGGTAGTTACGTGGGTCTCTCCTGGGGGGCGGGAGGACCCTTTAGCTTGTGATTATAGTAGCTGTCAGGGAAACCGTGACACTATTGATTGCATGCTTGTGTCTTCAATGGATATCCTTCATTTGTTCAGTTAGTTCATGTTGTCAGCCCGAAGTGTCAGCAGGATGGAGCCTGCTGTCACTTCTCGAGGGGCTGTTGAAAGCTATGTTGCAAATGCCACTTGATGGACAATAACGTAACCATTCGCTGTGGAGTAACTTAGTCTGTGATATTTTTTCTTTGATTTGCAATATTGCATCATCAGTGGGCACACCTGTGTTCAGGTTAGTTCAGTATGCAGCCGCACAGCAAAGGTTGCTATTTAGCTGTTTGTTATCGTGCCACTGGATGGACATTAACGTAACGTAAACTCGGTAATGTAGTTAGTTATTAACTCTTGTTATTAATAAATTGTTATGTTATAGAAAATGGTCTTTGTTGTCAACCCTTCAACCATATTATTCCACACATGTTTCTGCATATTACGATTAAATGTTGATGTGATCTTGATATGACGGCTGTTCTTGGGAATTCGAATTCCAATTCATAGCGCCACATCACATATAAATATTTGATTGTAAGAACCCGTCAGTTACCCTTTATTAGTTTTAATGTCCTGTTTAACTAGGAGGAGCCAGCAGCCTATTGTGGACAGGTTTTCACCCCTAGTGGTGGAGGCCTGGCGGTTTGCTCCCGCTTTTCCTATTTCTATTGGACTCATGCTTAACTGCCGTGAGCAGCCTTTAAACTTGTAGTCCACCTCCTAAGGGAGGTAGGTGTAGAAAAAAATCTCACAACTGGCGCCCAACATGGGGCTATGCAACTTGGGTTCGAGCCCATGAAGTGCAATCTTATTGATTTTTTAAAGTAAAATAAGATATCGTTGCAGAACATTGTGGAACAGTATTGTTGGAGGTATGTTTTGTGGACGGTTGTCACACTTAGGTACACACACACCACACACACTGTATGAAAGAGGTATTTCATGGTAGATATGGGGAAATCTGTCTGGCTTTTTGTGGCTGCTAGTTAGTGGACATTGACACACTCATGGGTGAGGGGTGTCAGCTCAGCAGCAGGTGTCGTGGACACCAAGCCAGCGTGCAACAGTGGTTGCAAAGGGTGCATTCAGGATCTGCCTGAGGTGCAAGACACCACCTACCTTAGGGTAGACGAAGCTTCTAGAAGTGACCTCAAGAGTGAGAGGTCTTATTGGACGACACTGTAGTTGACAAGGGTGTCATAGGAGTGTAGTTGTTATTACACAGCTAAGGATCCGAGTAGACTTCTTTAGAAAAGGGAGTAATTCATCTGTAGATAGACAGGTGATGGAATTTCTTGCCAGAGTGGGGACTGTACAACCCCAGGAAGAATTCGTGGTAGTCACTAGAGAGGTTCAGCAGAGGCTCCCGTTTGCAGAGGTGACAGCAAGGCCGAGTTCCAGCCTGACGGTGAGAGCGCAGCAAGTCAATGCTGGCTCAAGTGCAGATTGCAAGGAGGCAATCTCACACAGGGAAGGGAAGCCAAACCCACCCTAGTGCACTTAACCCGGTGACGAGGTATGAAGGTAAAGATTCCTAGCTTAGCAGTTCTGAGAAAGACGATTCGATGGAGGCATACATCGATCGCCTTTTGAAGAAAGGCTGCCAATGCAAGATGGCAAAGGTCATTTTGGGCTGGTGATTTTCCATGGTTCAGATCCCCAGCAGCATAATGATTTTGTTCTTTAAGGATTGCCTTGGTAAAAGGGTATAGTGGATCTGCAGAGGGAATGCTGATCACATTCCATGTTAGGTCCAGGGAGAAATGGACAAGGGAGTTTGACAGATGTCAAAAGTTTCGCTTGAGTCTTTGTTAGAGTAGCGAGACCTAGGAGAAGCAAGGGAGAGACCCCAAGCTAAGTAGGGTGAGCGTAGGTGCTTGTAGACGAGGTTTTCTCCCAGATAGTTCAGTCGGTAGAGCAAGACCGGCTGGTGTTGGGCAGTTGGACAGTGCGAGTGACCCTCATTGCTGAAGATATTGTTCATCGAATACGCAAGGAAAATTCATATATGAACATGGATTTCATAGCAGAAATCTACAACAAAGCATTGATAATGATTGCAGATTTGTGCTTAGAATTCACAAACAAAGTTCTCAGTTGGGAATGCCATCATCGAATCGATCTGCTACTGCTTAGTTCGGATGTAGAATTGCGTCGTGGACAAAATTGTAACACGGTTGATCTGTTATTGTATGTGCAATCAAATATTCCTAAGCTAAAGCATGAGCAAAAATTAATTTACGATCAAATAATTAAAACTGTCAATAACGGGCTTGGAGAAATCTTCCTCTTAGATACGCCAGGAGGAACTGGTGAAACAAACCTAACTAGATTGATTCTGGCAGTAAATCAATCCCAAAATGGCATAGAAATGTTGCACGGGGGAGTTTGAATGAATTGCATGTTCAATGACAATTTCAAAACCGAATGAGCAGTTCTTCCACCTGATAGCAATGTCGCAGCTATTGCGGAAAACGCAAGAGCTAGGCTATGCCACAATAATATTCAGTCTAACATTCAAAGCAAGTTAGTCACATACAAGTCCGTCGACACAGTTGTGGAAGCAGATGAAGCGGTTAATTATCCAACAGAATTTTGGAATTCACTCGAACTGCCCAGGATACCACTGCACGTACTGCAATTGAGAAGCGGTGTGCCAATTACCATGTTACGAAATATCAACCATCCAAAGGTTTGCAACGGCACACGGGTTGGAGTAAAAAAAAATAATCAGCAACGTCGTAGAAGCAACAATCTTGACAGGACCTTTCAAAGGTGAAGATGTCCTCATTCCTCGCATTCCTATAATTCCAACGGATTTGCCATTGTAATTTAAGAGATTGTAATTTCTAATTCGATTGGCGTTTGCAATCACCATCAACAAAGCTCAGGGCCAAACTTTAGAATGGTCCGGTTTATATCTAGACACGGATTGCTTCCCACATGGACAATTATATGTTTTGTGTTCTAGAGTCGGCAAACCAGACAATCTCTATATCTCCACAGACAATAGAACAACATAAATATTGCATACCCACAAGCATTGTGAAATTAAACATATTAGAAATGTGCACTTTTTCTTTTCTTTCTTTTCCATTTAACCAGACTTGAGCCACAGCAACGCGCGGCGGGTACAGCTAGTTTAAAATAAACCAATAGGAAACAATTTATTGAAAAAAAAGAGAATCACTCGTCCTGTTAGGCAAATCGGGCCTTGCATAGTAGGCCGAGAAGTGCGTTCTGGCTACTAGGTACGACATATGTTTATATATATATTACTATATTTTGGTAGCAGTCTTTCCTGTAGACATATATCATTAAATATGACCGAAAAAGTAAGATTAATAATTCTAACACGAATTTTCTCAATCTTTCGTACATTTCTTTTCACTGTTGAAGGTAAATCAAAAATCAATTCTCCAAAATTCATTTTTATTTCTAGTCTGACGCGACACGAGCGCGTTTCGTAAAACTTATTACATTTTCAAAGACTTTAGTTCACAAATACACAACTGAATAGAACTTACGCATCTCCGATTTTATATCTACATTTGAGTGAGGTGGAAGGGGTGATGTGGCATTAACACAAGACAGAACAAGAGGTGGCATTAATAGGGTATTAATTTCATCAACACAAGACAGAACACGAAACAATGGGTATTGAATAGAAGTGTTTGTAGAAAGCCTATTGGTCCATATTTCTTGATGCTTCTATATTGGAGCGGAGTCTTGAGGTGGGTAGAATATAGTTGTGCAATAATTGGCTGTTGATTGCTGGTGTTGACTTCTTGATGTGTAGTGCCTCGCAAACGTCAAGCCGCCTGCTATCGTTGTATCTATCGATGATTTCTGTGTTGTTTACTAGGATTTCTCTGGCGATGGTTTGGTTGTGGGAAGAGATTATATGTTCCTTAATGGAGCCCTGTTGCTTATGCATCGTTAAACGCCTAGAAAGAGATGTTGTTGTCTTGCCTATATACTGGGTTTTTAGGAGCTTTTAGTCCCCAAGAGGGCATTTGAAGGCATAGACGACGTTAGTCTCTTTTAAAGCGTTCTGTTTTGTGTCTGGAGAGTTTCTCATGAGTAGGCTGGCCGTTTTTCTGGTTTTATAGTAAATCGTCAGTTGTATCCTCTGATTTTTGTCTGTAGGGATAACGTTTCTATTAATAATATCTTTCAGGACCCATTCCTCCGTTTTATGAGCTGTGGAAAAGAAGTTCCTGTAAAAAAGTCTAATAGGGGGTATAGGTGTTGTGTTAGTTGTCTCTTCAGAGGTTGCATGGCTTTTCACTTTCCTTCTTATGATGTCTTCGACGAAACCATTAGAGAAGCCGTTATTGACTAGAACCTGCCTTACCCTACAGAGTTCTTCGTCACCTTGCTTCCATTCTGAGCTGTGGCTGAGAGCACGGTCGACATATGCGTTAACAACACTCCTCTTGTACCTGTCTGGGCAGTCGCTTTTGGCATTTAGGCACATTCCTATGTTCGTTTCCTTAGTGTAGACTGCAGTGTGGAAACCTCCGCCCTTTTCCATGACTGTTACATCTAGAAAGGGCAGCTTCCCATCCTTTTCCATCTCATAAGTGAAACGCAGCACGGAACTCTGCTCAAATGCCTCCTTCAGCTCCTGCAGATGTCTGACATCAGGTACCTGTGTAAAAATGTCGTCAACATACCTGCAGTATATGGCCGGTTTCAAGTTCATGTCGACTAAGACTTTTTGCTCGATGGTACCCATGTAGAAGTTTGCAAACAGGACACCTAGGGGAGAACCCATGGCGACCCCATCTACTTGCTTATACATGTGCCCATCCGGGCTCAAGAAGAGTGCCTCTTTAGTACAAGCTTGGAGTAGTTTCCTCAGAATATTTTCTGGTATGTCAAGAGGAGTACAGGCTGGATCACGATACACTCTGTCGGCTATCATTCCGATTGTCTCGTCCACAGGTACGTTGGTAAACAGCGATTCTACGTCCAACGAGGCTCTTATCCCTGTGGCCCGTGTGCCCCGCAGTAAGTCAACAAATTCCTTTGGAGACTTCAGGCTGAAGGCGCAAGGAACATAAGGAGTCAGCAGGCCGTTGAGTCGCTTCGCCAGTCTGTACGTGGGTGTGGGTATCTGGCTAATGATTGGCCGAAGTGGGTTTCCAGGCTTGTGTGTCTTGACATTTCCATACGCATATCCAGGTTTATATTCCCCAATGATCTTTGACAGGTGGAGTCCAGATTTCTTGGCGTTCACAGTTTCGATCAGTTTGTTGATCTATATTCTACCCACCTCAAGACTCCGCTCCAATATAGAAGCATCAAGAAATATGGACCAATAGGCTTTCTACAAACACTTCTATTCAATACCCATTGTTTCGTGTTCTGTCTTGTGTTGATGAAATTAATACCCTATTAATGCCACCTCTTGTTCTGTCTTGTGTTGATGAAATTAATACCCTATTAATGCCACCTCTTGTTCTGTCTTGTGTTAATGCCACATCACCCCTTCCACCTCACTCAAATGTAGATATAAAATCGGAGATGCGTAAGTTCTATTCAGTTATATATATATATATATATATATATATATATATATATATATATATATATATATATATATATATATATATATATATATATATATATATATATATATATATATATATATATATATATATATATATATATATATATATATATATATATATATTAGTATATTTTGGTAGCAGTCTTTCCTGTAGACATATATTATTAAATATGACCGAAAAAGTAGGATTAATAATTCTAATGTCGCCAGACACAAAGCAGAGCGCTTTAAAAGAGACCAACGTCGTCTATGCCTTCAAATGCCCTCTTGGGGAATGTAAGCCTCAAAAAACTCAGTACATAGGCAAGACAACAACATCTCTTTCCAGGCGTTTAACGATGCATAAGCAACAGGGCTCCATTAAGGAACATATAATCTCTTCCCACAACCAAACCATCACCAGAGAAATCTTAGCAAACAACACAGAAATCATCGATAGATACAGCGATAGCAGGCGGCTTGACATCTGCGAGGCACTACACATCAAGAAGTTAACACCAGCAATCAACAGCCAATTAATGCACAACTATATTCTACCCACTTCAAGACTCCGCTCCAATATAGAAGCATGAAGAAATATGGGCCAATAGGCCCTCTGCAATTACTTCCATTCCTACCCTCAATACCCATTGTTTCGTGTTCTGGCTTGTGTTGAAAGTTTGTTTTCACCTCATCCAAAACTGTTGTAACATATCACCTCACCCAAATGCAGGTATAAAAAATCGAAGATGTTTAAGCTCTATTCAGTTATAGTTGTGTGTGTGTGTAAACTAAAGTCTCTGAAAATGTAATAAGTTTTACAAAACGCGCTCAAGTGTCGCGTCAGACTAGAAATAAAAATGAATTTTGGAGAATTGATTTTTCAATTACCATCAACAGTGAAAAGAAACATAAGAAAGATCGAGAAAATTCGTGTTAGAATTATTAATCTTACTTTTTCGGTCACAATTAATAATATATGTCTACAGGAAAGACTGCTACCAAAATATACTAATATATATATATATATATATATATATATATATATATATATATATATATATATATATATATATATATATATATATATATATATATATATATATATATATATATATATATATATATATATATATATATATATATATATATATATACATATATACATCACTAAGAACTCTTTGACCCGGCCAGGATTCGAACCCATGCCGTCCGGGATCACCCCTAAATGTACACAGTACCGTGACCACCGCACCAATGATCGTCTATAAGGATTGGTCAGTCTTGGCGCTTATTAACTAAGGTCCCTGACTGACCAACCCCCGACGACACTCATGGATCCATTTGGGTACAGTTTTTCATCAAATTCTGACGCATGCACGGGCCGCACTGAGTCTAACATGTGTGAGAAAGCTGCATGAACGCGCAAGCCATATATCACTAAGAACTCTTTGACCCGGCCAGGATTCGAACCCATGCCGTCCAGGATCACCCCTAAACGTACACAGTACCGTGACCATATATATATATATATATATATATATATATATTTTATTAAATATGACCGAAAATGTAAGATTAATAATTCTAACACGAATTTTCTCAATCTTTCGTACATTATGCTTCACTGTTGGAGGTAAATCAAAAATCACTTCTCCAAAATTCATTTTTATTTCTAGTCTGACGCGACACGGGCGCGTTTCGTAAAACTTATTACATTTTCAAAGACTTCACAAATACACAACTGATTAGAACTTGCGTTTCCCTGATTTTATATCTACATTTGAGTGAGGTGGGAAGGGTGATGTGGCATTACATTTGAGTAAGGTGGGAAGGATGATGTGGCATTAGAGGATATTAATAGGGTATTAAAAGTATCAACACAAGACAGAACACGAAACAATGGATATTGAATAGAAGTGTTTGTAGAAAGCCTATTGGTCCATATTTCTTGATGCTTCTATATTGGAGCGGAGTCTTGAGGTGGGTAGAATATAGTTGTGCAATAATTGGCTGTTGATTGCTGGTGTTGACTTCTTGATGTGTAGTGCCTCGCAAACGTCGAGCCGCCTGCTATCGCTGTATCTATCGATGATTTCTGTGTTGTTTACTAGGATTTCTCTGGCGATGGTTTGGTTATGGGAAGAGATTATATGTTCCTTAATGGAGCCCTTAATGGAGGCTTTCTACAAACACTTCTATTCAATATCCATTGTTTCGTGTTCTGTCTTGTGTTGATACTTTTAATACCCTATTAATATCCTCTAATGCCACATCATCCTTCCCACCTTACTCAAATGTAATGCCACATCACCCTTCCCACCTCACTCAAATGTAGATATAAAATCAGGGAAACGCAAGTTCTAATCAGTTGTGTATTTGTGAAGTCTTTGAAAATGTAATAAGTTTTACGAAACGCGCCCGTGTCGCGTCAGACTAGAAATAAAAATGAATTTTGGAGAAGTGATTTTTGATTTACCTCCAACAGTGAAGCATAATGTACGAAAGATTGAGAAAATTCGTGTTAGAATTATTAATCTTACTTTTTCGGTCATATTTAATAAAATATGTCTACAGGAAAGACTGCTACCAAAATATACTAATATATATATATATATATATATATATATATATATATATATATATATATATATATATATATATATGTTGTTAGTTTCTTGATAATCAAGAAACTAACAACATTATATGGAGGACCTATGGCAATTCCACGACCAAGAGATGGCTTCCTGAACCTTGCAGGAATTAACCTCACTGAGGACCAAGTCTCTCTCCTAAATCTGGGCATAAACTGTCATGTTATGTCCAGACCGAGTGAGATGGCCCGGAAAGTAGAGTGGGAAATTCTGTTGGACGACATATTCGACCTCGAGACACAAAAGAAGGTCACTACCAAAGATACCTTACAAGCAGAACTTATTGCAGAAGGAGGAAAGAATCGAGGCAATTACAGAAGCACCATACTGTCCCCCGAGCTCAAAGCGGCAGCTAAAAGCCTTCGTGAGAACAAGGAGATAGTTGTCAGGAGAGGTGACAAGTCGCCAATATATGTCATTCTTAAAAAAGACGAATATCTGGCGAAAATGAACATCATACTCTCTGACCAAACTAAGTTCCAAAGGGTAACGAAGGACACTACAGCCGAATTAAAAGCAAAGGTCAACAAACTGATCGAAACTGTGAACGCCAAGAAATCCGGACTCCACCTGCCAAAGATCATTGGGGAATATAAACCTGGATATGCGTATGGAAATCTCAAGACACACAAGCCTGGAAACCCACTTCGGCCAATCATTAGCCAGATACCCACACCCACGTACAGACTGGTGAAGCGACTCAACGGCCTGCTGACTCCTTATGTTCCTTGCGCCTTCAGCCTGAAGTCTCCAAAGGAATTTGTTGACTTACTGCGGGGCACACGGGCCACAGGGATAAGAGCCTCGTTGGACGTAGAATCGCTGTTTACCAACGTACCTGTGGACGAGACAATCGGGATGATAGCCGACAGAGTGTATCGTGATCCAGCCTTTACTCCTCTTGACATACCAGATAATATTCTGAGGAAACTACTCCAAGCTTGTACTAAAGAGGCACCCTTCTTGAGCCCGGATGGGCACATGTATAAGCAAGTAGATGGGGTCGCCATGGGTTCTCCCCTAGGTGTCCTGTTTGCAAACCTCTACATGGGTACCATCGAGCAAAAAGTCTTAGTCGACATGAACTTGAAACCAGCCATATACTGCAGGTATGTTGACGACATTTTTACACAGGTACCTGATGTCAGACATCTGCAGGAGCTGAAGGAGGCATTTGAGCAGAGTTCTGTGTTGCGTTTCACTTACGAGATGGAAAAGGATTGGAAGCTGCCCTTTCTAGATGTAACAGTCAAGGAAAAGAGCGGAGGTTTCCTCACTGCAGTCTACACTAAGGAAACGAACATAGGAATGTGCCTAAATGCCAACAGCGACTGCACAGACAGGTACAAGAGGAGTGTTGTTAACGCATATGTCGACCGTGCTCTCAGCCACAGCTCAGAATGGAAGCAAGTCGACGAAGAACTCTGTAGGGTAAGGCAGGTCCTAGTCAACAACGGCTTCTCCAATGGTTTCGTCGAAGACATCATAAGAAGGAAAGTGAAACGCCATGCAACCTCTGAAGAGACAACTAACACAACACCTATAACCCCTATTAGACTATTTTACAGGAACTTCTTTTCCACAGCTCATAAAACGGAGGAAAGGGTCCTGAAAGATATTGTTAATAGAAACGTTATCCCTAAAGACAAAAATCAGAGGATACAACTGACGATTTACTATAAAACCAGAAAAACGGCCAGCCTACTCATGAGAAACTCTCCAGACACAAAACAGAACGCTTTGAAAGAGACTAACGTCGTCTATGCCTTCAAATGCCCGCTTGGGGACTGTAAGCTCCAAAAAACCCAGTATATAGGCAAGACAACAACATCTCTTTCTAGGCGTTTAACGATGCATAAGCAACAGGGCTCCATTTAGGAACATATAATCTCTTCCCACAACCAAACCATCGCCAGAGAAATCCTAGTAAACAACACAGAAATCATCGATAGATACAGCGATAGCAGGCGGCTTGACGTTTGCGAGGCACTACACGTCAAGAAGTCAACACCAGCAATCAACAGCCAATTAATGCACAACTATATTCTACCCACCTCAAGACTCCGCTCCAATATAGAAGCATCAAGAAATATGGACCAATAGGCTTTCTACAAACATTTCTATTCAATACCCATTGTTTCATGTTCTGTCTTGTGTTGATGAAATTAATACCCTATTAATACCACCTCTTGTTCTGTCTTGTGTTGATGAAATTAATATCCTATTAATGCCACCTCACCCTATCCACCTCACTCAAATGTAGATATAAAATCGGAGATGCGTAAGTTCTATTCAGTTGTGTATTTGTAAACTAAAGTCTTTGAAAATGTAATAAGTTTTACGAAACGCGCTCGTGTCGCGTCAGACTAGAAATAAAAATGAATTTTGGAGAATTGATTTTTGATTTACCTCCAACAGTGAAAAGAAATGTACGAAAGATTGAGAAAATTCGTGTTAGAATTATTAATCTTACTTTTTCGGTCATATTTAATAATATATATATATATATATATATATATATATATATATATATATATATATATATATATATATATATATATATATATATATAAATATATATATATTTATATATATATATATATATATATATATATTTATATATATATATATTTATATATGTCGTACCTAGTAGCCAGAACTCACTTCTCAGCCTACTATGCAAGGCCCGATTTGCCTAATAAGCCAAGTTTTCCTGAATTAATATATTTTCTCTATTTTTTTTCTTATGAAATGAGGAAGCTACCCATTTCATTATGTATGAAGTCAATTTTTTTTATTGGAGTTAAAATTAACGTAGATATATGACCGAACCTAACCAACCCTACCTAACCTAACCTAACCTATCTTTATAGGTTAGGTTCGGTTAGGTAGCCGAAAAAGTTAGGTTAGGTTAGGTTAGGTAGGTTAGGTAGTCGAAAAAACATTAATTCATGAAAACTTGGCTTATTAGGCAAATCGGGCCTTGCATAGTAGGCTGAGAAGTGCGTTCTGGCTACTAGGTACGACATATATATATATATATATATATATATATATATATATATATATATGTCGTACCTAGTAGCCAGAACGCACTTTTTGGCCTACTATACAAGGCCAAATTTGCATAATAAGCCAAGTTTTCCTGAATTAATATATTTTCTCTAATTTTTTTCTTATGAAATGATAAAGCTACCCATTTCATTATGTATGAGGTCAATTTTTTTTATTGGAGTTAAAATTAACGTAGATATATGACCGAACCTAACCAACCCTACCTAACCTAACCTAACCTATCTTTATAGGTTAGGTTTGGTTAGGTAGCCGAAAAAGTTAGGTTAGGTTAGGTTAGGTAGGTTAGGTAGTCGAAAAACAATTAATTCATGAAAACTTGGCTTATTAGGCCAATTGGGCCTTGCATAGTAGGCTGAGAAGTGCGTTCTGGCTACTAAGTACGACATATATATATATATATATATATATATATATATATATATATATATATATATATATATATATATATATATTTATATATATATATATATATATATATATATATATATATATATATATATATATATATATATATATATATATATATATATATATGTCGTACCTAGTAGCCAGAACGCACTTCTCAGCCTACTATGCAAGGCCCGATTTGCCCAATAAGCCAAGTTTTCATGAATTAATTGTTTTTCGACGACCTAACCTACCTAACCTAACCTAACCTAACTTTTTCGGCTACCTAACCTAACCTAACCTATAAAGATAGGTTAGGTTAGGTTAGGTAGGGTTGGTTAGGTTCGGTCATGTATCTACATTAATTTTAACTACAATAAAAAATAATTGACCTCATACATAATGAAATGGGTAGCTTTATCTTTTCATAAGAAAACAATTAGAGAAAATATATTAATTCAGGAAAACTTGGCTTATTAGGCAAATTTGGCCTTGCATAGTAGGCTGACAAGTGCGTTCTGGCTACTAGGTACGACATATATATATATATATATATATATATATATATATATATATATATATATATATATATATATATATGTCGTACCTAATAGCCAGAACGCACTTCTCAGCCTACTATGCAAGGCCCGATTTGCCTAATAAGCCAATTTTTCATGAATTAATGTTTTTTCGACTACCTAACCTACCTAACCTAACCTAACCTAACTTTTTCGGCTTCCTAACCTAACCTAACCTATAAAGATAGGTTAGGTTAGGTTAGGTAGGGTTGGTTAGGTTCGGGCATATATCTACGTTAATTTTTACTCCAATAAAAAAAAATTTAACTTATACATAAGGAAATGGGTAGATTTATCATTTCATAAGAAAAAAATTAGAGAAAATATATTAATTCGGGAAAACTTGGCTTATTAGGCAAATCGGGCCTTGCATAGTAGGCTGAGAAGTGCGTTCTGGCTACTAGGTACGACATATATATATATATATATATATATGTCGTACCTAGTAGCCAGAACGCACTTCTCAGCCTACTATGCAAGGCCCGATTTGCCCAATAAGCCAAGTTTTCATGAATTAATTGTTTTTCGACGACCTAACCTACCTAACCTAACCTAACCTAACTTTTTCGGCTACCTAACCTAACCTAACCTATAAAGATAGGTTAGGTTAGGTTAGGTAGGGTTGGTTAGGTTCGGTCATGTATCTACATTAATTTTAACTACAATAAAAAATAATTGACCTCATACATAATGAAATGGGTAGCTTTATCTTTTCATAAGAAAACAATTAGAGAAAATATATTAATTCAGGAAAACTTGGCTTATTAGGCAAATTTGGCCTTGCATAGTAGGCTGACAAGTGCGTTCTGGCTACTAGGTACGACATATATATATATATATATATATATATATACGACATATATATATATATATATATATATATATATATATATGTCGTACCTAATAGCCAGAACGCACTTCTCAGCCTACTATTCAAGGCCTGATTTGCCTAATAAGCCAAGTTTTCACGAATTAATGTTTTTTCGTCTATCTAACCTACCTAACCTAACCTAACCTAGCTTTTTTTGGCTACCTAACCTAACCTTACGTATAAATATAGGTTAGGTTAGGTTAGGTAGGGTTGGTTAGGTTCGGTCATATATCTACGTTAATTTTAACTCCAATAAAAAAAAATTGACCTCATACATAGAGAAAAGGGTTGCTTTATCATTTCATAAGAAAAAAATTATAGTAAATATATTAATTCAGGAAAACTTGGCTTATTAGGCAAATCGGGCCTTGAATAGTAGGCTGAGAAGTGAGTTCTGGCTACTAGGTACGACATATATATATATATATATATATATATATATATATGTCGTACCTAGTAGCCAGAACTCACTTCTCAGCCTACAATGCAAGGCCCGATTTGCCTAATAAGCCAAGTTTTCATGAATTAATATATTTTCTATAATTTTTTTCTTATGAAATGATAAAGCTGCCCATTTCATTATTTAAGAGGTCAATTTTGTTTTATTGGAGTTAAAATTAACGTAGATATATGGCCGAACCTAACCAACCCTACCTAACCTAACCTAACCTATCTTTATAGGTTAGGTTAGGTTAGGTAGCCGAAAAAGTTAGGTTAGGTTAGGTTAGGTAGGTTAGGTAGTTGAAAAGCAATTAATTCATGAAAACTTTGATTATTAGGCAAATCGGGCCTTGCATAGTAGGCTGAGAAGTGAGTTCTGGCTACTAGGTACGACATATATATATATATATATATATATATATATATATATATATATATATATATATATGTCGTACCTAATAGCCAGAACGCACTTCTCAGCCTACTATTCAAGGCCCGATTTGCCTAATAAGCCAAGTTTTCATGAATTAATGTTTTTTCGTCTACCTAACCTACCTAACCTAACCTAACCTAGCTTTTTTTGGCTACCTAACCTAACCTTACCTATAAATATAGGTTAGGTTAGGTTAGGTAGGGTTGGTTAGGTTCGGTCATATATCTACGTTAATTTTAACTCCTATAAAAAAAAATTGACCTCATACATAGAGAAAAGGGTTTCTTTATCATTTCATAAGAAAAAAACTATAGTAAATATATTAATTCAGGAAAACTTGGCTTATTAGGCAAATCGGGCCTTGAATAGTAGGCTGAGAAGTGAGTCCTGGCTACTAGGTACGACATATATATATATATATATATATATATATATATATATATATATATATATATATATATATATATATATATATATATATATATATATATATATATATATGTCGTACCTAGTAGCCAGAACGCACTTCTCAGCCTACTATGCAAGGCCCGATTTGCCTAATGAGCCAAGTTTTCATGAATTAACTGTTTTTCGACTACCTAACCTACCTAACCTAACCTAACTTTTTCGGCTACCAAACCTAACCTAACCTATAAAGATAGGTTAGGTTAGGTTAGGTAGGGTTGGTTAGGTTCGGACATATATCTACGTTAATTTTAACTGCAATAAAAAAAATTGACCCCATACATAATGAAATGGGTACCTTTATCATTTCATAAGAAAAAAAATAGAGAAAATATAATAATTCATGAAAACTTGGCTTATTAGGCAAATCGGGCCTTGCATAGTAGGCTGAGAAGTGCGTTCTGGCTACTAGGTACGACATATATATATATATATATATATATATATATATATATATATATATATATATATATATATATATATATATATATATATATATATATATATATATATATTTATATATATATATATATATATATATATATATATTTATATATATATATATATATATATATATATATATATATATATATATATATATATATATATATATATATATATATTTATATATATATATATATATATATATTTATATATATATATATATATATATATATATATATATATATATATATATATATATATGTATATATATATATATATATATATATATATATATATATATATATATATATATATATATATATATATATATATATATATATATATATATGTCGTACCTAGTAGCCAGAACGCACTTCTCGGCCTACTATGCAAGGCCCGATTTGCCTAATAAGCCAAGTTTTCCTGAATTAATATATTTTCTCTAATTTTTTCTTATGAAATGATAAAGCTACCCATTTCATTATGTATGAGATAATTTTTTTTGTATTGGAGTTAAAATTAACGTAGATATATGACCGAACCTAACCAACCCTACCTAACCTAACCTAACCTATCTTTATAGGTTAGGTTAGGTAGCCGAAAAAGTTAGGTTAGGTTAGGTTAGGTAGGTTAGGTAGTCGAAAAACAATCAATTCATGAAAACTTGGCTTATTAGGGAAATCGGGCCTTGCATAGTAGGCTGAGAAGTGCGTTCTGGCTACTAGGTACGACATATATATATATATATATATATATATATATATATATGTCGTACCTAGTAGCCAGAACGCACTTCTCAGCCTACTGTGCAAGGCCCGATTTGCCTAATAAGCCAAGTTTTCATGAATTAATTGTTTTTCGACTACCTAACCTACCTAACCTGACCTAACCTAACTTTTTCGGCTACCTAACCAAACCTAACCTATAAAGATAGGTTAGGTTAGGTTAGGTAGGGTTGGTTAGGTTCGGTCATATAACTACGTTAATTTTAACTCCAATAAAATAAAATTGACCTCATACATAATGAAATAGGTAGCTTTATCATTTCATAAGAAAAAAATTAGAAAAAATATATTAATTAAGGAAAACTTGGCTTATTAGGCAAATCGGGCCTTGAATAGTAGGCCAAAAAGTGAGTTCTGGCTACTAGGTACGACATATATATATATATATATATATATATATATATATATATATATATATATATATATATATATATATATATATATATATATATATATACCTATACTTGCATAAACCACAAGTGAAGATTAACAATCTTTTTTTGAAAGATTGTTAATCTTCACTTGTGGTTTATGCAAGTATAGGCTTATAGCATGGACACGAGTTCTCTCACATTAACAGTGGCTCGATGAAAAACGTATAGTAACCTCTCATTTGTCTAGTGCCCTCGGGAAGTGGAGATATTTGAGGTTTAAATATATCTCGAAGTCTCTACTTCTTTTGTCGGGTCTGATGGTGTAGTGGGTTAAGGCGTACTAGTTATGGCAGCTACTGGAAGGTAGTTGTCCTTTCTGGGTTCGAGGCCCACTGGTGGGTGTTGTCCAAAGATTGTTATATATATATATATATATATATATATATATATATATATATATATATATATATATATATATATATATATATATATATATATATATATATATATATATATATATATATATATATATATATATATATATAAATATATATATATATATATGTATATATATATATATATATATATATATATATATATATATATATATATATATATCCATCTCTCTCCAAACCCCTGTCAACTACACCGCAGGAGGGCGTGCCCTCTCCCCAAGCAATCCCTGCTCCCTCACCCCCAGGACTTCTTCCTGCCCCTAGCGGGCCTGGGGAAGACCTAAGCCCTCCATCCCCCACTCCACCTTCCCCTGAACCCCTGGAAGCTACCTCACAGGAGGATGAGCCTACCCAAGTAGCAATGACCAGAGAACAACCTCTTACACATGTGGGGAGTGAGGGTGAAATTGGATATAAGAAAGTGAGCTTCAAGGTAATGTACTCAAACATTGATAGGATTACCAAAATTAAAGCAAGTAAACTGGCAGAAAGGGTACAAGAAGAAAACCCTGATGTAATAGGACTAACGGAAACAAAATTGTCAGGAGTCATAACAGATGCTGTGTTTCCAAAGGACTACTATATAGTAAGGAAAGAGAGGGAAGAGAGAGGAGGTGGAGGAGTAGCCCTGCTGATAAGGAAGTACTGGAGTTTTGATGAGATGGAAATTCCGGACTGTGACGGATTCAGAGATTACATAACAGGAACTATAACAATGGGTGGATCTAAGACAATAGTGGCGGTCATTTACAACCCTCCCCTAAATGACAGAAGACCTAGACAGGAGTTTGATAAGAACAACATGGCAACCATTAATATAATAGACAGAGCAGCTTCAGTTGCCTGCAGGAATGGCTCAAGACTCTTAATCATGGGCGATTTCAACCATGGAAAGATAGACTGGGAGAATGGGGACCCACATGGTGGTGCAGATACGTGGAGAGCTAAACTCTTGGAAGTGGCAACAAGGAATTTTCTGAGCCAGCATGTCAAGGAACCCACAAGAGTAAGAGGCAATGATGAACCAGCTAGACTCGACTTTATATTCACCCTGAATGAGTCAGAAATAAGGGAAGTCAAAGTTGAAGCCCCCATAGGAATGAGTGACCACGGTGTACTGACCTTTGCGTACTTGGTGGAGGTAGCGATAACCTATCCAAGGATGGAAGCGGAGGGAAAAAGACTGAATTACCAAAGAGGAAAATATGACGAGATGAGGAACTTCCTCAGGGGAATACCATGGGAAACAGAACTTAGAGACAAGAATGTGCAGGTCATGATGAATTTTGTCACCCAGAAGTGCAGGGAAGCTGCAGACAGGTTTATCCCCGTCCATAAGGAGAAAACGAAAAACAACAGAAAAACTCATGGTTCAACCAGAAATGCAAGGTAGCAAAGCAACTGAGTAAAAGAACATGGAGAAACTACAGAAATAACAGAACACTAGAGAGCAGGGAGAGATACCAGAGGGCCAGAAATGAGTACCTCAGAGTGAGGAGGGAAGCAGAGAGACAGTTTGAAAATGACATCGCGAGTAAAGCCAAGACCCAACCAAAGCTGCTCCACAGCCACATCAGGAGGAAAAACAGCAGTGAAGGAACAAGTGATGAAGCTGCGAAAAGCGGAGAACAGAAACACAGAGAATGACAAGGAGGTGTGTGAAGAACTCAACAAGAGATTCCAGGAGGTCTTCACAATAGAACAAGGAGAAGCCCCTGCACTAAATGAGGAGGCAGCAAACCAAGCAACCTTGAAGGAATTTGACCTCACCAGTGATGAGGTCAAAAGGTGTCTGCTGGAGCAGGATGTGACAAAGGCTGTTGGGCCTGACAGAATCTCACCATGGATACTAAAGGAAGGTGCAGAAGCACTAAGTGTGTCACTCTCTATGGTGTATAACAGGTCGCTGGAAACAGGAGACTTACCAGAAAGTTGGAAAACAGCTAACGTGGTCCCAATATACAAAAAGGGTGACAGGCAAGAGGCACTGAATTACAGGCCAGTTTCCTTAACTTGTATACCATGCAAGGTGATGGAGAAGATCGTGAGGAAAAGACTCGTAGAGCATCTGGAGGGAAATAACTTTGTAACGCACCACCAACATGGGTTCAGAGATGGTAAATCGTGCCTTACAGGTTTAATAGAATTTTATGACTAGGCAACGAAAATTAGGCAGGAAAGAGAAGGGTGGGCCGACTGCATTTTCCTGGATTGCCAAAAAGCCTTTGACACAGTACACCATAAAAGGCTGTTAAAAAAGTTGGAGCAACAGGCAGGAGTAAAAGGGAAGGTGCTCCAGTGGATAAGGGAGTACTTAAGCAACAGGAAACAGCGAGTAACGGTGAGGGGGGGAGACATCAGAGTGGCGAGATGTCACCAGCGGAGTCCCACAGGGCTCAGTACTTGGACCCATCCTGTTTCTAATATATGTGAACGATCTTCCAGAGGGTATAGACTCATTCCTCTCAATGTTTGCTGATGATGCAAAAATTATGAGAAGAATCAAGACGGATGAACATAGACAGAGACTACAGGATGACCTGGATAAACTGGAGGAATGGTCTAGAAAATGGCTGCTAAAGTTCAACTCAGGAAAGTGTAAGGTGATGAAATTAGGTGAAGGGAGCAGGAGGCTGAACGCAAGGTATCATCTGGGAGGGGAAATCCTGCAAGAGTCAAATAGAGAGAAGGATCTGGGGGTTGATATCACACCGAACCTGTCCCCAGAGGCCCACATCAAAAGAATATCATCAGCGGCATATGGTAGACTGGCCAACATTAGAACTGCCTTTAGAAACTTGTGTAAGGAATCTTTCAGAACCCTGTATACCACTTGTGTAAGACCAATCCTGGAGTATGAAGCTCCAGCCTGGAGTCCATACCTAGTTAAACAAAAGACAAAGTTAGAGAAGATTCAGCGGTATGCCACCAGGCTCGTCCCGGAACTGAGAGGATTGAGCTACAAGGAAAGGCTAAAGGAGCTGAACCTCACATCCCTGGAAAACAGAAGAGTAAGGGGAGACATGATAACCACCTACAAAATTCTCAGGGGAATTGACAGGGTGGACAAAGACAAACTCTTCAGCACGGGTGGGACACGAACAAGGGGACACAGGTGGAAACTTAGTACCCAGATGGGCCACAGAGACGTTAGAAAGAATTTGTTCAGTGTCAGAGTAGTTAATAAATGGAATGCACTAGGAAGTGATGTGGTGGAGGCTGACTCCATACACAGTTTCAATTGTAGATATGATAGAGCCCAGTAGGCTCAGGAATCTGTATACCAGTTGATTGACAGTTGAGAGGCGGGACCAAAGAGCCAAAGCTCAACCCCCGCAAGCACAATTAGGTGAGTACAATTAGGTGAGTACACACACACGGTTCGACAGGGGTCCTGTACCTGCCTGACACACACACACATATGGTTCGACAGGGGTCCTAGCTGTACCTGCCTGACACATACACACATGGTTCGACAGGGGTCCCGTACCTGCCTGACACACACACACACACAAGGTTCGACAGGGGTCCTGTACCTGCCTGACACATACACACATGGTTCGACAGGGGTCCCGTACCTGCCGGACACATACACACATGGTTCGACAGGGGTCCTGTACCTGCCTGACACACACACAAGGTTCGACAAGGGTCCTGTATCTGCCTGACACACACACACATGGTTCGACAGTGGTCCTGTACTTGCCTGACACATACACACATGGTTCGACAGGGGTCCCGTACCTGCCTGACACACACACCCCATGGTTCGACAGGGGTCCTGTACCTGCCTGACACATACACGCACGGTTCGACAGGAGTCCCGTACCTGCCTGACACACACACATGGTTCGACAGAGGGTCCCGTACCTGCCTGACACACACACACACATGGTTCGACAGGGGATCCTGTACGTGCCTGATAAACACAAACACACTTCGACAGGGGTCCCGTACCTGCCTGACACACATGCACATGGTTCAATAAGGCCTGATAGCTGAGTGGACAGTGCTGTGGACTCGTAATCCTAGGGTCTGGGTTCGATCCCCTCTGATGGCTGAAACAAAAGGGGCAGAGTTCCTTTCACACTGATACCTAGTAGTAAATAGGTACCTTGGAGTTACCTATTTAGCTGTTACGGTCTTCGTGGGTGTGTGTGTGTGTGTGTGTACTCACCTATTAGTGCTTGCGGGGGGTTGAGCTCTGGGTCTTTGGTCCCGCCTCTCAACTGTCAATCAACTGGTGTACAGGTTCTTGAGCCTATTGGGCTCTATCAAATCTACACTTGAAACTGTCTATGGAGTCAGCCTCCACCACATCACTGCCTAATACATTTCATTTGTCAACCACTCTCTCACTAAAAAAATTCTTTCAAATGTCTCTGCAGCTCATTTGGGCACTCAATTTCCACCTGTGTCCCCCTAGTGCGTGTGCCCCCCCCTAGTGCATGTGCCTCCCCCCCTAGTGCATGTGCCTGTCTTTATCTACCCTGTCAATTGCTCTGAGAAACTTGTACGTGGTGACCATGTCCCACATAGCTCTTCTGTCTTCCAGCAACATGAGGTTTAATTCCCTTAGTCTCTCCTCTCCTCGTAGGTCATACCTCTCAGCTCGGGTACTAGTCTGGTGGCAAACCTTTGAACCTTTTCCAGTTTAATCTTATGCTTGACTGGATATGGACTCCTTGCTGGGGCTGCATACTCCAGGATTGGTCTGATATAGGTGGTATAGAAAGTTCTGAATGATTCCTTACACAAGTGTCTAAATGCCGATCCTATGTTAGCTATCCTGGCATATGCTGCTGATGTTATTCTCTTGACGTGTTATTCTCTCCAGATGTGTTACTGGATTTTTTCTCACAATCTTCTCATTACTTTGCATGGTATACAAGTTAAGGATAATTGCCTATAGTTCAGTGCCTCTTGTCTGTGTCCCTTATTGTATATTGGGACACAGACCGTCTTCCATATTTCTGGTAGGGCTCCCGTCTCTAGTGACTTACTATACACTATGGAGAGGGGCAAGCAGAGTGTCTCAGCACACTCCTTCAATACCCATGGTGATATCCCATCTGCACCAACAGCCTTTCTCACATCAAGATCCAACAGGTGTCTCTTGACCTCATCTCTCGTAATTTCGAACCCTTCCAAAGATTTCTGGTTTACTGGCCTCTCTCCTAGCGCAGTGACCTCACCTTGATCCATTGTGAAGCCCTCCTGGAACCTCTTGTTGAGTTCTTCACACACCTCTTTGTTATTCTCTGTATACCTTTCCTCGCCTTTTCAAAGTTTCAATACCTGTTCATTCACTGTTGTTTTCCCCCTGATATTACTGTGGAGTAGCTTTGGTTCGGTCTTGGCTTTGATTGCTATATAATTTTTATAACTTTTCTCTGCTTCTCTTCTCACACTAACATTCTCATTCCTGATTCTCTGGTATCTCTCTCTGCTTTCTGGTGTTCTGTTATTTCGGAAGTTCCTCCACGCCTTTTTGTTCAGTTCCTTTCCTTCCGTAAATTCCCTATTAAACCATGGATTCTTCTTTTGTTTCTCTGTCTTTTTCTTTTGGGCGGGGATAAACCTGTTTAATGCCTCCTGATACTTTTGAGTGACGTAGACCATCATGTCTTGTACAGACTTAGCTCTGAAGTCTGTGTCCCGTGGTATATCCCTCAGGAAACTTCTCATCCCCCTCAAAATTCCCCTTTCGGTATGCCAGCCTTTTGTTTCCTAGTTCCTTTTTGGGGAGATAAGTCCTATCTCTACCAAGTACTCAAAAATCAATACACGGTGATCACTCATTCCCAAGGGTGCTTCCAACTTAACTTCCCTTATATCCCACTCATTTAGGGTAAATATCAGATCAAGCATGGCTGGTTCATCTTCCCCACTCATTCTTGTCGGTCCCTTAATGTGTTGGTTTAGAAAGTTTCTTGTTGCTACGTCCAGCAGCTTAACTCTCCATGTATCTGGTCCTCCATGCGGGTCTCTGTTCTCCCACTCTATCTTCCCGTTGTTAAAGTCCCCCACAATTAGTAGTCCAGATCCATTCCTGCTAGCGAGAGAAGCTGCTCTCTCTATTATGTTAATGGTGACCATATTGTTTCTATCATATTCCTGTCTGGGTTTTCTGTCATTTGGTGGTGGGTTATATATGAGTGCGACTATATTTTTTTGTCCTCCAGTTGCTATGGTACCTGTTATGTAGTCACTGAAACCTTCACAGCCCTGAATAACCATCTCCTCAAAATCCCAGCCTTTTCTTACCAGCAGAGCTACACCACCACCACCTCTTTTTTCTCTCTCTTTCCTCACAACAACGTAGTCCTCTGGAAACACTGCATTTGTTATGGTTTTCGTTAGCTTTGTTTCTGTAAGTGCTATTGTTTCTGGGTTTGCTTCAAGTACCCATTCTCCAAGTTCATTTATTTTATTTGTAATCCCATTTATGTTAGTGTACATTGCCTTGAAACTCACTTTCTTCTGTCCCTTCTCATGTTCCCTTCTTGGTGAGCGTTCTGCTGATGGGGGACGCTGTTCCATGGGTGTGAGGATTTGTGGGGTGGATAATGTGTGAATGTGTGTGTGCGAGTGTGTGAGTGTGTACTCACCTATTTGTGCTTGCGGGGGTTGAGCTTTGGCTTTTTGGTCCCGGCTCTCAACCGTCATTCAACTGGTGTACAGATTCCTGAGCCTACTGGGCTCTATCATATCTACATTTAAAACTGTGTATGGAGTCAGCCTCCACCAAATCACTGCCTAATGCATTCCACCTGTTAACTACTCTGACACTGAAAAAGCTCTTTCTAAAGTCCCTGTGGCATTTGGGTACTCAGTTTCCACCTTAGTCCCCTTGTTCGTGTACCATTTGTGTTGAATAGTTTATCCTTGTCTACTCTGTCAAAACTCCTGAGGATTTTGTACATAGTGATCATGTCTCCCCTTACTCTTCTCTCTTCCAATGTCGTAAGGTGCATTTCTCGCAGCCTTTCCTCGTAACTCATGCTTCATAGTTCCGGGACTAGTCTAGTGGCATACTTCTGAACTTTTTCCAGCTTCGTCTTGTGCTTGACAAGGTACGGGTTCCATGCTGGGGCCGCATACTCCAGGATTAGTCCTACATATGTGGTATACAAGATTCTGAAGGATTCCTTACACAGGTTCCTGAATGCTCTTCTGATGTTAGCCAGCCTCACATATGCTGCAGACGTAATTCTTTTTATGTGAGCTTCCGAAGACAAGTTTGGTGTGATATCAACCGCTAGATCGGGGGGTGGGTTGATCGATGAGGGGATCGATTCTCTCTGTCCGTACTTCATCAATTCTGTATCCTGTGTCTGGCCTTCTGTTTCCGCCGCCTAGTTTCATTACTTTGCATTTACTCGGGTTGAACTTGAGCATCCATTTTCTGGACCATTCATTCAATCTGTCCAGGTCATCTTGTAGCCTCTTTCTGTCCTTCTCTGTTTCAATCCTCCTCATAATTTTTGCGTCATCGGCAAATATTGAGAACAACGAGTCTATACCCTCTGTGAGATCATTTACATGTATCAGAAACAGTATACGTCCAAGGACTGACCCCTGCGGGACTCCACTTGTGAAGTCTCGCCAATCTGAGACCTCACCCTTCACAGTGACTCATTGTCTTCTGTTGCTTAGGCACTCCCTCATCCAATGGAGTACCTTCCCTTTCACTCCACCCTGCATCTCCAGCTTTTTTACTAGCCTCTTGTGTGGTACTGTATGATGGGCTTTCTGGAAATCCAAAAATATGCAGTCTACCCATCCCTCTCTTTCTTGCCTGATTTTTGTTGCCTGGTCATAGAAATTAATTAACCCTGTGAGGCAGGACTTGTCATCCCTGAACCCCTGTTGATGCTGTGTTACAAAGTTCCTTCGCTCCAGATGTTCCACTAGCTTTCTTCGCACAATCCTCTCCATCAGCTTGCATGGTATGCAGGTTAGGGATACTGTTCTGTAGTTCAGAGCCGCCTGTCTATCCCCTTTCTTGAATATCGGGACAACATTAGCTGCTTTCCAAATTTCTGGCAGTTCCCCTGTTGCCATTGATTTGTTATACACTATGGAGAGTGGCAAGCACAGGGCTTCTGCTCCTTCCTTTAGTATCTAAGGGGAGATTCCATCTGGGCCTATAGCCTTTGTCACATCCAATTCTAGTAACAACATCCTTACTTCCCACTGCTAATCTCAAACTCTTCTAGTGGTTCCTGGTTAACTATTCCCTCTCTTATCTCTGGAATTTCTCCATGCTCTAAGGAGAAACCTGTTGTTTTCTCCTGATGTGGCTGTGCAGCAATTTAGATTGAGTCTTTGCCTTGCTCACGATGTCATTTCCATATTGTCTTTCTGCCTCTTTTCTCATCCTAATATATTCATTCCTGGCACTCTGGTATCTTTCTCTGCTCTCAAGTGTCCTGTTATTCCTATAGTTTCCCCACGCCCTTTTACTCTGCTGCTTAACTATCCTAGACCTCTGATTAAACCATGGGTTTCTCATCTTCATTTCGTTGTCCTCCTTTTGGACTGGGACAAACTTGTTTGCTGCCTCCTGCCACTTCTGCGTGATGTAGTCCATCATGTCCTGGGCCGTCTTTCCCCTGAGCTCTGTTTCTCATGTTATATCTGTTAGGAATCTTCTTATCTCTTCATAGTTTCCCTTGCGGAATGCCAGCCTTTTGTTTTCAGTACCCCTCCTCGAATTTAATAACCCTTCTTCAACCAGATACTCAAACACCAGTGTAATGTGGTCGCTCATTCCTACTGGGGCCTCAAAACTGGTTTTCCTTAAGTCGGAGTCGTTCAGAGTGAAGACTAGGTCGAGTCTCGCTGGTTCATCGTTTCCTCTCATCCTAGTGGGTTCTCTGACATGTTGGCTTAGAAAGTTTCCTGTCGCCACCTCCATTAGTTTTGCTCTCCGTGTATTCTCTCCTCCACACGACTTCTCTTTCTCCCAGTCAATCCCTCCGTGATTGAAGTCCTACATGATGAGCAGATGACATCTATTTTTATAGGCAGCAGAGGCTGCCTTCTCAATTATAGTGTTACCTGCCGTGTTGTTGTTGTCATACTCTTGCCTGGATCTTTTGTTATTTGGTGGAGGGTTGTGTATCATTGCTACTACTACATTTGGTCCTCCTATTATCATGGTGCCTGTTATGTAGTCTCTGAATCCCTCGCAGCCCGGGATGACCATCTCCATGAAACTCCATTCCTTTCTCATTAGTAGGGCCACTCCATCTCCTCCCCTTCCTTCCCTCTCTTTCATTATTACAGTGTAGTTCTGGGGAAACACCGCATTCGTTATGATTCCTGAGAGTTTTGTTTCTGTGAGACCAATTACATCTGGGTTTACTTCTTGTGCTCTTTCCTTTAGTTTACTTGCCTTGCTTGTGATCTCGTTTATGTTTGAGCACATCACCCTGAAGCTAACTCTCTTCTGTCCCTTCTCAGATCCAATTGCTTTCCCTGAAGCAGGGAAACAGGGATGGACCAGGATGAGAAGGCCTATGAAGGGGGACATGGAGGATCTGAGTTGTGTGGGAGCTGGCAGGATCCGGTATGGGGAGGTGGTGTAAGGGGGAGGGCTTGAGGGAGTTGGGGATAAAAGAGGGCGTGGGGGTGGGGTGGTGGGGAGGGTGAGAGGGGGAGGCTTGGGGGAGTAAACGAGAGGAGAGTCTTTGGGAAGTGTGGGAGAAGGGGAGGTTTGGGGGGTGGGGGTGGGAGAAAGGAGGGTTTGGAGGGATGGAG
>NC_091164.1:32125234-32257584 GCF_040958095.1 Procambarus clarkii | reverse complement strand
TGCTGGTGTTAGTAGTAGTGGTGATGCTCTGCTGGTGTTAGTAGTAGAGGTGGTGCTCTGCTGGTGTTAGTAGTAGTGGTGGGGCTCCACTGGTGTTAGTAGTGTTGATGGTGAAAAAAAAGTTTAGTAGAAGAGTAGTAGTTTTTATTTAATTTTATCAGTGGCTCCTTGACGAGGTGTAAGCCCAGGGTAATGTTGGGTGACACCTTAGAGATATTTTAGGGTCCCCTGATAAAGGGTAACAGCATCCAGCTTCCTCGTGCATGCGACATATAAAATACACACATACAAATTTCGATATTTATATTCCAGCAAATTAGGGAAAATATTTCCTTAACCAATGAAGTTGCATCGTTTGCAAAATATACTGCAGCTTGCCACTGAGGTAAGTTTAAAATTATTGAACGAAGGGACACGATGATTCCACAGAGGTGCAATATAAGAAAGCTTTTGTGGATTGTGTTAAGGTCTTACGAAGTCAGCTAATAATCCTATGGGTACTCATTTTTGTCAAGGGCTGCACATATCAAGTACATTAATTATATGTGCAACTTGCAACTGAGAGTTGGTCCAAAATCCCATAAACATTTCTTCACCTGCCTGATGCATGGTACTGGGGTACATGTGATAGTTATGGCATGCATGGTTATGCCCATCATGCATTTGTCAACATTTAGACGCAATTCCCAGTCTACTGACCATGTGTAGAGTTAATATAGCCCCTCTTGCAAGGCCTAAATGTAGTCTCCACTTCCTACCTTAGCATAAATCTTAGTGTCATTAGCAAATTTGATGATGTGATTTGTAACGTTCTCATTTATGTCACTGATGTATATCATTAAATGGGTTGGTCCCAAGATGGAACCTTGTGGTACCTCACTCAACATTATGACCAGGCATATTTATTTCCATTTAGGACAACCTTTGCATTCTTTGTTTTAACCATTGTTTATATTGGTTTTGGCATAAAGTATGCTCGCTGTTTGTTCAGCGAGCACTTGTGTGGTCCTAATAATCCTCCAAACGTTGATAGGCCCAAGACACCAAACCAAACTAACAAGATATATTGTTCTGCATCATTTTGTTTCTATTGTTAGACCCCCATTAGATTATGCATTTCAGTTATAGTCGCCATACATTGGCGACTATAATTGGACATGAAGTTACTTGAACGAGTGCAGCAAAGGACGACAGTTGCTCACAGGAATTGAGAAAAGTTGAAAAGTGCTAAAAAAAAGTGCTCTCACATATGGCTAGAGCTTAAGATGTCAGTAATTTTCAGAACAAGGCACCAAGCCAGGAAGACTATGAAGCATCGTCGTGAAGTTAAAATATCTTAATGTATATTATTTAGAAAGTTGAAGAGTAAAGGGCAACATGACTGAAGTAATAAGATGGGTGAAAGTTGAAGAGAAAAGGGCAACATGACTGAAGTAATAAGATGGGTGAAAGGTGAAGAGTAAAGGGCAACATGACTGAAGTAATAAGATGGGTGAAAGGTGAAGAGTAAAGGGCAACATGACTGAAGTAATAAGATGGGTGAAAGGTGAAGAGTAAAGGGCAACATGACTGAAGTAATAACATGGGTGAAAGGTGAAGAGTAAAGGGCAACATGACTGAAGTATGTGTTAAGGGTGTATGTGATGGGTGAAAGGTGAGGAGTAAAGGGCAACATAACTGAAGTAATAACATGGGTGAAAGGTGAGGAGTAAAGGGCAACATGACTGAAGTATTAACATGGGTGTAAGGGGAGAGTTAAGGGCAACATGACTGAAGTATTAACATGGGTGAAAGGATATAACAAAAGGAAATTAAAAAACTGTTAAACATATTCAAACTTTAATTTATTTAAAAATATGCTTAGTAAAGGTAAAAAATGTAATGTACCATCTAGAGTGGTTAGGTCAAATAACAATGACCCAAATGGATAATCATGTGATTAAAAACCTTATCGGTAGGAAAAAAAACTTTGATCAAACTCCTGAGAATAGGGAAGTTAATCTTGAACAACAATATCCCAAACTAGTTAGAAATGTTAAAGAAATAATGAAAGCATCAAGAAATTATGAAATGTGTATAGCACACCAGGCAATGACAATTTCTAAAACTTTTTTCTGATATATTAATCAAAGATTAAGGAAAAGACTACACAAATTACATCTGAGGCAGGTCAGGTAACTGACAATCAAAAAGAAATGTGACGTATTTAAAATAAATTCTTCATCGCTGTATTAACTAAGGAAACTCAACTATGCATTAAGCTGAAAAAAATCTTTGAAGGTCGAGGACTACTTTAGTAGTTACCTATTTTATTAGTTAACTATTTTAGTAGTTAAATACTTTAGTAGTTAACTAGTTTAGTAGCTACTAGCGAGGAAGCTACTTAACAAGTATACAAACTAAAGGCAAACTAGTTCCCAGAACCAGACAAAATATAACCAGGGAGCTTAAGTAATGTAAAGCAAAGCTTAGTGACCCATTGTCTACCATATTTAATTAATCATTAGACTTGGGCAGAGCACCAGAGTGATGGATGGAGTGCTGATGTGGTGCCAACTGCTGGAAATGGATTTAATTGATAATTGCCAAAACCAATCGTTTTCACCTTGGAAAACAGATCAATAAAGAAATCACTACATTGTTTCACTAAAGGCCGCTCATATTTAAGAATTTTTCTATCATTCTTTTCATGTAAATTTCAAGACGCTGATAGTAGGAAGGCTTGTGATATTCTAAAATTTGACGTCAACAAGGACTCTGATACTGCGCCTCACAAGACTAAAGAGCTAGAGGAACATGGTAATGGAAGTTTATCATAAGATGGATTAGACCTTGGTTATTAAAAAAGACAGCAGAGAGTTAACATGGAATAAAATCGCACGTGGATTTAATTCCCACGTGGGAGTTAAACTCCCAAAAGTGCTAAAAGACAATGTGTACAGACTTTACACGTGGACACAAGATTAGCAGATGCAGTTTAATGCTGTAAAATGTTGGGATTTGAGCTTAGTAATAATAATAATAATAATAATTCTAGAGTAATCAATGTATAATTATATGTAATAAAGCATATAGGATACTGAGATTATTTTTTATTCAGTGAAAGCCTCAACACATCAAATATTTCCTCCAAGAGAGGGGGAAAAAGTATTGTATTGAATTTTATTATTTAACATTACAATCACTGGTGGAAAAAGCTGATTAATTATCTGAGGATAACTAGGTCCGGCCTCACTTGATCCCTGAGGCTGGTCACGGGTCATCACCTGGTCCCTGGGGCCGGTCACGGGTCATCACCTGGTCCCTGGGGCTGGTCACGGGTTACCACCTTTAGTCCACTCTTCCACTTGTGACACTTGTGGAGGAACCTCACTCCGGTGATGACTCCACTCCATACTGCAAATGCATATACCAAAATGTTATATATTTAAGCAAGTATATATTTAGAGTATACTGTATAATTACGAGAGTCATAATTACAATAATCAGTAACAAGAACAAGAACTTGAGAGATCAAAATTTTAGATAATTGACAATAAGCTTTGTTCAGTTAAATTTTGTTGTAAAATTTGGGAATAAAGACAACTGAATAAGAAATATAAAGGCAACAGTAAAGAAATTAATATAAGGCTCAATATAAGTCTCTTCAATTATTATTGCATACATTATTCCATAAATACAAGCCAGAAAACCACCACAACAAATACCACATAAAACAACCAAGCAACACAAGTAAATATACAATTAAATACATTCCAGAACACGAAAGTTATACAAATATGTAAACCAATTACCACGTGGAAGAATTATCAGTAACAAAAAGTATTTATCGGGCAAGTTCAATTGATACAAAATATTGATGATCAAAATGGTGAACATTAATAATTTATTTGATCACTAGCAGTACCGGCCACGCGTTGCTGCACATGCGTTGCTAAACCACAGTAACCTTCCCTGTCACCCAGTCCTCCCCAACATTTCTCCTTCACCCGTCTCGGCCTCCAAACCATTCCCCACGCCACTGTCCCCTCGTCCTCCCCACCATTCCCCACTCCACCATCCCCTCTTCCTTCCCACCATGCCCCACTTCCCTGTCCCTTTGTCCTCCCCACCGTTCTTCATTCTCCCATCCCCTCGTCCACACCATCCCAAACTCCCCCGTCCCCTCATCCTTCCCCATCATTACCCCCTCCCTGGTCCCCTCGTCCTCCCACCATCTCTCACTTCCGTCCCCTCGTCATCCCCACCATTCCCCACTACCTCGTCCGATCCCTTCCCGAATGGTCTTATGTTCCCATCAGAAAATTGGGAACATCAAGTGATCTGATGTTCCCATCACTGAAATATAAGAAAACAGTTAAAAAATGAAATGAAAATATGAAAAAATAAAAAAAACTATACTCACGAAATGAATGGTATGGTAAAGAACACAGCTCAATTCCAATGTAATCCACACAAAATAATTAAATCAAAATGAAAATAAATCAAAATCTATGAAAATTCTATTTATCAATGCAATCAGAAACCTTGAAATGGAATTGTAACATATTTAGTATAACATGTGTGTTGCTCTTACATGCAACAGATGGCGCTGTTTTTCAAGAAAAGCATAGTTTTACCTGTCACAGGTGAGGCATCTATACTTATACTTACGAAATGAATGGTATGGTAAACAACACAGCTCAGTTCCAAAACAATGTCACACAAAATAATTCAATAAAAAATACAATAAATCAAAATCTATGAAAAAAAATATATCAATGCAACTGTAAACATTGAAATGGAATTCGTGACATATATAGTATAGCGTGCATGTTGCTATTATGTGCAACAGATAACGCTGTTTTTTAAAAAGGCATGTTTTTACTGTCACAGGGATGGCACCTATTTAGTAGGTATATAAAAAGACGCGTCTATTCGAATGCAACTTTGTGTCAAAATTTCAAAGCGATCATCAGTAAATAGGTTTCGAAGATTTCCCTCACATGAAAAACACATTACTCAATAGATCTCTATAGATTACTCAATCACTCTATAGACGTGACATCTATAGAGTATTTATATAAAAACTTACTCGGATGTGAAAAAGAACGTTGTGTGAAAATTTTAAAGCAATCGGTAAAGAACTTTCGGAGATTAGCGGTTATACACAAACGAACATTTTCATTTTTATTTATATAGATTCATAACCTGTGACAGAATGAAATATCAGTGGTATATAATAGCAAAGATTGAGTAAATGAATAAAGTAAATGTGAAATATTAGTGATATATAAAAAGGTGAAATATTACACAACGACATGTAATGAGCACAATCTCAAGCACTTCCTGCCACCCTGGCAGACAACACCTTCGGTCACCATGACGCCTACATGACCCACCACGAGCACTTCCTGCCACCCTGGCAGACAACACCTTCGGTCACCATGACGCCTACATGACCCACCACGAGCACTTCCTGCCACCCAGGCAGACAACACCTTCAGTCATCATGACGCCTTCATGTCCCACCACGAGCACTTCCTGCCACCCAGGCAGACAACACCTTTGGTCACCATGACGCCTTCATGTCCCACCACGAGCACTTCCTGCCACCCTGGCAGACAACACCTTCGGTCACCATGACGCCTTCATGACCCACCACGAGCACTTCCTGCCACCCAGGCAGACAACACCTTCGGTCACCATGACGCCTTCATGTCCCACCACGAGCACTTCCTGCCACCCTGGCAGACAACACCTTCGGTCACCATGACGCCTTCATGACCCACCACGAGCACTTCCTGCCACCCAGGCAGACAACACCTTCGGTCACCATGACGCCTTCATGTCCCACCACGACCACTTCCTGCCACCCAGGCAGACAACACCTTCGGTCACCATGACGCCTTCTTGACCCACCACGAGCACTTCCTGCCACCCTGGCAGACAACACCTTCGGTCACCATGACGCCTACATGACCCACCACGAGCACTTCCTGCCACCCAGGCAGACAACACCTTCGGTCACCATGACGCCTTCATGTCCCACCACGAGCACTTCCTGCCACCCTGGCAGACAACACCTTCGGTCACCATGACGCCTTCATGACCCACCAAGAGCACTTCCTGCCACCCAGGCAGACAACACCTTCGGTCACCATGACGCCTTCATGTCCCACCACGAGCACTTCCTGCCACCCAGGCAGACAACACCTTCGGTCACCATGACGCCTTCATGACCCACCACGAGCACTTCCTGCCACCCTGGCAGACAACACCTTCGGTCACCATGACGCCTTCATGTCCCACCACGAGCACTTCCTGCCACCCAGGCAGACAACACCTTCGGTCACCATGACGCCTTCATGTCCCACCACGAGCACTTCCTGCCACCCAGGCAGACAACACCTTCGGTCACCATGACGCCTTCATGTCCCACCACGAGCACTTCCTGCCACCCTGGCAGACAACACCTTCGGTCATCATGACGCCTACATGACCCACCAAGAAACTAATCACACAGATCCTTCATGCTCAGCTTCCTGCTGATAAAAACCTATCAGCACCACAATATAAAAACATTGATCAACATGACACAGAACATTTACACTGAGGGAGCTCACAGTTCAGTAACTGGGAAGGCAGAAAGTGTTCATTGTTCATCACCCGACGGTCAATCAACTGAAGGGAATATAGTGTAAAATTATGTATTAGTGTGTTTACATAAAATACACAAATACCTAAGTGTGGGATTTTATCTTATGATATTATGTGTGTGAGAAGACATTGTCATTACATAGTGAAGGGAATATGAAAGTAACAGCGACTCCACTTTGCAAGTTAGAATGTTGAGTATGTTCATAGCACAATAAATTATTGACAAGACCTTGTGGATCTTGTGGATACCCACCCCTATTATCTTTGTGTGTGTGTGTGTATATATATATATATATATATATATATATATATATATATATATATATATATATATATATATATATATATATATATATATATATATATATATATATATATATATATTGTTGGGGATATGGGTATATAGTTCAAATTTCTGGTGGTGAACAACAGTTATCTCAATGTCACTCACCGTAGCCCTGCGGGTCTTCACTCTATCCTCATGGCGCCACTGCACGCCAGGAGAGTATCCCAGTCAATCCCAACCGGCCTCTGATTGAGAAGGAGTGGGAACACAACTCGTTCACTTAACTGTTATGTGCCCGCCCCAACAATAGGGCTCTACTGTTAACCACAAGGTCGCCAACTGGTGTTTTCGGTGTCCAGTAACACGTCAGTGGACTGGTTGAATTGTGGTGTCCTTGGCAAGGTCACACTCAATAGATCAGGATATCAGGCAGGTATGTACTTTTATCACTCTTTGCTTTCAAGTATAATATAGCCACAAGATAAATGGAGGGGATGATATAAACACAAAAATATTTTGTATTTTACTTAAAACTCATTCAAAAGATGTCACAAGGTCATATCAATACATAATCTGCTGATCCAGGCTTGAGTCGTTCGTTCCCACGAATATTATACGCTCACTACGGTGGCAACACTCCCCCTCTCGTCAATGTCACAATCAGCTGAGCGCCCTCCTCCGCGCGAAAGTTTATTGCTTGTTTCTCTAGCGGCACGCGCGCTGTTTCTTTAAGTTCTCAAAGATCACTAGAAGTTCGCACACTCGATATTTGCAACAATAGCACGTATTACTTCGCTACACTGTACTTGGGCTCAAACAATCGTTTCTATAATAAATGCGACAATAATTCACTGTCATAGTATTTCACACTGCCCTTCATTCAATGATATCTTATGAAGTATTTAACACTGGAGTTCTCAGTACTTCCTTTCGTGGGCGATAACACAATAAATCACTGCACTCACAAATGATTGTTCAATGCACGAACATAGACATATATAATATAGATAAATCAGACATCAATAAATGGTAATGAAAATAGATACTGGGCACATAGCCTAACTTCCAAATACTGGCATAATATTATATATAATTTCTCACTATATGTTCACATTAAAGTCTCATGAAAGACATTCTCAACACAGTAAATTCATCACTTATTCCGGGTGCCTGTACACACCAATAATAATATATATATAAGTATCGTGAGTACTCTTGATAGTACTATTCTGCACACTGGTGCCTTACTGTAACATAGGTGAGCCTTGCTCACGACATACAAAATCCTCAGGCTAAATAATATAGCTGAATAATATAGCTGACTAAAGGGGAATTGGGAGGGAAACTAGAACCACCTACTTCCACCTATCCTCCGGTGAGAGTTGAGTTGTAGTTCCTGGTCCTGGCTCCTGCCTCGTGTCGGGAACGCCCCCACACACACGTTGTCGTGTCCCCCAGGAACTCACTCGCTGTCCCACCGTTAGCGCGTCGTCTCCGTGCCTTCTTCCCAGCAGGTCCGTGCTCCTCCTCGACTTCTTGCAGGGTTGGAGTCGGTCTCCTGGCCGTCGACTTCTCCCAGCTACGGCTGCCCGCCTACTTCTCGGCTGCAGCTATACGGATTCCCAAATAGTCCTCTTCTTCCTCTGCTACCCAGTGGCTCTGGTCAGCCACTACGCCGTCACGAATGGTTGAACTGCCTCAGACGTCGCCCACGTCACTGCACAGACTTCACTTCTTCTTGCACAGTACCTGTCCTGGAGCACTTGTTGCTCAATAACCGTCGATTCCCTCTCTGGTTCAACACATGAACTAAGGAAGACCTCACAGAGTACTGGCAGACTTCAGGTGACGCGTAAAATCCTCGGAAGCGGGAAACAACTGTCAAACTGACAGGACCAATCTTCGCACGTCCAACCTCCTTGACGTGTCGTGTCTGACTGATGGCGCCAACGCGGCGCGCTGCCCGGACCCCCTTCCTTCGTGACGTCACTTTCGCCACGAGAGGTTTTCATTGGCTCCCGGTGCCACATTGCTGTCGGTGACCAATCCGGTGTCACTGACGTCACACAGTTTTGGCGGGGAAACAGGAGAGCCAGCGCCATCTTGGCTTCCTAAAGGGCCTAAACCACAGGCCAAAATATTATTGTTTCACAAATTTCTCGGCTCTCCAAGAACACTCCACTCTCCCACATATATCAAATTGATGCCTGCGACGTAGAGAACGCTTGGGTAAAGTGGACATGACTCTTACTGCAGGCTTGGGAGAAATATAAGGGGGGGAACACCGTCACATACCCCTCCCCTTAAAATAAGAGTCATGTCTGGTTAGTGTATTCGGGATAGGGCATCTGCTACTACGTTGTCCTTCCCCTTGATGTGCTTGATTTCCAGCCGGTACTCTTGCAGTAACAACGCCCACCTCGTCAGACGTTGGTTGGAGTTCTTCATTTTGTACAGAAAGGTGAGAGGGTTGTGATCTGTGAATACCAGAACAGGTCTCGCCCCTCCTCCCACGTACACATCAAAGTGCTTCAGGGCCATAACTAGCGCCAATGCCTCTTTCTCAACGGTACTATAGGCTCGCTGGTATTTTACAAACTTCTTCGAGTAGAACGCTACTGGCCTATGTACTTCACTCCTTTCTTGAGCCAACATGGCCCCTATTCCAACGTCGCTGGCGTCCACGTACAGGATGAATCCGGCTGAGAAATCTGGGGATATTAATACCGGGGCCTCCGTCAACAATTTCTTGGTCTTTTCAAAAGACTCTTGGCAGGCCTCTCCCCATCTCCATCGTACATTCTTGGAGAGTAGCTCGGTTAGGGGATGCGCTACCGTGGAGAAATTCCTGCAGAACCCACGATAGTACCCTATCATCTTGAGGTACCTTAGCAACTCTTTACGCGTCCTGGGCACGGGGTATTCCTTAATGGCTGATACTTTGTGATCAACAGGGGTGACTTCACCTTGGCCAATGACAAAACCAAGGTACTCTAAGTGAGCTTTCCCAAACTCGCTCTTGGCCAAATTTACAGTCAAGTTAGCCTCCTCTAGCCTTCTGAACAATTCCCCGAGTCTCTCCAGATGCGTCTTCCAATCGTCGGCGTACACGACGATGTCATCGATGTAAACTGTGCAGCCTGCGGCACCCCTTAACAACTCATTCATCATGCGCTGGAAGCAGCTGCCGCTGTTTTTCATTCCAAAGGGCAACACCTTGTACTGGTACAGCCCGTCAGGAGTTGCAAAAGCTGATATCTTCCTGGCCTCAGGAGTCAAAGGGATCTGGTAGTACCCCTTGAGCAGATCGACCTTGGATACGTACCGTGCACCGCCCACCTGGTCAATGCAATCGCTCACTCTTGGCATGGGGTAAGAATCTGCCACTGTGATGGAGTTCACCCTCCTGTAATCTGTACAAAAGCGGTAGGTTCCGTCGCTTTTCCTCACCAACAAGCATGGGGAACTCCACTCACTTTTACTGGGCTCCGCAAGGTCGTTCTCAAGGAGATACTCCACCTCCTTTCTCATCAGCTCTCGCTTCTCCGGGCTCACCCTATACGCGCTCTGCTTGACGGGCCTGGCGTCCCTCACCTCTACCTCGTGCGTTACACTCCTGTGTCGTCGGGGCACGTCGGTAAAGAGGGAGGCATTCTCCCTCAGTAGGCTCGTCAGGTCCGCGCTCTGTAGCCCTTCCAGATGTAGTAGCTTGTCCTCGATCTTCGCCAGACTTTCAGTGTTGGTGAGACGGGTGCTGTCCGCCCTGGACCACTTTCCTTCCTCCTCCGGAAGTTCCTGGTCCACCTGCACGCACAGAACCGTCTTCGGCTGGGGTTCTCGGGTCACCGTTCCGTCCTGCCTGGCGGCTCCTCCTCCCACAGGGAAGAAAGGTTTCAGGCGGTCCACGTGACACACCTGTTTCTTGCGAGGTCTATCCGGCTTCCCAATTTCGTACGACACAGGACCCAACCGCCGTAGCACCTGGTATGGTCCCTCGAACCGTGACTCGGTCACCCTACCTTTTCCTGGCAGCAAAATCATCACCTGGGACCTGACCTGGAACTCCCTCTGCGTAGCTCTCTTGTCGTACCACTCCGACATCTTACGCTGCGCCTCCTTCAGGTGTTTCCCAGCTAGTTCCTTCGCTAGAGTGAGACGTTCTTTGAACTTCTGGACATATTCATTCACCGTTCCCACGGTCGCTCCCGGTGTCCATTGTTCCCTCAGCATGGACAGAGGACTTCGCACCTCGTGTCAATACACTAGCTGGAATGGTGAGAATCCTAATGATTCTACCACCGCGTTACGTATGGCAAATAACGCGGGGTATACAGCCTCATCCCACTCAGCCCCCTGTTCTGCGCAGAATACTCTCAGAACGGTCTTCAAGGTGGAATGAAATCTTTCGATCGCCCCTTGCGACTGCGGTCGGTAGGGCGACGACCGAATTTGAGTCACTCCCCATCCTGTCACCGTCTGTCGGAACCACTTAGACTGAAATATACTTCCGCAGTCTATCTGAATCTCTCAGGGCATCCCCACCCAAGAGAAAAATCGTTGTAGTTGGCCGGCTACGCCTTTCGACGTCAAACGTCGCATCGGGACGGCTTCTGGAAATCTGGTGGATGCACACATTATCGTCATTAGGTAGGTATTCCCTCGCTTCGTCCTTGGCCAAGGACCCACCCCGTCAACTAACAGACGCTCGAATGCAGGCCCAAACGCCGGAACAGGGATCAATGGGGCCTTCGGTATAGCGGATTGGCTCTTCCCTGCCCTCTGGCACGGTAAGCACGTCTTACAATAGCGCCTCACCTCGGCGTCCATACCTGGCCAGTAGAAATAATCCCTGATCCTTCGCAGCGTCTTGGTCACCCCCAGGTGACCTGCAGAGTCCACGGAGTGCGATAGGTCCAACACGGCTGCTCTGCACTGGGCCGGCAACACTACCTGGTGCCTCGTACTTAGAGACTCTTCTCCGGCCTCCATCCTCACAGGTCTCCACTGTCTCATCGGCATGCCGTCTTGAATGTAAAAATGGGTAGCCCTCTCAGGACCAACACGTCCTCCTTTGGCCTCACTAATCAATTCGGGGAACTCCATCCGCTGCAACTCTCCAAGACGAGTGCGGTCTACCCCTAGAGAACTGGTGAGGGTCACCTGCAACTCACCATACGGGCTACCTTCGCCCTCCGCTCGTTCTCCGGGTCCTATGAAGAGGTGATCGATTCCCAGGCTGTCGTACGTCTCCTCAGCCCCATCAGATCCACAACCTCCTTGTTCTTCGCGCTGTCTCGGCATGACAGCACAAACTGGGAACGCCACCGGGGCGATTCCCTTCTCGTCCCCACAGGCGTTTAACTCTCCGCCCGTCTCCTTGTATTGTTCTAGGCACTCTTCGCCTTTCACGAGATTCGGAAGGACATATCCTCCACATGCGTCATTCCCCAAGATGACCTGTGCCTCCATCTTGGGCATTGATGTACAGACCCCCACCACTAGGGTCTGGCAGCCATTATCAGAACTCAAAGTCACCTGGTGTAGGGGCATCCTCACTGGGCCTCCCACAGTGGTCACACTTGCCACCCCCACACTGGTACTCTCGTAACCCTCGGGGAACAGGGTTTCACTCACCAGGGTAAAATCGGCCCCAGTGTCTCTTAATATCTTCACTGGGATGGGGTCTGCGTCCCCCATCCTTACGGTTCCCTGACACACGAATGGGTGAACTTTCTTCTCCCCACTCAGTACGGGTTCATCCCGCACCCTCTCGGCCCTCTGGTCCTCAAACCTCACTAAAGCAACGTTCCCCCGCTGCTTAGGGCGTCTGCATTCCCGCGCGACGTGTCCGAATATTCCGCAGTTGTAGCAGCGGACCCTCGTCGGAGACCATCCGCCACCGCTCGCCTTAGCACTGCCTCCAGAGGCCGTCACTCCCTGTGTCTTTCTCGCACCACTTGTCGACTCCTTCGTTGCAGCAACAGCTCCTGAGCTCTCAGCTTGGTTCTTCTTCATCGGCTCTACAGCACCTTTTGATCCTCTGTTGTCCCAACTCGAGAGGTGGGACTTGGGGGAACCCGCTCCTGTCCTCCATCTATCCGTCCTTCTATAATTCCTATTGTTTCCGGCGTATACGGGTGATCGGTGCTGTCCCTCTCGGCGTGGGCGTAATGCTTCTTCCAACATGTCGGCTCTGTCGGCTGCGGCCCTCAGGTCCTTTATGTCTGCCTCCTTTACTCTCACCCTGATCTCAGGAGAGAGCACGGACATAAACTTTTCCATGACCATTAGCTCCTTGACCTCTTCAACCGACCTCGCTCCTTCAGCGTCCAGCCACTTAAGGAACTTTCTCTCCATGTCCCTCGCCGTCTCCGCATAAGACTTTCCTGGTGAACGGGTACATTCCCTGAACCTCTTCCTGTAACATTCCGGCGTGAGCTTGAAGGAATGGAGCACAGCTCGTTTTACCGCATCGTAGTTGGTGCATTCTTGGAAGTCGAGCATAGTGTAGGCTTCACGAGCTTCACCTGTGAGCCTCCCTTGAACTAGCTCCGCCCACTCCGCCCTCGGCCACCTCTTCAAAGCAGCAATCCTTTCGAAGTGGTCGAAGAAACTTTCGGCTTCATTAGGTACAAAGACCGGCAGATCTCGTTCCCTCACTCGTCGGTCTTCCTGTTGCGGCGGAGCATGTGCACCTAGTCCCAGTTCAGCTCGCTTCAGCTCCACCTCCTTGTTGGCTTCTATTTCCTGCTGTCTCATTCTAGCTTCTCGCTGGTGTTCTTCCCTGCGTAGCTGTGCTTCTCGCTCTTGTTCTTCCCTGCGTAGCTGTGCTTCTCGCTCTTGTTCTTCCCTGCGTAGCTGTGCTTCTCGCTCTTGTTCTTCCCTGCGTAGCTGTGCTTCTCGCTCCTCACGCTTCAGCTGTGCTTCTGCTTCTCGCTCTTCTTTGCGCTGCTGTGCTTCTCGCTCTTCTCGCTTCAGTTGTGCTTCCAGCTGCAACTTCATTATTTCCAGCTTAACGCTGTGCCTGCAGCCGCTGGATCCCCTGCTGCTTCCACCAATACTCAGGTGTTCTCCCACACTAGCAGGTGTTTGGGGCCGTTCCTCCCCCAAAGCTTCGTCTCGTGCCCTGAGCTGTGCCATTATCTCCAGTCTTCTTTCTCCTACTCTGGGAGATCTCAGCTATATCCCAAAATGGTCTGCTATTGCCTGTAACTGTGCCTTGGTGCACTCTTCCAGCACCTGTTCATCTCTAGTGTCAATAAACCTTGTTACTTTATCATCCTCCATCTTGTGCTATGAGTGATAACCTGTACCTGATCTCTAATACCACTGCCAACTACCACCACCGCAACCTTTATTTCGATCGTTATCCTGGCAAGGTCGCCAATGTTGGGGATATGGGTATATAGTTCCACTCTCTGGTGGTGAACAACAGTTATCTCAATGTCACTCACCGTAGCCCTGTGGGTCTTCACTCTATCCTCACGGCGCCACTGCACGCCAGGAGAGTATCCCAGTCAATCCCAACCGGCCTCTGATTGAGAAGGAGTGGGAACACAACTCGTTCACTTAACTGTTATGTGCCCGCCCCAACAATAGGGCTCTCCTGTTAACCACAAGGTCGCCAACTGGTGTTTTTGGTGTCCAGTAACACGTCAGTGGACTGGTTGAATTGTGGTATCCTTGGCAAGGTCACACTCAATAGATCAGGATATCAGGCAGGTATGTACTTTTATCACTCTTTGCTTTCAAGTATAATATAGCCACAAGATAAATGGAGGGATGATATAAACACAAAAATATTTTGTATTTTACTTAAAACTCATTCAAAAGATGTCACAAGGTCATATCAATACATAATCAGCTGATGCAGGCGGGAGTCGTTCGTTCCCACGAATATTATACGCTCACTACGGTGGCAACACTCCCCCCTCTCGTCAATGTCACAATCAGCTGAGCGCCCTCCTCCGCACGAAAGTTTATTGCTTGTTTCTCTAGCGGCACACGCGCTGTTTCTTTAAGTTCTCAAAGATCACTAGAAGTTCGCACACTCGATATTTGCAACAATAGCACGTATTACTTCGCTACACTGTACTTGGGCTCAAACAATCGTTTCTATAATAAATGCGACAATAATTCACTGTCATAGTATTTCACACTGCCCTTCATTCAATGATATCTTATGAAGTATTTAACACTGGAGTTCTCAGTACTTCCTTTCGTGGGCAATAACACAATAAATCACTGCACTCACAAATGATTGTTCAATGCACGAACATAGACATATATAATATAGATAAATCAGACATCAATAAATGGTAATGAAAATAGATACTGGGCACATAGCCTAACTTCCAAATACTGGCATAATATTATATATAATTTCTCACTATATGTTCACATTAAAGTCTCATGAGAGACATTCTCAATACAGTAAATTCATCACTTATTCCGGGTGCCTGTACACACCAATAATAATATATATAAGTATCGTGAGTACTCTTGATAGTACTATTCTGCACACTGGTGCCTTACTGTGACATAGGTGAGCCTTGCTCACGACATACAAAATCCTCAGGCTAAATAATATAGCTGAATAATATAGCTGACTAAAGGGGAATTGGGAGGGAAACTAGAACCACCTACTTCCACCTATCCTCCGATGAGAGTTGAGTTGTAGTTCCTGGTCTAGGCTCCTGCCTTGTGTCGGGAATGCCCCCACACACACGTTGTCGTGTCCTCAAGGAACCCACTCGCTGTCCCACCATTAGCGCGTCGTCTCCGTGCCTTCTTCCCAGCAGGTCCGTGCTCCTCCTCGACTTCTTGCAGGGTTGGAGTCGGTCTCCTGGCCGTCGACTTCTCCCAGCTAAGGCTGCCCGCCTACTTCTCGGCTGCAGCTATACGGATTCCCAAATAGTCCTCTTCTTCCTCTGCTACCCAGTGGTTCTGGTCAGCCACTACGCCGTCACGAATGGGTGAACTGCCTCAGACGTCGCCCACGTCACTGCACAGACTTCACTTCTTCTTGCACAGTACCTGTCCTGGAGCACTTGTTGCTCAATAACCGTCGATTCCCTCTCTGGTTCAACACATGAACTAAGGAAGACCTCACAGAGTACTGGCAGACTTCAGGTGACGCGTAAAATCCTCGGGAGCGGGAAACAACTGTCAAACTGACAGGACCAATCTTCGCACGTCCAACCTCCTTGACGTGTCGTGTCTGACTGATGGCGCCAACGCGGCGCGCTGCCCGGACCCCCTTCCTTCGTGACGTCACTTTCGCCACGGGAGGTTTTCATTGGCTCCCGGTGCCACATTGCTGTCGGTGACCAATCCGGTGTCACTGACGTCACACAGTTTTGGTGGGGAAACAGGAGAGCCAGCGCCATCTTGGCTTCCTAAAGGGCCTAAACCACAGGCCAAAATATTATTGTTTCACAAATTTCTCGGCTCTCCGAGAACACTCCACTCTCCCACATATATCAAATTGATGCCTGCGACGTAGAGAACGCTTGGGTAAAGTGGACATGACTCTTACTGCAGGCTTGGGAGAAATATAAGGGGGGGAACACCGTCACAATATATATATATATATATATATATATATATATATATATATATATATATATATATATATATATATATATATATATATATATATATATATTATTAAATATGACCGAAAAAGTAAGATTAATAATTCTAACACGAATTTTCTCAATCTTTCGTACATTTCGTTTCACTGTTGGAGGTAAATCAAAAATCAATTCTCCAAAATTCATTTTTATTTCTAGTCTGACGCGACACGATCGCGTTTCGTAAAACTTATTACATTTTCAAAGACTTTAGTTCACAAATACACAACTGAATAGAACTTACGCATCTCCGATTTTATATCTACATTTGAGTGAGGTGGAAGGGGTGATGTGGCATTAACACAAGACAGAACAAGATGTGGTATTAATAGGGTATTAATTTCATCAACACAAGACAGAACAAGAGTATTAATAGGGTATTAATTTCATCAACACAAGACAGAACACGAAACAATGGATATTGAATAGAAGTGTTTGTAGAAAGTATACTAATATTAAAGCGCACGACCCAGCAGCAAGGAATCAAGCCTTCACGATAAAATATCGCCAGGATCTGATTCGTGATCAGATATACAAGGCAGAGAATGAAATCAAAGACAACAAAACGCAACTACTTCATGCTACAAACGAGTGGAGAAATAGCAACATCGACGATAGTATCCGTACCCGCATTGAACAACACCTCGACATCCTCACAGACCAACATCACCTCAGCACTGAAACAAGGATTATCAAGAAACTAACAACATTATATGGAGGACCTATGGCAATTCCACGACCAAGAGATGGCTTCCTGAACCTTGCAGGAATTAACCTCACTGAGGACCAAGTCACTCTCCTAAATCTGGGCATAAACTGTCATGTTATGTCCAGACCGAGTGAGATGGCCCGGAAAGTAGAGTTGGAAATTCTGTTGGACGACATATTCGACCTCGAGACACAAAAGAAGGTCACTACCAAAGATACCTTACAAGCAGAACTTATTGCAGAAGGAGGAAAGAATCGAGGCAACTACAGAAGCACCATACTGTCCCCCGAGCTTAAAGCGGCAGCTAAAAGCCTTCGTGAGAACAAGGAGATAGTTGTCAGGAGAGGTGACAAGTCGCCAATATATGTCATTCTTAAAAAAGACGAATATCTGGCGAAAATGAACATCATACTCTCTGACCAAACTAAGTTCCAAAGAGTAACGAAGGACACTACAGCCGAATTAAAAGCAAAGGTCAACAAACTGATCGAAACTGTGAACGCCAAGAAATCCGGACTCCACCTGCCAAAGATCATTGGGGAATATAAACCTGGATATGCGTATGGAAATGTCAAGACACACAAGCCTGGAAACCCACTTCGGCCAATCATTAGCCAGATACCCACACCCACGTACAGACTGGCGAAGCGACTCAACGGCCTGCTGACTCCTTATGTTCCTTGCGCCTTCAGCCTGAAGTCTCCAAAGGAATTTGTTGACTTACTGCGGGGCACACGGGCCACAGGGATAAGAGCCTCGTTGGACGTAGAATCGCTGTTTACCAAAGTACCTGTGGACGAGACAATCGGAATGATAGCCGACAGAGTGTATCGTGATCTAGCCTGTACTCCTCTTGACATACCAGAAAATATTCTGAGGAAACTACTCCAAGCTTGTACTAAAGAGGCACCCTTCTTGAGCCCGGATGGGCACATGTATAAGCAAGTAGATGGGGTCGCCATGGGTTCTCCCCTAGGTGTCCTGTTTGCAAACTTCTACATGGGTACCATCGAGCAAAAAGTCTTAGTCGACATGAACTTGAAACCGGCCATATACTGCAGGTATGTTGACGACATTTTTACACAGGTACCTGATGTCAGACATCTGCAGGAGCTGAAGGAGGCATTTGAGCAGAGTTCCGTGCTGCGTTTCACTTACGAGATGGAAAAGGATGGGAAGCTGCCCTTTCTAGATGTAACAGTCATGGAAAAGGGCGGAGGTTTCCACACTGCAGTCTACACTAAGGAAACAAACATAGGAATGTGCCTAAATGCCAACAGCGACTGCCCAGACAGGTACAAGAGGAGTGTTGTTAACGCATATGTCAACCGTGCTCTCAGCCACAGCTCAGAATGGAAGCAAGTCGACGAAGAACTCTGTAGGGTAAGGCAGGTCCTAGTCAATAACGGCTTCTCCAATGGTTTTGTCGAAGACATCATAAGAAGGAAAGTGAAAAGCCATGCAACCTCTGAAGAGACAACTAACACAACACCTATACCCCCTATTAGACTATTTTACAGGAACTTCTTTTCCACAGCTCATAAAACGGAGGAAAGGGTCATGAAAGATATTGTTAATAGAAACGTTATCCCTACAGACAAAAATCAGAGGGTACAACTGACGATTTACTATAAAACCAGGAAAACGGCCAGCCTACTCATGAGAAACTCTCCAGACACAAAACAGAACGCTTTAAAAGAGACTAACGTCGTCTATGCCTTCAAATGCCCTCTTGGGGACTGTAAGCTCCAAAAAACCCAGTATATAGGCAAGACAACAACATCTCTTTCTAGGCGTTTAACGATGCATAAGCAACAGGGCTCCATTAAGGAACATATAATCTCTTCCCACAACCAAACCATCGCCAGAGAAATCCTAGTAAACAACACAGAAATCATCGATAGATACAGCGATAGCAGGCGGCTTGACGTTTGCGAGGCACTACACATCAAGAAGTCAACACCAGCAATCAACAGCCAATTATTGCACAACTATATTCTACCCACCTCAAGACTCCGCTCCAATATAGAAGCATCAAGAAATATGGACCAATAGGCTTTCTACAAACACTTCTATTCAATATCCATTGTTTCGTGTTCTGTCTTGTGTTGATGAAATTAATACCCTATTAATACTCTTGTTCTGTCTTGTGTTGATGAAATTAATACCCTATTAATACCACATCTTGTTCTGTCTTGTCTTAATGCCACATCACCCCTTCCACCTCACTCAAATGTAGATATAAAATCGGAGATGCGTAAGTTCTATTCAGTTGTGTATTTGTGAACTAAAGTCTTTGAACATGTAATAAGTTTTACGAAACGCGCTCGTGTCACGTCAGACTAGAAATAAAAATGAATTTTGGAGAATTGATTTTTTATTTACCTCCAACAGTGAAACGAAATGTACGAAAGATTGAGAAAATTCGTGTTAGAATTATTAATCATACTTTTTCGGTCATATTTAATAATATATGTCTACAGGAAAGACTGCTACCAAAATATACTAATATATATATATATATATATATATATATATATATATATATATATATATATATATATATATATATATATATATATATATATATATATATATATATATATATATATATATATATATACATATATATATATATATATATATATATATATATATATATATATATATATACATATATATATATATATATATATATATATATATATATATATATATATATATATATATATATATATATATATATATATATATATATATATATATATATATATATATATATATATATATATATATATATATATATATATATATATATATATATATATATATATATATATATATATATATATATATATATATATATATATATATATATATATGCAATTGACGATCACAAAACACTGATCATTTTATGCGGAAAATCCACAGAGAAATATGAAAGGAGGTGAACGTTTCGGCTTTGTTAAAGCCTTTGTCAACACCAGACTTAGTCAGGTGTTGACAAAGGCTTTAACAAAGCCGAAACGTTCACCTCCTTTCATATTTCTCTGTGGATTTTCCGCATATATATATATATATATATATATATATATATATATATATATATATATATATATATATATATATATATATATATATATATATATGTGTGTGTGTGTGTGTGTGTGTGTGTGTATTATTAAATATGACCAAAAAAGTAAGATTAATAATTCTAACACGAATTTTCTCAATGTTTCTTATATTTTTTTTCACTGTTGATGGTAACTGAAAAATCAATTCTCCAAAATTCATTTTTATTTCTAGTCTGACGTGACACTTGAGCGTGTTTCGTAAAACTTATTACATTTTCAAAGACTTTAGTTTACACACACACAACTATAACTGAACAGAGTTTAAACAGCTTCGATTTTTTATACCTGCATTTTGGAGGGGTGATATGTTACAACAGTTTTGGATGAGGTGAAAACAAACTTTCAACACAAGACAGAACACGAAACAATGGGTATAATATTTTGTAAGTTAAAGGGAAGAATGGAAGTAACTGCAAAGGGCCTATTGGCCCATATTTCTTGATGCTTCTATATTGGTGCAGAGTCTTGAAGTGGGTAGAATATAGTTGTGCATTAACAGGCTGTTGATTGCTGGTGTCGACTTCTTAATGTGTAGTGCCTCGCAGATATCTAGCCGCCTGCTATCGCTGCATCTATTGATGATTTCCGTGTTTTTGTTAAGACTTCTCTGGTGATGGTCTGGTTGTGGGAAGAGATTATATGGTCCTTAATGGAGCCCTGTTGCTTATGCATCGTTAATCGCCTGGAAAGAGATGTTGTATTGCCTATATACTGAATTCTTTGAGGCTTACAGTCCCCAAGTGGGCATTTGAAGGCATAGACGACATTGGTCTCTTTTAAAGCGTTCTGCTTTGTGTCTGGAGAGTTTCTCATGAGTAGGTTGGCCGTTTTCTTGGTTTTATAGTAGATCGTCAATTGTATCTTCTGATTTTTGTCTGTAGGGATAACGTTTCTATTAACAATATCTTTCAGGACCCTTTCCTCCATTTCATGAGCTGTGGAAAAGAAGTTCCTGTAAAATAGTCTAATAGGGGGTACAGGTGTTGTTAGTTGTCTCTTCAGAGGTTGCATGGCGTTTCACCTTCCTTCTTATGATGTCTTCAACGAAACCATTGGAGAAGCCGTTGTTGACTAGGACCTGCCTTACCCTACAGAGTTCTTCAAGGAATTTGTTGACTTACTGCGGGGAACACTGGCCACAGGGATAAGAGCCTCGTTGGACGTAGAATCACTGTTTACCAACGTACCTGTGGATGAAACAATCGGGATGATAGCGGACAGAGTGTATCGTGATCCGGCCTGTACTCCTCTTGATATACCAGAAAACATTCTAAGGAAACTACTCCAAGCTTGTACTAAAGAGGCACCCTTCTTGAGCCCGGATGGGCACATGTATAAGCAAGTAGATGGGGTCGCCATGGGTTCTCCCCTAGGTGTCCTGTTTGCGAACTTCTAAATGGGTACCATCAAACAAATGGTCTTAGTCGACATGAACTTCAAACTGGCCATATACTGCAGGTATGTTGACATTTTTACACAGGTACCTGATGTCAGACATCTGCAGGAGCTGAAGGAGGCATTTGAGCGGAATTCTGTGTTGCGTTTCACTTACGAGATGGAGAAGGATGGGAAGCTGCACTTTCTAGATGTAACAGTCATGGAAAGGAGCGGAGGTTTCCACACTGCAGTCTACACTAAGGAAACAAACAAAGGAATGTGCCTCAATGCCAACAGTGACTGCCCAGACAGGTACAAGAGGAGTGTCGTTAACGCTTATGTCGACCGTGCTCTCAGCCACAGCTCAGGATGGAAGCAAGTCGATGAAGATCTCTGTAGGGAAAGGCAGGTCCTAATCAACAACGGCTTCTCCAATGGTTTCGTTGAAGACATCATAAGAAGGAAGGTGAAACGCCATGCAACCTCTGAAGAGACAACTAACACAACACCTGTACCCCCTATTAGACTATTTTACAGGAACTTCTTTTCCACAGTTCAAGAAATGGAGGAAAGGGTCCTGAAAGATATTGTTAATAGAAACGTTATCCCTACAGATAAAAATCAGAAGATACAATTGACGATCTACTATAAAACCAAGAAAACGGCCAACCTACTCACGAGAAACTCTCCAGACACAAAGCAGAACGCTTTAAAAGAAACCAATGTCGTCTTTGCCTTCAAATGCCCACTTGCGGACTGTAAGCCTCAAAGAATTCAGTATATAGGCAAGACAACAACATCTTTTTCCAGGCGATTAACGATGCATAAGCAACAGGGCTAGATTAAGGAACATATAATCTCTTCCCACAACCAGACCATCACCAGAGAAGTCTTAACGAAAAACACGGAAATCATCGATAGATACAGCGAAAGCAGGCGGCTAGATATCTGCGAGGCACTACACATTAAGAAGTCGACACTAGCAATCAACAGCCAATTAATGCACAACTATATTCTACCCACTTCAAGACTCCGCACCAATATAGAAGCATCAAGAAATATGGGCCAATAGGCCCTTTGCAGTTACTTTCATTCTTCCCTTTAACTTAAAAAATATTATACCCATTGTTTCGTGTTCTGTCTTGTGTTGAAAGTTTGTTTTCACCTCATCCAAAACTGTTGTAGCATGTCACCCCACCAAAATGCAGGTATAAAAAATCGAAACTGTTTAAACTCTTCAGTTATAGTTGTGTGTGTGTAAACTAAAGTCTTTGAATATGTAATAAGTTTTACGAAACGCGCTCAAGTGTCGCGTCAGACTAGAAATAAAAAATGAATTTTGGAGAATTGATTTTTCAGTTACCATCAACAGTGAAAAAAAATATAAGAAACATTGAGAAAATTCGCGTTAGAATTAATAACCTTACTTTTTCAGTCATATTTAATAATATATCCCTGCAGAAAATACTGCTACCAAAATATACTAATATTGTATATATGTATATATATATATATATGCAATTGACGATCACAAAACACTGATATATATATATATATATATATATATATATATATATATATATATATATATATATATATATATATATATATATATATATATATATATATATATATATTTATATATATATATATAAATATATATATATGTATATATATGTATATATATATGTATATATACATTTCATATATATATATATATATATATATGTATATATATGTATATATATATGTATATATATACATATATATATATATATATATATATATATATATATATATATATATATATATATATATATATATATATATATATATATATATATATATATATGACATTGAATATGATATATATGAATATACATTGAATATGACCGCATATTCTGTATTTATTATTTTCTGGTTTAGGGCTTCTATCCCTCTAACTATTTTCTTAGCATCAGGGCTTAATTGAAATAGGAGTTCTCCAAAACTCATTTTCGTACTTTTAAGGTGAAGAAAAGAAGTGATTTACTATAGAGTGTATTACACTTATTTGTATAATTTGCACGACGTTGCGAACCTCCATGGTTCATTCTCAAGTGAACAGATCTTACAATACTAGTTGATTTTATACCCGCATTAGGTCAGGTGATAATACAATGAAGGTGAAAACATGGGGGGATACATAAGGGATAAACATAGGGGCTGCAGAAGGCTTATTGGCCCATACGAGGCATCTCCTATCTAAACACAAAGATTAATCCAGTGTAATTGGCCTGTTATGTTGGACATTGTCTTCTGTGTTGGCATCGATATGTTCTTGTCTTGTCCTTACTCTCATGGTGGGTAGAGTAAATAGTTCCGTGATTTGGGTGTTCATGGTAGGTCGCTCTATTCTTATGTGAATTGCCTCAAGAATTTGTAATCTTCTTGAATCTTGGGTTTTGTCTATTATGCAAGTATTCTTGTTCAACATTTCTCTTGTTAGAGTAATGTCATGGGCTTGTCTCATGTGATTCCTAGGGGCACCAGATTGAAGATGGCATGTCAAACGCCTCGTCAGCTTGGTCGACGTCATACCTATGTACTTACATTGAAGGTTACATCCTTCGTGGGGGCAAGTGTACATGTATACAACGCTTGACTGCTGTAGCGGGTTCTCCGTCGGCTTCGGGCTGTTTTTGATAAGGAGTTCGGAAGTCTTCTTGGTTTTGTAGAATATTATCAGGTTTATGTTTTGGTTAGGAGTAGTGCTTTTTACTCCTTTACGGATTATTTCTTTCATTATTCTTTCCTCTTTTATATGTTCACTGTGCATGGTTGATTTGTAATATAATTTTATTGGGGGTGTTGTGGTTTCTGTTCTAGGTTCTGAATTATACCAACGGTCCAAGTGTCTTCTTATAGCAGCGTTTATTTCCGCGTTGCTATATCCGTTGTTCACCAATACCTGAGTTACTCTTTCAAACTCTCTACTCACGTTGCTCCATTCAGAGCAGTGGGTAAGCGCTCGACGAATATAAGCATTGAGAACACTGGCTTTGTATCTTTGGGGGCACTCACTTCTACCGTTCAGGCATAATCCTATGTTGGTGGGCTTGGTATATACGTTGGTGCTTAAAGAGGTTCCTGTTTTTGTTATTAGTACATCCAAGAATGGCAGACTGTTATTTTCACTATTTTCATGTGTAAATCGGAGTACTGACTCTCTCTCTAGGTGTCTTTTTAGGTCAATTAGTTCATCTGAGTCTTTTACTATTACGAATATGTCATCTACATAACGGCAGTATACAGTTGGTTTTTGTCTGCTACTGAAGACGCTATCTTCGATGGTTCCCATATAAAAATTAGCAAATAAAACTCCTAAGGGGGAGCCCATTGCTACTCCGTCTATTTGTAAATACATGTCTCCTTGTGGACTGATGAAAGGGGCTTCCTTTGTACATGCTTCGAGAAGACTTTTCAAGTGTGGCTCAGGTATGTCTAATTTGGGGGTGCTCTCGTCTCTGTATACTCTGTCCAGTATCATTCCTATGGTTGTGTCGACTGGGACGTTGGTAAAAAGGGATTCAACGTCCAGGGAAGCGATGATTCCATCGGGCTGGGTAGATTTGATCAATTCTAGGAAATCTGCTGATGATTGTAGACTAAACTTACTTGGAGTGTATGGAGTTAGGAGTTCATTGAGTTTCTTTGCCAGGTGATAAGTTGGGGTTGGTATTTGGCTGATACCATAGGAATGATACTGGACAGAGTATACAGAGACGAGAGCACCCCCAAATTAGACATACCTGAGCCACACTTGAAAAGTCTTCTCGAAGCATGTACAAAGGAAGCCCCTTTCATCAGTCCACAAGGAGACATGTATTTACAAATAGACGGAGTAGCAATGGGCTCCCCCTTAGGAGTTTTATTTGCTAATTTTTATATGGGAACCATCGAAGATAGGGTCTTCAGTAGCAGACAAAAACCAACTGTATACTGCCGTTATGTAGATGACATATTCGTAATAGTAAAAGACTCAGATGAACTAATTGACCTAAAAAGACACCTAGAGAGAGAGTCAGTACTCCGATTTACACATGAAAATAGTGAAAATAACAGTCTGCCATTCTTGGATGTACTAATAACAAAAACAGGAACCTCTTTAAGCACCAACGTATATACCAAGCCCACCAACATAGGATTATGCCTGAACGGTAGAAGTGAGTGCCCCCAAAGATACAAAGCCAGTGTTCTCAATGCTTATATTCGTCGAGCGCTTACCCACTGCTCTGAATGGAGCAACGTGAGTAGAGAGTTTGAAAGAGTAACTCAGGTATTGGTGAACAACGGATATAGCAACGCGGAAATAAACGCTGCTATAAGAAGACACTTGGACCGTTGGTATAATTCAGAACCTAGAACAGAAACCACAACACCCCCAATAAAATTATATTACAAATCAACCATGCACAGTGAACATATAAAAGAGGAAAGAATAATGAAAGAAATAATCCGTAAAGGAGTAAAAAGCACTACTCCTAACCAAAACATAAACCTGATAATATTCTACAAAACCAAGAAGACTTCCGAACTCCTTATCAAAAACAGCCCGAAGCCGACGGAGAACCCTCTACAGCAGTCAAGCGTTGTATACATGTACACTTGCCCCCACGAAGGATGTAACCTTCAATGTAAGTACATAGGTATGACGTCGACCAAGCTGACGAGGCGTTTGACATGCCATCTTCAATCTGGTGCCCCTAGGAATCACATGAGACAAGCCCATGACATTACTCTAACAAGAGAAATGTTGAACAAGAATACTTGCATAATAGACAAAACCCAAGATTCAAGAAGATTACAAATTCTTGAGGCAATTCACATAAGAATAGAGCGACCTACCATGAACACCCAAATCACGGAACTATTTACTCTACCCACCATGAGAGTAAGGACAAGACAAGAACATATCGATGCCAACACAGAAGACAATGTCCAACATAACAGGCCAATTACACTGGATTAATCTTTGTGTTTAGATAGGAGATGCCTCGTATGGGCCAATAAGCCTTCTGCAGCCCCTATGTTTATCCCTTATGTATCCCCCCATGTTTTCACCTTCATTGTATTATCACCTGACCTAATGTGGGTATAAAATCAACTAGTATTGTAAGATCTGTTCACTTGAGAATGAACCATGGAGGTTCGAAACGTCGTGCAAATTATACAAATAAGTGTAATACACTCTATAGTAAATCACTTCTTTTCTTCACCTTAAAAGTACGAAAATGAGTTTTGGAGAACTCCTATTTCAATTAAGCCCTGATGCTAAGAAAATAGTTAGAGGGATAGAAGCCCTAAACCAGAAAATAATAAATACAGAATATGCGGTCATATTCAATGAAACATGTTTGAAAGAAAACCTGCTGCCAGTATACACCAATATATATATATATATATATATATATATATATATATATATATATATATATATATATATATATATATATATATATATATATATACATATATATATATATGATATGTATATATACATATATATACACAACTTTCACTTTCCTCATCCCACTCCCTTCGCTGTTGGTGCACTACACTCGTCAATCACCAAACTACCACTTCAAGCCAGCACTCTTCCCATTGGTGACTCAGTGACTCCCTCGACTTCAGTGCCATCTGCATCGCGTATAAATAGGCGTGCACGAGCAGTTGGCCTTTTGTACTCTCAAGGCAGACACTTCTATCTAGCATATGCCCTGTATATTAGTGGAGGTTTCAGCCAGCATCCTATTCTCAGCACCTTTAACTAATTTTTTGTCTTATTCATTGTAGAGTAACGTAACCTTTTTTTTTTTATTTTATATCGTGTTTTGTCTTTATACATGTTTTATTGTACATAGCCAAAGGATTATCTTTGTTTATATTTGTTTAAAGTCAATTAAAGTTTCATTGTTTATATGATTTGTTTTGCGTGTTTTTCCCTTTTACTTCACCACAGGAGACAACAGCCAAGCAGTCAACTTTTTTTCTCTTTTTTTTACTAATGTGATTGGCATTTACACCAGCCATTGGGAGGACTGCCTTAACACCTACATTTTCCTATCACATTAATGCGGGCCTGTCCGGGAGCCTCACTCAAGTACTGATACTAGAACAATCATTTCAATTTGTGGTAAGTGTACTTGTCTTTGATACAGTTGCTTTTCAATAATTTCATAACTTTCAATAATTTTATGGTGCTGTGTATTTTGTGCTTTCCGAGTGTAACATATTATGAGTGTTGGATGACTGTGGATTACGTGGTGTCTGGTGGCCACAGTCACTCTCTTAATTGGTTGTTCATCCCTTAGTGTTATTACTCGTGTATTGCACCTTATTCTCATCCCTAGATTATTTCTCAATTACGGCAGATCATTACTTTGGTACCCTGGTACTTTGGTTTGTCTTCTGGCCACATACCCTATCATCTGCAATCCGATCGAAAGAGGGTAAAGAGGGCCATAGTTCCTCTAGCACGGACTACGTTGTTGAGTTGGGACCTCAACAGCAGTTCTCGTCACCAGTCAACACTCGCACCCCTAAAAGTCGGTCAGTGATTATGATATTTACTCAGGGAATTGGCTTTCTTTTTTTCTTACGCTAATTCTGTAAGTATCATTTAGTTAAGTAGGAAACCCCTTGCTTCTGTCCTATAGAGACCCGGCAAGGTATCCCTACGTTCTTGGACTACCCTTTCACTTTTGAAACAATCAAAGTTTCATTTGTTTTTGAATCTATCAAAGTTTCATTTATTTTAGTAGGATTTTCTTGCCCTTATTCTCGTATATTGAGTACCGGGTACAAGATTTCCCTGCAATTTTGATTATTTAATCACTTAACATCTAATATTAACATTAATTGTTTTCACATTAATGACTGAATTTCCACAGGATAGTCACCAGTTGCCACGTCATCCTGTTACTGACATTAATAATATCACAGGTATATTCTCTGTACATTTATTTGCTATCTCAAAATGTTTCGTCTCTCAGCACTTCGTAGTGATCCAGCCAATGAAGTAAGGAACTTAAGTAGTGCCAGGAAGACAGAATTACAAACTCTAGCACATGAGCACAACCTAGATGTTCCCCATGGAGCCACCAAAAGTTAATTGCATAATCTTATCCTTGACCACCTCTTAGATAATGGAATTATAGACTCTGATTCTCACAAAAACTATTCCATTACAGACCGGCATGCTATAGCAGCTATGAAGTTAAAGCTAGAACTCGCTAAAGCAGAACGTGAACGTCTGAAAGCAGAGGCTTCCCTAAGGAAAGAAGAGGCTGCCTTAAAGGAATGCGAGGCTGCCCTAAAGGAACGTGAAGCTACCCTATACCGTGAGCGTGAAAAAGAAGCTCTAAAATTCAAGAAAGAAGAAGCTGCCCTACAACGTGAGTGTGAGAGGGAACAGCTTGAAGCAAAAGAATGCGATCTGGAGATACTACGTGAACACAATAAGAAGCAAGCCGATAGTGATCTAGACCACCATCGATAAGAACTCGATTTGGAAACCTCACACCACACTCGGCGCCAACAAGCTGCAGCCATTCTTCCGGTAAGCTTTAACATAGATGTGTTAAAGCATAGATAGATGTGTTTTTTACTACTTTTGAGGCCCTAGCTAAGAAACTTAGCTGGCCTGAAGTCAGTGGTCTACACTTCTCAGAGTACATCTCACAGGAAGAGCTGCGGTTACTCTCAGTACCTTAGCGTCTGAGAATGACTACTGGATCCTGAAGCAAGCCGTTCTAGACGCCTACCTTCTCTCCACCGAAAGCTACAGACGAAAATTCCGTGATTATCTAAAGGCAAGTGCCACCACCTATTTAGAATTTGCCAATACTAAGAAAAGATATTTCATGAAATGGCTGGAAGCAGCCCATGTTTCTACATTTTCAGACCTTGTCAACCTTATTCTAGTCGAAGAATTCTTTCGGCGTATTCCTGCTCCCATCCGTCTTCACTTAGCGGATAAGGAGGAAACCGACCTATCAGATGTGCGAAGTCGAGAAATCTTGGTCTGATTATGAAAAAAAGAGTACCAATCAAGCAACCTCTTAATTATATTGTAAGTATTGCAAGCTCTATAGACATACCATAGATAAATGTGGAAAAGCACAATACAAAAGCTATAATGAAACTCCTAAACCCAAACCGACTCCTCCTAAGTCTGGTAAGCCTGTGATGAATATTGGTGATCCTGTTAATGATCTTTCTCTCTTCAGCAAACACCTATACCCCTGGAACTGTCTCTGCCAATAGTACAGATTCGGAGGGATGTTCTAAAGTAAAGATCTTGAGGGACACAGCTGCTCCGCAGTCTATCATTTTGAAATCGGCTGTGCCTAACATCACCTACACCTGGGAGGCGGTCCTTATCACTGACCTCACTTCTACCACTCCGTATCCACTCGCCAGAGTCCACCTGGATTGTCCTTTCGTACAAGGTGAAGTCCAAGTCGCCATCCGGGAAAAGCCTTTTCCCATGTCAGGGATACAACTTCTCCTGGACAACGACTTTGCCGAAGATCTGCAACCTTCCAACTTGATCATCATGGACAAACCCCAGGTATGTGACTCTGTCGTGGAAAACTTCATCTTGAAATATATTCCAGCAGAGGTCCAAGAAAGTGATGAAGACTCTCCTCCGGTTTTGGTGACAACCCGTGCGCAAGCTGCACGCCCGCAACCAGCTGACTCTACTGCAACAGCTGTCCCTCAAGACCATCAGAATCTACCCCCGAATCTTACTATATTGGAGTTTCGTAAGTTACAGAGGGAGGATCCTTCATTAACACCATTATTCTTCCAGGCCGAGACTCAATTTGACAGTATTCCAGGGTTCATCATAGAGAACCAATTGCTCTACCGGAGGTACCGACCCAGTAAACTAACGGAGGATGACGATTGGGCTAATGTCGACCAACTAGTAGTTCCCACCAGCCTACGGCCCGATATCCTACACCTGGCCCATGGAGCGCCTTCTCACTATGGTTTTAATAAAACCTATCACGCCATCAGACAAAACTACTACTGGCCAGGTATGATTAAAGATGTAAAAACTTGTGTACAACAGTGTCATACATGTCAGATGGCAGGAAAACCTAACATCTCTATTCCCAAGGCTCCTTTGATTCCTATTCCGGTGCCTTCGGAACCCTTTCACAGACTGTGTTGGTCCTTTACCCTGGACCAGTTCTGGCAACTCTTATATACTAACTATCCTATGTCCAACCACCAGATTCCCCATAGCAGTTCCTGTATAGAACATTACGGCTGCTACGGTGGTGAAACAACTGTCGAAGATCTTTACACAATATGGATTTCCTCGGGAGATTCAAAGTGACTGTGGCACCAACTTCACCAGTGATCTCTTCAAGAAGACACTGGAAGAATTCAACATCACTCAGGTATTGTCCAACCCATATCATCCTGCTTCACAGGGTTCTCTCGAACGTAGTCACCAAACTATTAAATCACTCCTTAAGAAATTTTGCAATGAAACTATGAAAGACTGGGATAAAGAACCTGACATCATCATGTGCATTTTCAGAAGTCTCCCAAATGAATCTCTAGGAGTGTCTCCTTATGAGATGCTCTACGGACGTAAGTGCCGTACTCCTCTTAAAGCTTTTAAAGACTCTCTACGTAATGCCACCTTCAGTGACCCTCAGCATGTGCCCCAGTTTCTTCAAAACTTAAAGCACATTCTCGAGAGAGTACATAAATTTGCCAATGATAATTTATTAAAAGCTCACGACAGGATGAAGAATCATTTTGACAAACACAGTAAAACCAGGAAATTTAAAGCTGGAGACTTCGTGTTTGCATATTTTCCGATCCCTGGTTATCCATTGCAAAATAAGTTTTCAGGACCTTACCGCATCAAGGAGGGCAGAAACAACCACAACTACGTTCTTGAGACTCCAGATAGGCGGCGGAGGACCCAGTTGTGCCACGTCAATCTTTTGAAGGAGTATAAAGGTATTCCTCCCACTGTGCTACTATCTCTCTCCACCTTTCAAGAGCCATACCTCCACAGTGAGACCTTCCCTGCTTCTCCTCCCGAAAGCACTAACTCTGAGTCAGTGCCGTCCAACTCGGAAATCCTTACTGATCTTCCTAAATATTTACAAAACTGTAACAGTGCTCCTCTCATCAAAGTTCTTCAAGAACATCAGAAGTTGTTCAGCGATGATCCCCAGGAATGTAATGTGGTTCAGCACGACATCCAGGTACTTCCTGATACCCGGCCGATTCGTCAATCCTTGTACCGTATCAGCCCGTACAAAAAGGAAGTTATGCGTGCTGAGGAACAGTACCTTCTGGATCATGGGCTGGCCACCCCTTGTGAGTCCTCTTGGGCCTCACCCTGCATCTTGGTGCCGAAACCGCACGGTAAAGTACGACTATGTACAGACTATAGGAAACTGAACCTTTTGACCGTCAAGGATGCTTACCCTTTACCTTGTATAGATGATATCCTTGCCGCCGTAGGTGATGCTAATTATCTTTCCCAAATTGATTTGTTAAAGGGCTACTATCAGATTAGTCTGACAGAGCGAGCTAAGGAAATATCTGCCTTCACCACGCCTTTTGGCCTATACAGATATGAACGCCTTTCTTTTTGGACTCTGTAACGCCCCGGCCACCTTCCAGCGAGCTGTCAACCGCGTCATCTATGGCCTAGATCACACCTACGCCTACTTGGATGACATCGTTGTGGCAACCAACACCTGGAGCGAACATCTGCTCCAGTTGCAACGATTGTTCTCCAAGCTCCTGACAGCCGGCCTTACCATCAACTTGGGCAAGTCCACCTTTGCCAAAGGTAAAATGCATTATCTTGGTCATGTAATAGGGAGTGGCAGCATAGCTCCTTTAACCATTCACACTCAAGCCATTCAGCATTACCCACAACCTACAACCAGGAAGCAGCTCCTGCGCTTCCTTGGCCTTGCATCTTACTATCGTAGGTTTGTTAAAAAAATTTACTACGGTAGTGACACCATTGAATAATCTGACCAGCCCCAAGCAACGGTATCATTGAACCATTCAACAGACCGTTGCCTTTGAAGAACTAAAATCTCTGCTATGTTCTGATCTCATTCTCGTCTCTCCAGATATTACGAAGCCCTTCATCATCAATGTCGACGCAAGTGGCACCGGCATCGGGGGCGATCTAATGCAACAGCGTGGCGAAGAGGTTCTTCCTGTTAGCTACTACAGCTACAAATTGAAGCCTCATCAGAAGAACTATAGCACCATAGAAAAAGAACTCTCCATCGTCCTGAACCTACAACATTTCGAACCTTACCTACAAGGTAATCGGTCTATTACCATCTACTCAGACCACAAAACCCCTATGGTTCCTGAAACGAGCCCAATTCAGCAATCAACGTCTTCTACGCTGGGCTCTGTACCTGCAGAATTTTAACCTGGAGATATTCTTCATTAAGGGCTCGGATATTATCATAGCAGACGCCCTCTCCAGAGTCTACGAGGTAGAGGCAGCTACTCCTACCACTCTACCGTCGAATGAAGTAACTTAACCTGGAGATATTCTTCATTAAGGGCTCGGATAACATCATAGCAGACGCCCTCTCCAGAGTCTACGAGGTAAAGGCAGATACTCCCATCACAATGGTTGTACTCTTTAAGTCACTTGTGTTGTCCCGTCTTGAGTACTGCTCACTACTCACTTCCCCCTTCAGAGCAGGAGAGATTGCTGAAATAGAGGGAATACAGAGAACATATACGACACGCATAGACGCAATAAAGCACCTAAATTATTGGGATCGTCTCAAAGCCCTCCAAATGTACTCACTAGAAAGAAGACGAGAGAGATATCAAATAATATACACCTGGAAGATACTGGAGGGCCAAGTACCAAATCTACACAGTAAAATAACAACGTACTGGAGTGAACGATATGGAAGAAAATGTAGAATAGAACCAGTGAAGAGCAGAGGTGCCATAGGCACAATCAGAGAACACTGTATAAACATCAGAGGTCTGCGGTTGTTCAACGTCCTCCCAGCAAGTATAAGAAATATTGCCGGAACAACCGTGGACATTTTCAAGAGGAAACTAGATTTATTCCTCCAAGGAGTGCCGGACCAACCGGGCTGTGGTGGGTATGTGGGCCTGCGGGCCGCTCCAAGCAACAGCCTGGTGGACCAAACTCTCACAAGTCGAGCCTGGCCTCGGGCCGGGCTTGGGGAGTAGAAGAACTCCCAGAACCCCATCAACCAGGTATCAACCAGGTACTCTACCGTCGAATGAAGTAACTTAACCCGTAAGAACAGGCTTCGGGGGAGAGCTGTAACAGTAATCTCTTTCAAGAGAGATTTAGCCTGCTCTTTCCTAAGTCACATTACTTCGATACGTCTGCAACATCAAGATACCACATTCAAGAGTGGTATATAAGTGGAGCAAGCAGACATCTCTATAGGGGGTACACAACTTTCACTTTCCTCAACCCCCCCTACTTTCGCTGTCGGCGCACCACCCTCGTCGATCACCTAACTACCACTTCAAGCCAGCACTCTTCCCATTGGTGAATCAGCAACTCCACTCGACTTCAACGCCATCTGCATAGCCTATAAATAGCCGTGCACGAGCAGCTGGCCTTAGAATATTCTGTGCTCTCAAGGCTGACACTTCTATCTAGCATACACCTTGTATATTAGTGGAGGTTCCAGCCAGCACCCTATTCTCAACACCTTTAACAAATTTTTTGCCTTATTCATTGTAATGTAACGTAACCATTATTTTATTTTATATTGCGTTTTGTCTTTATATGTTTAATTCGCACTGTACATAGCCAAGGGATTATCTTTGTTTATATTTGTTTAAAGTCAATTAAAGTTTCATTGTTTATACGATTTGTTTTGCGTTTTTTCCCCTTTTACTTGACCACAGGAGACAACAGCAAAGTAGTCAACTTTTTTTCTCTTTCTTCTACTAATGGCATTGGCATTTACACCAGCCATAGGGAGGACTGCCTAAACACCTACATATATGTATGTATGTGTATATATATATATAACTGAAAACTCACACCCCAGAAGTGACTCGAACCCATACTCCCAGGAGCAACGCTACTGGTAACTACAGGGCGCCTTAACCCGCTTGACCATCACGGCCGGACAAAAGGAAGTGATAGCCGAAGCTATTTGAACCACTTTGATGGTCAAGCGGATTAAGGCGCCCTGTAGTTACCAGTAGCGTTGCTCCTGGGAGTATGGGTTCGAGTCACTTCTGGGGTGTGAGTTTTCAGTCGCATATAGTCCTGGGGACCATTTAGGCTTGTTTGCATTTGTGTTCCTCACGTGTGCCCCAAAGAATGAGGTGATTTGATAAAATGCTATGCCCAAGATTAACATCCGAGTTGCCGGCGGGGAAGTGGTTCAAATAGCTTCGGCTATCACTTCCTTTTGTCCGGCCGTGATGGTCAAACGGATTAAGGCGCCCTGTAGTTACCAGTAGCGTTGCTCCTGGGAGTATGGGTTCGAGTCACTTCTGGGGTGTGAGTTTTCAGTCATATATATATATATATATATATATATATATATATATATATATATATATATATATATATATATATATATATATATATATATATATATATATATGACAATGTCAGACCACGGAGGAAAAATGAAACAGGAAGCCAATTATTGCCTATAACAGAAACATAATTGAATCTGCTTTGATACAGATCACCAAAGAAAGTAATTTGAATATTAGCAGTGGTCTATATAACTTAGATCCATTTCTAATAGATCAGCTAAAGGGCGATTTAAGTAGAATCATTGAAAAACATTTGTCTCACTAATTTATTGTATATATTTACTTCTTTAAGTTATAATTACCTATATATTATGCTTGTATGTCTGCTGTATCAGATGGGCCATTGGGCTACATCGGATGTGTCAATTGGGTGCATCTGATGGGCCAATGGGCCGTCTGCGTTGTCCAAGTATTGTACCTCACCTTACTTCACCACTCCTTCCTGCCTATTTATACCCATCACTCGATCTGTAAAAAGACCTTCTGAAGATGTATTTAATATACGAAAGTACTTAAGGAAATTTCCTGTTTCATTTTTCCTCCGTGGTCTGACATTGTCACATTCTTAATCACGTGTTTATTTTCGTGATATACACACATATATATATATATATATATATATATATATATATATATATATATATATATATATATATATATATATATATATATATATATATATATATATATTATTAAATATGACCGAAAAAGTAAGATTAATAATTCTAACACGAATTTTCTCAATCTTTCGTACATTACGCTTCACTGTTGGAGGTAAATCAAATATCAATTCTCCAAAATTCATTTTTATTTCTAGTCTGACGCGACACGGGCGCGTTTCGTAAAACTTATTACATTTTCAAACACTTTTTAGTTCACAAATACACAACTGATTAGAACTTACGTATCTCCGATTTTATATCTACATTTGAGTGAGGTGGGAGGGGTGATGTGGCATTAACACAAGACAGAACAAGAGGGGATATTAATAGGGTATTAAAAGTATCAACACAAGACAGAACACAAACAATGGGTATTGAATAGAAGTGTTTGTAGAAAGCCTATTGGTCCATATTTCTTGATGCTTCTATATTGGAGCGGAGTCTTGAGGTGGGTAGAATATAGTTGTGCAATAATTGGCTGTTGATTGCTGGTGTTGACTTCTTGATGTGTAGTGCCTCACAAACGTCAAGCCGCCTGCTATCGCTGTATCTATCGATGATTTCTGTGTTGTTTACTAGGATTTCTCTGGCGATGGTTTGGTTGTGGGAAGAGATTATATGTTCCTTAATGGAGCCCTGTTGCTTATGCATCGTTAAACGCCTAGAAAGAGATGTTGTTGTCTTGCCTATATACTGTTTTTTTTTGAGCTTACAGTCCCCAAGTGGGCATTTGAAGGCATAGACGACGTTAGTCTCTTTTAAAGCGTTCTGTTTTGTGTCTGGAGAGTTTCTCATGAGAAGGCTGGCCGTTTTTCTGGTTTTATAGTAAATCGTCAGTTGTATCCTCTGATTTTTGTCTGTAGGGATAACGTTTCTATTAACAATATCATTCAGGACCCTTTCCTCCGTTTTATGAGCTGTGGAAAAGAAGTTCCTGTAAAATAGTCTAATAGGGGGTATAGGTGTTGTGTTAGTTGTCTCTTCAGAGGTTGCATGGCTTTTCACTTTCCTTCTTATGATGTCTTCGATGAAACCATTGGAGAAGCCGTTATTGACTAGGACCTGCCTTACCCTACAGAGTTCTTCGTCGACTTGCTTCCATTCTGAGCTGTGGCTGAGAGCACGGTCGACATATGCGTTAACAACACTCCTCTTGTACCTGTCAGGGCAGTCGCTGTTGGCATTTAGGCACATTTCTATGTTTGTTTCCTTAGTGTAGACTGCAGTGTGGAAACCTCCGCCCTTTTCCATGACTGTTACATCTAGAAAGGGCAGCTTCCCATCCTTTTCCATCTCGTAAGTGAAACGCAGCACAGAACTCTGCTCAAATGCCTCCTTCAGCTCCTGCAGATGTCTGACATCAGGTACCTGTGTAAAAATGTCGTCAACATACCTGCAGTATATGGCCGGTTTCAAGTTCATGTCGACTAAGACTTTTTTCTCGATGGTACCCATGTAGAAGTTTGCAAACAGGACACCTAGGGGAGAACCCATGGCGACCCCATCTACTTGCTTATACGTGTGCCCATCCGGGCTCAAGAAGGGTGCCTCTTTAGTACAAGCTTGGAGTAGTTTCCTCAGAATATTTTCTGGCATGTCAAGAGGAGTACAGGCTGGATCACGTGCTCTCAGCCACAGCTCAGAATGGAAGCAAGTCGACGAAGAACTCTGTAGGGTAAGGCAGGTCCTATTCAACAACGGCTTCTCCAATGGTTTCATCGAAGACATCATAAGAAGGAAAGTGAAAAGCCATGCAACCTCTGAAGAGACAACTAACACAACACCTATACCCCCTATTAGACTATTTTACAGGAACTTCTTTTCCACAGCTCATAAAACGGAGGAAAGGGTCCTGAAAGATATTGTTAATAGAAACGTTATCCCTACAGACAAAAATCAGAGGATACAACTGACGATTTACTATAAAACCAGAAAAACGGCCAGCCTTCTCATGAGAAACTCTCCAGACACAAAACAGAACGCTTTAAAAGAGACTAACGTCGTCTATGCCTTCAAATGCCCACTTGGGGACTGTAAGCTCCAAAAAACCAAGTATATAGGCAAGACAACAACATCATCTCTTTCTAGGCGTTTAACGATGCATAAGCAACAGGGCTCCATTAAGGAACATATAATCTCTTCCCACAACCAAACCATCGCCAGAGAAATCCTAGTAAACAACACAGAAATCATCGATAGATACAGCGATAGCAGGCGGCTTGACGTTTGCGAGGCACTACACATCAAGAAGTCAACACCAGCAATCAACAGCCAATTATTGCACAACTATATTCTACCCACCTCAAGACTCCGCTCCAATATAGAAGCATCAAGAAATATGGACCAATAGGCTTTCTACAAACACTTCTATTCAATACCCATTGTTTGTGTTCTGTCTTGTGTTGATACATTTAATACCCTATTAATATCCCCTCTTGTTCTGTCTTGTGTTAATGCCACATCACCCCTCCCACCTCACTCAAATGTAGATATAAAATCGGAGATACGTAAGTTCTAATCAGTAGTGTATTTGTGAACTAAAAAGTCTTTGAAAATGTAATAAGTTTTACGAAACGCGCCCGTGTCGCGTCAGACTAGAAATAAAAATGAATTTTGGAGAATTGATATTTGATTTACCTCCAACAGTGAAGCGTAATGTACGAAAGATTGAGAAAATTCGTGTTAGAATTATTAATCTTACTTTTTCGGTCATATTTAATAATATATGTCTACAGGAAAGACTGCTACCAAAATATACTAATATATATATATATATATATATATATATATATATATATATATATATATATATATATATATATATATATATACATATATATATATATATATATATATATATATATATACATATATATATATATATATATATATATATATATATATATATATATATATATATATATATATATATATATATATATATATATATATATATTGTGACGGTAACGCGTTGGTGTTCGGCTGTTTCAAAAGCTAGGGGTATGGCCTCGTCACACAAAAGAAAAAATCTCGAACTTTTGTCTGTGGTAAGGTAATGGGAAGACACACAAAACACAAATAAATTTAACAATGAAATTTTAATTACGTTAGAAAAGCAAAACATGAATAAAATTGGACATAAAAATTGTAACATAAATCAATCAAACAAAATAATAAGAATAATCACTGACAAAGGAAAAGTTACGTTAATACAAGTGAGTAATAGTAAATATATTAGTGCAGGAATATTGGCTTCAAGCAGCCACCTCCCTTAGTACACGCAAGCCAAGGCTTAGTCTACCAATGAGACGTGTTAACTTGTGGAAAGCACGATATATTCTGTCTCCTCAGGTCGCGGTGGCTCAGACATCAGCTCGTGTGGCGGGTGGAGGAGCAGGTGCGACGGGCGCCAGCCAATCAGCGACAAGCAGTTTGCCGGTTTGAGTGGCGGAGGTGGAGCAGGTGTCCCGGTGTTGGATACGTTTTGCTCTGGGGCAAAACTTGTTGTTGTACTTGTTGGATATATCTTCTATATTAGTTGTTTCTGGGACGTAGTTTGGAGGGAAGAGCAGGCTCAATCTCTCTTGAAAGAGATTATCGTCACAATATATATATATATGAGAGTGTAAGACCATGGAGAAAGAATTGAAACTGTCTCTCTCCGCCCCCCCTGTTACGAACCCGGATCCAGCGTCCGAGCACGGAGCAGTGACGACCGCGCCATCTGTGGGTCAGCTCCCGAAACCCCCTCCAAACGGACGACGACACCTGGTGAGGACGACGTGTACTGACCTCGAGGGCCAGTTTCCAGTCTGGTTCAGCGCTCAACACAGCCGCTGCTGACCTCTGGTGAGGTGGTGCTCAGACACCAGCGCCATCTATGGAGTGGATAGGTGGGCGTTTGTGTCTGAGCCTGTAAGTGAGGTGCCTTAGTGTGTCCCAGTTATTGATGACGTGTCTGTTTACAGAGTCGACCTGGGACTGCTGTGAGGGAAGTTGAGTCAGTCTACCCAAGGCAGCCGTCTCCATACCTTGTGCTTTGCTGCAGCAGCTGTGAAGTCGTCCCCCGGAAGAACACTGTGGTGTTACCCTGCCAGTGGAGTGGCAGTAGAAGGATTACCCGGGACCGACTGCTGGAGACGATTATCCACTGGGGTACTGAGGACAGGAGAGTGATTTGTGGTATCACACGAGGCTCCTGTCTAGGGCGTTACCCTAATATCGTTCGTGGAGTGGCCTGACCCGTATTGCGGGTCCGGAACCTGCCAGCAGACCTGCTGGATTTGTGGTTGACGGCCTCCATGGCGGTGCCCCCAGTGGACCTGTGTTTTGGCTAACCTGAGCCTAACCAGGGTAGGCTCAGCTTCCCAGAGGATTCGTTGTGAGGCCACGAAGAAGCACCGAGGATTTAGCACCGAGAGCCTGTATCCAGAGTCTTCAACAGAAGACAATTGTGTATTTCCCCTGTACAGTGTTAATACCCCTACCCCTGTGCACTCTTTTATAAATTATTTATTTGGTGATGGGAACAATTATAGTCTTAAGTTCTTAACTTTCTTTCTCTACCCCCTTTAAGTTACTTGCGTCACGGATCACATCCCTTGAAAGCCACTACTGGCTTGGGGTCGGATACAACTTCCTCTAACAACATCAGAGTAAGAACCCCGTTGCGTCCCGAGAGGGCCGTAACATAATTGGCATCCCCAGCGGGATCCGTCCCCTTGTTGAGTATGTTTGACAGGGGTGGTGAAGTGGCGTAATCCCTGTATATAATTCCCCCTGTGTGTGACGATTGTGACGTTATACGTCCTGTGCGGTGCTCAAGAGTGACTAAGTGCAATATTGACTAGTGCGGTGCTCAGTGATTCAGTGCAATATTGTAGAGCGAAGTGTTCGTTGTGATTTAGTGCAATATAGATTTAGTGCAATATTGTGTAGTGCGGTGCCCGAAGTAATTACGTGCAATATTGGCAAGTGAGGCGCCAGGTGCGGTAAAGTGCAATATTGACGTAGAACAGTGCTCGGTGCGTTAAGTGCTAACGTGTAAGCAGTGTGTTAAGTGCTAGTTGAGTGTTCCATCTGTGACAATGGCAGAAAAAGCTACCATCGATGATCTGGACGATGTTCAGGCTTTTCTGAACAGAGTGGACTGTCTTGCCAGATTAAAATATCTGAGCAAACCGGAACTTGTACTAGTGAGCGCCTACCTGGAGATCAAGATCCGTGCCAGTGATTCCCGTGTGAAGATCTTGTCCAAGGTTCACCGGCACTTGAAGGCAGAAGAGAAACAGGAAGGCGAGGCTCCTAGTACAAAAGAAGGTGAGGAAATAGCTTCCACGGAAAAGGAAGATAAGGGCAGCGACATTGACAGTGATGCAGGTGAGCTTAATATCAGCTTCCTAACAGTCAAAATGCGTGCCCTAGAGATAAATCGCGAGATAGAGTGGAAGAAGTTAGAATTAGAACGAGAATTAAAAGATAAAGAAGTGGAGATGAAAAATAAAGAAATGGAGATGAAAGAGAAGGAATTGGCGATGAGGCGTTTAGAATTAGAAAGAGAAGAAAGAAGAGAGGAACGAGAAAGAGAAAAGAAACGAGAAAGAGAAGAGCGAGAAAGAGAAGAGAAACGAGAAAGAGAAGAGAAACGAGAAAGAGAAGAGCGAGAAAGAGAAGAGTAACGAGAAAGAGAAAGAGAAGAACGAGAAAGAGAAAGAGAAGAACGAGACAGACAAGAACGACGAGACAGAGAGGAAAGAGAGAGAAAACATGAACTAGAAGTATTACGATTAGGCGGTGGTAGGAGGCCAACAACGGACACCAGCGGTTTTGATCCGGTAAGAAACATCAAAATGGTCCCCAAATTCAATGAGAGGGAAGTTTCGAAGTTCTTTGCAGCCTTCGAGAAAGTCGCTGCCTCTTTGGAGTGGCCAAGGGAGAATTGGGCCATCATGATACAGTCAGTCTTGACTGGGAAGGCCCAAATCGCCTACTCTACGTTATCCCTTGACGACTCCGGCGATTACGACAAGGTGAAGAAGGTTGTGCTCATGGCGTACCAATTGGTACCTGAGGCTTACAGGCAAAAGTTCAGAAACCTGAAGAAGACCTCAGAGCACACTTTCACCGAATTCGCCACCATCAAGGAGCGACTTTTTCAGGAATGGTGTGCCTCTCGGAAGGTGGAGACCAAGGAAGACCTCGAGCAGCTGATACTGCTAGAGGACTTCAAGGATTGTTTGTCTGGAGACCTGAAGACGTACTTAGAGGAACAGCAGGTAGAGACCTTGAGTGCAGCAGCCACAATGGCTGAGGAATACATCCTGACTCATAGGCCGTCTGCTAAGTACGTCCCAAGGCATTACCAACGCCGGTTTGACAAACCTCAGGACGAAGAAGAGACTCTCGTCCCACGAAGCGCTAAGAAGACGCCCCCAAGTAGCCCTCGAAGAACAAGTCCTAGCAGTCCGAAACACCGGAGCCCGAGAAGGAATATGGTGTGCTGGACTTGTGGGCAGAAAGGGCATGTAGCTGCTATGTGCCGAGGCAGAAGAGGTGGCGGCCCACGAAGGGAGGTGATGTTGATGAGCTGTGGAACATCACCAGCAGGAAACCAGTCTACGACTACGCAGGAAGAACCCAGATTGTTTTCCCCTCACACTTCAGGCGGGTATGTATCGAGTGATCATACTGGTAGATCAGTTGTAGTGCTCAGAGATAGTGGAGCAGCCCAGTCCCTGATCGTGAAGAGCTCGTTACCCGAGGGAGTAAGTGTGGACGGGAGACAACAGGTTGTCCTGGTTGGGTTTCCTAGGACGCAGTATATCGCCCCCTTAGTGCCGGTACATCTCGACTCGCCTTACTTCAGCGGCACATGTGCGTTGGCAGTAGTCGATACCCTCCCTGTGGCTGGGATTGACGTGGTACTAGCCAACGACTTGGTGACAGATTGGAGCATCAATCTTCCCAAGGTTGCGGACGAGTTTACCGGAACAGCACGGTCTGAGGTAACAGGCAATGGTAATATCCAGGTAAAGGCAGACCCGGATTCAAACAGGTTTAATTTGTCCTCTCACCCGCAGATCGACAGAGTCCTAGAAGAGTCTCCTGATTCTTCTCTCGACAAGGAACATGAGGTTACGATGGCAGAAGTACCTGAGCTAGAAGAGAGGCCTTGTGTGCAGGCACCCACGGATACCAACGAGTCTGGAGCGAAGGCGGAGGTGTACTTGCGGTATGGCAAGGTACAGCATTTATGGAACTGGCCAGAGATTCCCCAGACGTCAGAGGTATGTGAGGTGTGTGCGAAAGGTCTAGTGTCCTCTTTGGTCCAAACCAGGCTAATGGATGTAGCCGGCTATGGACATTTCAAGCTCAGGAAGCTTATCCCTCAGGTGACCAAATGTTTCCTAGCAGTATTTTGTTTTATTCTCGTGTGTGGTCTCGGTAAGGATCAGTGGACGACCCGAAGGATGATGGCTCCCTTGAACATCAGATCCCAGGGATTAGAGACGTGCACTATGAGTGTTGCAGTCGAAGAAGGGACCTGGAAGGTGATGGTCGATACAGGAGGTACGAGAGATGATAATGTGAGTGACTGTTTCCGACAGGTTGACACCCCCCGCGTGACTGCTGAGCCTCAATGCAGCGTTATGTGGAACGTTGGTCGACCTGACGGTGGCAGAGCGAATGCCATCTGCGACGTACGAACAGCCCTGTTGGGACTAGGTGTGGACCTAGTAGAGTATGCTGTAAGTACTGTTTTACCCGCTGTTGCTGTCACTCTGAATTATCAGACCCCTGTATTCCAGGTGCCCGACTCCCTGAAGGACTGCCGGATCGGTACCAGAAATGCCGTCTGTGTTCAGCCATCATCGGTGCCACGACATAGGGAAGTGTCGAGTCGCCCCAGATCGTGTCCACACCGATCCTTACTTGAGAGATGTGAGATGATGCCCCTGCTTGACATCGCAGTGGAGACGTGGAAGATTACGCCAGGCAGGTCATTGCCTTCTATCTGCAAGTCCCCGTTGTGCCGGGATTGCCCAGTAGAAAAGTTCTGTGGACAAGACAGCCTCATCACTCCAGTTCATAGTATAAGTGAGTCCATTTGGAGTTGTGTCGCCGTACTAATTTGGTTTGTGTTTCTTTTTATAGAACCCCAAACCAAATTCTTTTTGGTGGGGAGGTGTTACGAACCCGGATCCAGCGTCCGAGCACGGAGCAGTGACGACCGCGCCATCTGTGGGTCAGCTCCCGAAACCCCCTCCAAACGGACGACGACACCTGGTGAGGACGACGTGTACTGGCCTCGAGGGCCAGTTTCCAGTCTGGTTCAGCGCTCAACACAGCCGCTGCTGACCTCTGGTGAGGTGGTGCTCAGACACCAGTGCCATCTATGGAGTGGATAGGTGGGCGTTTGTGTCTGAGCCTGTAAGTGAGGTGCCTTAGTGTGTCCCAGTTATTGATGACGTGTCTGTTTACAGAGTCGACCTGGGACTGCTGTGAGGGAAGTTGAGTCAGTCTACCCAAGGCAGCCGTCTCCATACCTTGTGCTTTGCTGCAGCAGCTGTGAAGTCGTCCCCCGGAAGAACACTGTGGTGTTACCCTGCCAGTGGAGTGGCAGTAGAAGGATTACCCGGGACCGACTGCTGGAGACGATTATCCACTGGGGTACTGAGGACAGGAGAGTGATTTGTGGTATCACACGAGGCTCCTGTCTAGGGCGTTACCCTAATATCGTTCGTGGAGTGGCCTGACCCGTATTGCGGGTCCGGAACCTGCCAGCAGACCTGCTGGATTTGTGGTTGACGGCCTCCACGGCGGTGCCCCCAGTGGACCTGTGTTTTGGCTAACCTGTGGCCAGGGTAGGCTCAGCTTCCCAGAGGATTCGTTGTGAGGCCACGAAGAAGCACCGAGAGCCTGTATCCAGAGTCTTCAACAGAAGACAATTGTGTATTTCCCCTGTACAGTGTTAATACCCCTCCCCCTGTGCACTCTTTTATATATTATTTATTTGGTGATGGGAACAATTATAGTCTTAAGTTCTTAACTTTCTTTCCCTACCCCCTTTAAGTTACTTGCGTCACGGATCACATCCCTTGAAAGCCACTACTGGCTTGGGGTCGGATACAACTTCCTCTAACAACATCAGAGAAAGAACCCCGTTGCGTCCCAAGAGGGCCGTAACACCCCCCTCTCTCTCTTTCTCTCTCCTATCATATCTCTTCCTCCCCCATCCCACCATCCTTCCTACCAGGTTGGGGCAGGCTACTGCGCTCTACGCATCAGCGACCCTCAGTTTCTTGATTCTGAAATTGCCTTTATCTACAAATCATTCTCTCGCCTTGGTTATCCTTTGCATTTCATCAACTGTGCCTACTCTCAAGCTAAACGAAATTTCTTTCATCCTAAACCTGCCTCCAACACTAGTAGCACTGTACTATGCCTTCCCTTCATGTCTGAACTCAAAACTTTTACCAATACCTTTCGTCCTCTTGACATTAAACTCGCCTTTCGACAAACTAACACACTTCGTAGCAATCTAGTTCACACTGCTCCTCCTGCTTCTAATGCTGCTGGTGTCTACTCTATTTCCTGTTCATCTTGTCCTCTCCAATACTTTGGCGAAACTGGCCGTACACTGAATGACAGACTTAAAGAACACAAGAGAAGTGTTAAGTCTGCAGACACTAACAATGCTCTCTTCTGTCATGTGAGGGATTCTAATCATCCCATTGATTGGTCTTCCTCCAAAATAATCTTTCCTGCCTCTACTCTACACAGACGCCATCTTGTAGAATCGGCTCTTATACACAATGTACCCAACATGAACTTGAGTCCTGGCTTTGTTGCTGTGGACTCTTCCCTTTCACAGTATATACTCAAATGCTCTAATCTTTCTAACAAACTTGACTTAACATAAGCTTACCCCTTCCATTTATCTTTCTTTCTCTTTCCTTTCCTTTCTCTCTTCTCCCCTTTTTCTGTTCATTGTCTTCTCCTACGTTCCCTTGCTATCCTCATCTTATTCTCCTTCTCATTCGGTGGTTATAATAGGAGCTGCCTCGTATGGGCCAATAGGCCTTCTGCAGTTCTCATTATTACTACTATCCCCTACACCTTACTTTCCTCCTCAGCTCTCTCTTGCCTATTTATTGCCTGTCTCTACCTCCTCATCACAATCGAACTGAGAATGGTCCAGGACGGACCGAAACGTCGTCGTCCCTTCAACTTCTAGTGTGTGGTCTGGTACACTGCCTACCAGCTACACTGCCCACCGGCTACAATGTCCACCAGCTACACTGCCCACCAGGTATACTGCCCAACGGCTACACTGCACACCAGGTACACTGCCTACCAGCTACACTGTCCATCGGCTACACTGACCACCAGCTACACTGCCCACCAGCTACACTGCCCACCAGCTACATTGCCCACCAGCTACACTGCCCACCAGCTACACTGCTCTCCAGCTACACTGCCCAAGAGCTACACTGTCGACCAGCTACACTACCCACCATCTACACTGCCCACCAGCTACACCCCCACCAACTATACTGCCCACCAGCTACACTGCCCACTAGCTACACTGCCCACCAGCTACACTGCTCACCTACTACAATGCCCACCAGCTACACTGCTCACCTACTACAATGCCCACCAGATACACTGCCCACCAGCTACAATGCCCACCAGATACACTGCCCACCAGCTACACTGCCCACCATCTACACTGCCCACCAGCTACACTGCCCACCAGCTGCACTGCCCACCAGCTACAAAGCCCACCAGCTACACTGACCACCAGCTACACTACCTACTATCTACACTGCCCACCAGCTACACTACCCACCAACTACACTGTCCACTAGCAACACTGCTCACCAGCTACACTGCCCATCAGCTACACTGCCCACAAGCTACACTGCCCACCAAATACACTGCCCACCGGCTACACTGCCCACCGGCTACACTGCCCACCAGCTACACTGCCCACCAGCTACACTGCCCACCAGCTACACTGCCCACCAACTACACTGCCCACCAGCTACACTGCTCATCAGCTACACTGCCCACAAGCTACACTGCCCACCAACTACACTGCCCATCAACTACACTGCCCAACGGCTACACTGCTCACCAGCTACACTGCCCACCAGCTACACTGCCCACCTGCTACACTGCCCACCAGCTACACTGCCCACCAGCTACACTGCCCACCTGCTACACTGCCCACCAGCTACACTGCCCACCTGCTACACTGCCCACCAGCTACACAGCCCACCAATTACACTGCCCACCAACTACACTGCCCACTAGCTACACTGCCCACTAGCTACACTGCCCACCAGCTACACTGCCCACCAGCTACACTGCCCACCAGCTACACTGCCCACCAGCTACACTGCCCACCAACAATACTGCCCACCATCTTCACTGCGCACTAGCTACACTGCCCACCAGCTACACTGCCCACCAGCTACACTGCCCACCAGCTACACTGCCCACCATCTTCACTGCGCACCAGCTGCACTGCCCACCAGCTACACTGCCCACCAGCTACACTGCCCACCAGCTACACTGCCCACCAGCTACACTGCCCACCATCTTCACTGCCCACTAGCAACACTGCCCACCAGCTACACTGCCCAACATGTACATTGCCCACCAGCTACACTGCCCACCAGCTACACAGCATAATGGCTACAATGCCCAACCACTACACAGCTCTGAAAAGCTCTGTACCTCAGGGTACAGTCCTTGCACCGCTGCTTTTCCTTATTCTCATATCAGATATAGACAAAAATACAAGTCACAGCTTCGTATCATCCTTTGCAGATGACACAAAAATCAGTATGAAAATTACCTCGGCTGAGGACATTGAAAAACTTCAAGCTGATATTAATAAAGTTTTCGACTGGGCATCAGAAAATAACATGATGTTTAACAGTGATAAATTTCCAGGTACTCAGGTACGGTAAAAATGAGGACCTTAAACATAATACAGAGTACAAAACACAATCAAATGTACCCATAGTAGGAAAACAGCATGTAAAGGATTTGGGAATAATAATGTCTGACGACCTAACGTTTAAGGAGCATAACCAAGCAAATATTGCGACAGCCAGAAAAATGATAGGATGGATTACGAGAACTTTCAAATCCAGGGATCCCATCACAATGGTTGTACTCTTCAAGTCACTTGTGTTGTCCCGTCTTGAGTACTGCTCAGTACTCACTTCCCCCTTCAGAGCAGGAGAGATTGCTGAAATAGAGGGAATACAGAGAACATATACGGCACGCATAGACGCAATAAAGCACCTAAATTATTGGGATCGTCTCAAAGCCCTCCAAATGTACTCACTAGAAAGAAGACGAGAGAGATATCAAATAATATACACCTGGAAGATACTGGAGGGCCAAGTACCAAATCTACACAGTAAAATAACAACGTACTGGAGTGAACGATATGGAAGAAAATGTAGAATAGAACCAGTGAAGAGCAGAGGTGCCATAGGCACAATCAGAGAACACTGTATAAACATCAGAGGTCTGCGGTTGTTCAACGTCCTCCCAGCAAGTATAAGAAATATTGCCGGAACAACCGTGGACATTTTCAAGAGGAAACTAGATTTATTCCTCCAAGGAGTGCCGGACCAACCGGGCTGTGGTGCGTATGTGGGCCTGCGGGCCGCTCCAAGCAACAGCCTGGTGGACCAAACTCTCACAAGTCGAGCCTGGCCTCGGGCCGGGCTTGGGGAGTAGAAGAACTCCCAGAACCCCATCAACCAGGTATCAACCAGGTACAGCAAAACGGCTACACTTCCCAGCAGCTACACTGCCTACCAGCTACACTGCCCACCAGCTAGACAGCATAACGGCTACAATGCCCACCCACTACACTGCCCAACGGCTACACTGCCCACCAGCTACACTGCCCACCAGCTACACTGCCCACCAGCTACACTGCCCACCAGCTACACTACCCACCAGCTACACTGCCCACCAGCTACACTACCCACCAGCTACACTGCCCACCAGCAACACTACCCACCAGCTACACTGCCCACCAGCTACACTACCCACCAGCTACACTGCCCACCAGCCACACTGCCTACCAGCTACACAGCCCACCAGCTACTCAGCCCACAAGCTACACTGCCCAGCAGCTGCACTACCCACCAGCTATACTGCCCACCAGCAACACTACCCAGCATCTACACTGCCCACCAGCTACACTGCCTACCAGCTACACAGCCCACCAGCTACTCAGCCCACCAGCTACACTGCCCAGCAGCTGCACTACCCACCAGCTACACTGCCCAACGGCTACACTGCCCACCAACTACACTTCCCACCAACTACACTGCCCAACGGCTACACTGCTCACCAGCTACACTGCCCACCGGCTACACTGCCCACCAGCTACACTGCCCAACGGCTACACTGCCCATCAGCTACACTGCCCACCAGCTACACTGCCCACAAGCTATACTGCCCACCAGCTACACTGCCCACCATCTACACTGCCCACCTTCTACACTGCCCACCTTCTACACTGCCCACCAGCAACACTGCCCACCAGCAACACTGCCAACCAGCTACACTGCCCACTAGCTACACTGCCCACCAGCTACACTGCCCACCAGCTACACTGCCCACCAGCTACACTGCCCACCATCTTCACTGCGCACCAGCTACATTGCCCACCACCTACACTGCCCACTAGCAACACTTCCAATCAGCTACACTGCCAACCAGCTACACTGCCTACTAGCAACACGGCCCACCAGCTACACTGCCCACCAGCTACACTGCCCACCAGCTACACTGCCCACCAGCGACACTGCCCACCAGCTACACTGCCCACCAGCTACACTGCCAACCAGCTACACTGCCCACTAGCTACACTTCCAATCAGCTACACTGCCGACCAGCTACACTACCCACCAGCTACATTGCCCACCAGCTACACTGCCCACCAGCTACACTGCCCACCATCTTCACTGCGCACCAGCTACACTGCCCACCACCTACACTGCCCACCAGTTACACTGCCCACCACCTACACTGCCCAACGGCTACACTGCCAACCAGCTGCACTGCCCAACGGCTACACTGCCCAACAGCTACACAGCCCAACGGCTACACTGCCCACCAGCTACACTTCCAATCAGCTACACTGCCCACCAGCTACACTGCCCACCAGCTACACTGCCCACCAGCTACACTGCCCACCAGCTAAACTGCCCACCAGCTACACTGCCCACCAGCTACACTGCCCACCAGCTACACTGCCCACCATCTTCACTGCCGACCAGCTACACTACCCACCAGCTACACTGCCCACCAGCTACACTGCCCACCAGCTACACTGTCCACCATCTTCACTGCGCACCAGCTACACTGCCCACCACCTACACTGCCCACCAGTTACACTGCCCACCACCTACACTGCCCAACAGCTACACAGCCCAACGGCTACACTGCCCACCAGCTACACTTTCAATCAGCTACACTGCCCACCAGCTACACTGCCCACCAGCTACACTGCCCACCAGCTAAACTGCCCACCAGCTACACTGCCCACCAGCTACACTGCCCACCAGCTATACTGCCCACCAGCTATACTGCCCACCAGCTATACTACCCACCAGCTACACTGCCCACCAGCTACACTGCCCACCAGCTACACTGCCCACCAGCTACACTGCCCACCAGCTACACTGCCCACCAGCTATACTGCCCACCAGCTATACTGCCCACCATCTACACTGCCCACCAGCTACACTGCCCACCAGCTACACTACCCACCATCTACACTGCCCACCATCTACACTGCCCACCAGCTGCACTGCCCACCAGCTACACTGCCCAACGGCTACACTGCCTACCAATTACACTTCCCACCAACTACACTGCCCAACGGCTACACTGCTCACCAGCTACACTGCCCACCAGGTACACTGCCCACCATCTACACTGCCCACCTTCTACACTGCCCACCTTCTACACTGCCCACCAGCAACACTGCCCACCAGCTACACTGCAAACCAGCTAAACTGCCCACTAGCTACACTGCCCGCCAGCTACACTGCCCACCAGCTACACTGCCCACCAACTACACTTCCAACCAGCTTCACTGTCCACCATCTACACTGCCCACCAGCTACACTGCCCACCAACTACACTTCCAACCAGCTACACTGCCCACCAGCTACACTGCCTACTAGCAACACGGCCCACCAGCTACACTGCCGACCAGCTACACTGCCCACCAGCTACACTGCCCACCAGCTACACTGCCCACCAGCTTCACTGCCCACCATCTTCACTGCGCACCAGCTACACTGCCCACCACCTACACTTCCCACCAGTTACACTGCCCACCACCTACACTGCCCAACGGCTACACAGCCAACCAGCTACACTGCCCAACGGCTACACTGCCCATCAGCTACACAGCCCAACGGCTACACTGCCCACCAGCTACACTGCCCACCAGCTACACTGCCCACCAGCTACACTGCCCACCACCAACACTGCTTTCCAACTACACTGCCCACCAGCAACACTGCCCACCAGCTATACTGACCACCAGCTATACTGCCCACCAGCTACACTTCCCACCAGCTACACTGCTCTCCAACTACACTGCCCACCAGCTACACTGCCCACCAGCTATACTGCCCACCAGCTATACTGCCCACCAGCTACACTGCCCACCACCTACACTGCCCACCAGCTACATTGCCCACCAGCTACACTGTTCTCCAACTACCCCGCTTTCCAGCTATACTGCCCACCAGCTATACTGCCCACCAGCTATACTGCCCACCAGCTACACTGCCCACCAGCTACACTGCCCACCAGCTACACTGCCCACCAGCTACACTGCCCACCAGCTACACTGCCCACCAGCTACACTGCCCACCAGCTATACTGCCCACCATCTATACTGCCCACCATCTACACTGCCCACCAGCTACACTACCCACCATCTACACTGCCCACCATCTACACTGCCCACCAGCTACACTACCTACCAGCTACATAGCCTACCAGCTACTCAGCCCACCAGCTACACTGCCCACCAGCTGCACTGCCCACCAGCTACACTGCCCACCAGCTGCACTGCCCACCAGCTACACTGCCCAACGGCTAAACTGCCTACCAACTACACTTCCCACCAACTACACTGCCCAACGGCTACACTGCTCACCAGCTACACTGCCCACCGGCAACACTGCCCACCAGCTACACTGCCCACCATCTACACTGCCCACCTTCTACACTGCCCACCTTCTACACTGCCCACCAGCAACACTGCCCACCAGCTACACTGCCAACCAGCTACACTGCCCACTAGCTACACTGCCCGCCAGCTACACTGCCCACCAGCTACACTGCCCACCAACTACACTACCAACCAGATTCACTGTCCACCATCTACACTGCCCACCAGCTACACTGCCCACCAACTACACTTCCAACCAGCTACACTGCCTACCAGCTACACTGCCCACCAGCTACACTGTCTACTAGCAACACTGCCCAACAGCTACACTGCCCACCAGCTACATTCCCACCTGCTACACTGCCCACCATCTTCATGCGCACCAGCTACACTGCCCACCACCTACACTTCCCACCAGTTACACTGCCCACCACCTACACTGCCCAACGGCTACACTGCCAACCAGCTACACTGCCCAACGGCTACACTGCCCATCAGCTACACAGCCCAACGGCTACACTGCCCACCAGCTACACTGCTCTCCAACTACACTGCTCTCCAACTACACTGCCCACCAGCTATACTGCCCACCAGCTACACTGCTCTCCAACTACACTGCCCACCAGCTACACTGCTCACCAGCTATACTGACCACCAGCTACACTGCCCACCAGCTACACTGCTCTCCAACTACACTGCCCACCAGCTACACTGCCCACCAGCTACACTGCCCAGCAGCTATACTGCCCACCAGCTATACTGCCCACCAGCTACACTGCCCACCAGCTACACTGCCCACCAGCTACACTGCCCACTATCTACACTGCCCACCAGCTACACTGCCCACCAACTACACTGCCCACCAGCTACATTGCCCACCAGCTACACTGCTCTCCAACTACACTGCCCACCAGCTTTACTGCCCACCAGCTATACTGCCCACCAGCTACACTGCCCACCAGCTACACTGCCCACCAGCTACACTGCCCACCAGCTACACTGCCCACCAGCTACACTGCCCACTATTTACACTGCCCACCAGCTACACTGCCCACCAGCTACACTGCCCACCACCTACACTGCCCACCAGCTACACTGCCCACCAGCTACACTGCCCACCAGCGGCACTGCCCACCAGCGGCACTGCCCACCAGCTATACTGCCCACCAGCTATACTGCCCACCAGCTATACTGCCCACCAGCTACACTGCCCACCAGCTACACTGCCCACCAGCTACACTGCCCACCAGCTATACTGACCACCAGCTACACTGCCCACCAGCTACACTGCCCAGCAGCTACACTGCCCACCACCTACACTGCCCACCATCTACACTGCCCACCAGCTACACTGCCCACCAGCTATACTGCCCACCAGCTACACTGCCCACCAGCTATACTGCCCACCAGCTACACTGCCCACCAGCTACACTGCCCACCAGCTATGCTGCCCACCAGCTACACTGCCCACCAGCTATACTGTCCACCAGCTATACTGCCCACCAACTATACTGCCCACCAGTTACACTGCCTACCAGCTACACTGCCCACCAGCTATACTGCCCACCAGCTACACTGCCCACCAGCTATGCTGCCCACCAGCTACACTGCCCACCAGCTATACTGTCCACCAGCTATACTGTCCACCAGCTATACTGCCCACCAGTTAAACTGCCCACCAGCTACACTGCCCACCAGCTATACTGCCCACCAGCTACACTGCCCACCAGCTACACTGCCCACGAGCTACACTGCCCACCAGCTACACTGCTCACCAGCTATACTGCCCACCAGCTATACTGCCCACCAGCAACACTGCCCACCAGCTATACTGCCCACCAGCTATACTGCCCACCAGCTACACTGCCCACCAGCTACACTGCCCACAACCTATACTGTCCACCAGCTATACTGCCCACCAGCTACACTGCCCACCAGCTATACTGCCCACCAGCTATACTGCCCACCAGCTACACTGCCCACCAGCTATACTGCCCACCAGCTACACTGCCCACCAGCTACACTGCCCACAACCTATACTGCCCACTAGCTATACTGCCCACCAGCTATACTGCCCACCAGCTATACTGCCCACCAGCTACACTGGCCACCAGCTACACTGGCCACCAGCTATACTGCCCACCAGCTACACTGCCCACCAGCTATACTGCCCACCAGCTACACTGCCCACCAGATACACTGCCCACCAGCTACACTGCCCACCGGCTACACTGCCCACCAGCCGCACTGCCCACCAGATGCACTGCCCACCAGCTACACTGCCCACCAGCTATACTGCCCACCAGCTATACTGCCCACCAGCTACACTGCCCACCAGCTACACTGCCCACCAGCTATACTGCCCACCAGCTACACTGCCCACCAGCTACACTGCCCACCAGCTACACTGCCCACCAGCTACACTGCCCACCAGCTACACTGCACACCAGCTATACTGCCCACCAGCTATACTGCCCACCAGCTACACTGCCCACCACCTATACTGCCCACCAGCTATACTGCCCACCAACTATACTGCCCACCAGCTACACTGCCCACCAGCTATACTGCCCACCAACTATACTGCCTACCAGCTACACTGCCCACCAGCTACACTGCCCACCAGCTACACTGCCCAGCAGCTACACTGCCCACCAGCTACACTGCCCACCAGCTATACTGCCCACTAGCAATACTGCCCACCAGCTATACTGCCCACCAGCTACACTGCCCACCATCTACAATGCCCACCAGCTACACTGCCCACCAGCCGCACTGCCCACCAGCTACACTGCCCACCAGCTATACTGCCCACCAGCTACACTGCCCACCAGCTACACTGCCCACCAGCTACACTGCCCACCAGCTACACTGCCCACCAGCTACACTGCCCACCAGCTATACCGCCCACCGCCCATAGGGACATAAAACAGACGGTCCTCCCACAGCAGCAAAAGCTTCTCAAACCAGGCAACTTTCTCAGAGTAAATACGGTGACTTCTCTCTCACACAAAAGGTAAACTATTATTTTGTTTATACAAGAGAGACAGACAAACACAGACAGACAAACAGTAGATAGATGTATGGCCAGATAGATTGATAAATGGATTTATAATTGGATAGATGGATGATGGAAAGATAGACAGATAGACTGATGGATAAATAGATGGATAGAAAGAGGATATATATTTTCATGGATAAATTGATAGACGGATAATTGGATTGATGAAAATATTGTTGGATAGACGGATAAGTAGTTCGATGGGTTCAGTAGATAGATCGAAGAAGTGTTCAATAGGTAGATAAATGGATAGTTAAATACATGGATAGAGAGATGGATGGATGGATAGGTGTATAGATGAGCAAAAAGAGAGATAAAGGGATGGATAGATTTAAAGATAGATGAACAAAAGAACAGAGAAAGGGATGGATAAAAATGGTTGATAGATGAATGCATAAATATATCGCTACTAGGATAAATATGTAGATATATTGATGGATACTTGGATAAATATAAATATTGAGGATTGGATAGCTGGAAAGATAGGTAGATGGATGGATAGATGTGTTGGAAAATATCCACTTGAATAGATATACTTCAAAAGAACTTTTTAATATGAATCTGTGATGAGCGACAAACTGCCTATCATAAATAATTAATTAATAATATTATTATAATTATATTTCTAACTATAGAGGATGGCCAGACACGAGGCGCACCTTGTGGCCTCTAAGCTGCCCACCACAGTGGCCGATTGTGCCACTACACTGATCCTTAGGATAGTAGTTTAAAAGCACCTAATATGGACAACCTGACTGGTTTTTCAAGTACCAGTAGTTGTTAATGTTCATAGTCTGTACCTGTATATAATGAAGCTAAGACGTCACGAACCAATATAACAATTAATATAGACTTTGAGGAAAGAGAGGGAGACACGACAAGAAACAGCTTTTATATACACAAGGATCTCTTGTTGAGCTGCCATTCAATCATTATATACACAAGGATCTCTTGTTTAGCTGCCATTCAACCATTATATACACAAGGATCTCGTGTTTAGCTGCCATTCAGTTATTATATACACAAGGATCCCTTGTTTAGCTGCCATTCAATCATTATATACACAAGGATCTCTTGTTTAGCTGCCATTCAATCATTATATACACAAGTATCTCTTGTTGAGCTGCCATTCAATCATTATATACACAAGTATCTCTTGTTGAGCTGCCATTCAATCATTATATACACAAGGATCTCTTGTTTAGCTGCCATTCAACCATTATATACACAAGGATCTCGTGTTCAGCTGCCATTCAATTATTATATACACAAGGATCTCTTGTTTAGCTGCCATTCAATCATTATATACACAAGGATCTCTTGTTTAGCTGCCATTCAATCATTATATACACAAGGATCTCTTGTTTAGCTGCCATTCAATCATTATATACACAAGGATCTCTTGTTGAGCTGCCATTTAATCATTATATACACAAGGATATCTTGTTGAGCTGCCATTCAATCATTATATACACAAGGATCTCTTGTTTAGCTGCCATTCAATCATTATATACACAAGTATCTCTTGTTTAGCTGTCATTCAATCATTATATACACAAGGATCTCTTGTTTAGCTGCCATTCAATCATTATATACACAAGTATCTCTTGTTGAGCTGCCATTCAATCATTATATACACAAGGATCTCTTGTTTAGCTGCCATTCAATCATTATATACACAAGTATCTCTTGTTGAGCTGCCATTTAATCATTATATACACAAGGATATCTTGTTTAGCTGCCATTCAACCATTATATACACAAGGATCTCGTGTTGAGCTGCCATTCAATCATTATATACACAAGGATCTCTTGTTTAGCTGCCATTCAACCATTATATACACAAGGATCTCTTGTTTAGCTGCCATTCAACCATTATATACACACCAATATGGGTGGTGTGGGTAAGACCAAAGAGGCAAAGACCAACCCCCGCAACCACTACTAGGTGAGTACCACACTAGGGCGATGTTCCGCCTCACACTAACAACACCGTCAAGTAACATCTCATACTATTGAATATTGTGTTGGGCCAAGTATAAGTGTGTATTAATGTTAAGGAGACTGTTGAGCTTAATTATGGCAATGATAAACATAGACCTAAAGTAAGTAATATTTATAGTCCAGAGTTTACCTGGCTAACACGTGAAATATTTGTATGTTTCGTTATTTGGGATGATAAAGGTTGCCTTGCTGGCAGGTGTGGAAGAGGAGACACATGTGTCATCCAGTAAGGGCAGGAGTGGTAGAGGAGACACATGTGTCATCCAGTAAGGGCAGGTGTGTTAGAGGAGACACATGTGTCATCCAGTAAAGGCAGGAGTGGTAGAGGAGACACATGTGTCATCCAGTAAAGGCAGGTGTGGTAGAGGAGACACATGTGTCATCCTGTAAGGGCAGGAGTGGTAGAGGAGACACATGTGTCATCCAGTAAGGGCAGGAGTTGTAGAGGAGACACATGTGTCATCCAGTAAGGGCAGGAGTGGTAGAGGAGACACATGTGTCATCCAGTAAGGGCAGGTGTGGTAGAAGAGACACATGTGTCATCCAGTAAGGGCAGGTGTGGTAGAGGAGACACATGTGTCATCCAGTAAGGGCAGGAGTGGTAGAGGAGACACAAGTGTCATCCAGTAAGGGCAGGTGTGGTAGAGGAGACACAAGTGTCATCCAGTAAGGGCAGGTGTGGTAGAGGAGACACATGTGTCATCCAGTAAGGGCAGGAGTGGTAGAGGAGACACATGTGTCATCCAGTAAGGGCAGGTGTGTTAGAGGAGACACATGTGTCATCCAGTAAAGGCAGGAGTGGTAGAGGAGACACATGTGTCATCCAGTAAAGGCAGGTGTGGTAGAGGAGACACATGTGTCATCCTGTAAGGGCAGGAGTGGTAGAGGAGACACATGTGTCATCCAGTAAGGGCAGGAGTGGTAGAGGAGACACATGTGTCATCCAGTCAGGGCAGGAGTGGTAAAGGAGACACATGTGTCATCCAGTAAGGGCAGGTGTGGTAGAAGAGACACATGTGTCATCCAGTAAGGGCAGGTGTGGTAGAGGAGACACATGTGTCATCCAGTGCGGGCAGGAGTGGTAGAGGAGACACAAGTGTCATCCAGTAAGGGCAGGTGTGGTAGAGGAGACACATGTGTCATCTAGTACTAGCAGATGTTTGCTAGAACCGCCATAGTGGAGTTGGCATATGACCACACTGAAACACACTCTTGCCAGCTACGCTTGCCAGCTTAACTTGTCTGTAAGCTTGGCTGCTAAGCTCGCCAGTTAAGCGTGCCAGCTAACCATGCCAGCTAAGATTGCTGTCTTCATATATAATATAATTGCTACTAACCATATTTAAGTTGTTTATTTAACATTCAATCCGTCCAATGAAGGTGTTTGATAATTTAAGTTGTGCTCTAGTTTGGAATAGTTCCTGGTATATGTTCATTTGGCAGTGTTGCTGATGTTTGTTAAAATGTTTGTCCCATGTACTATATTTGTTGGTGCAGGTCGCATGATCTACTGGCTTGGTGGGTCCCTTGAGCTCACACTACAATATTAACAATTACAGTTTGGTAAATCAAGTTAAACATAAATATTCAACTATAACCACTGGACTCATTAAATAAAATTTAAATAAAATATAAGTAACAAAACCACGTGGAAGCATAAAACAATCCTATGACTTATACAGTCCACTTAAGACCAGGATCTTTAATACAATACTTTCCTCACAAGATGGGTGGATAGATTGAGTGTTATATAGAATGGGTGGATAGATAGACCCAAGAGTCCAGACACTTGGGCCTAGCCACTTGATAGCACCTATAATAACGATAAGGACCATAGTACATATACCGACGTTCAACGCAATTAGAGAGTAGAAATCGGTACTATTGAATTTGGACAGAGCAGAAAAGATTTTCTATTTGTGTTGCCAAGACAACCTAAACTAACCCAGCCTAACCTTCCAAGGCCTAATACACGCTACCCGAGGCCTAATATAGTACATATATGCAATGCTAAGCCTAAGAATATTTCTGTTTGTATTTTACTTTAATTTTGTTGGACTTTATAAAGTAAATAGTTCCTAATTGTACTATATTATTGCTTATTAGGTCAGTGTTTCTACTATGGTGTACATAGTTACAAAAGCTACTATCACAACAGGAGATTGGGTTGGAGTGATGAATGGAGAGATATATAGATGGGGTGGATAGATTTATAAATAGGTGGATATATAGAGGTATGGATAGATGGAGAGTTAGACAGATAGGTGCACGGATATATAGGCACGACAGATATTAAACTGACAGACCCTGGCAATGCTGGGTTTCCCCACCCACCCTTATATACTCATAAGAGACAATGTTCGTCTGTCTGTTCAAACTTGGAGGCCAGACACTTGGGCCTAGCCTCTACCGTAGTTGGAGGTCCGGCACTTGAGTCTTGCCTCTACCATAGTTGGAGGCTAGACACTTGAGCCTTGCCTCTACCATAGTTGGAGGCCAGGCACTTAAGCCTTGCCTCTACCATTGTTGGAGGCCAGACACTTTGGCCTTGCCTCTACCATTGTCGATGTCCAGACACTTGAGCCTTGCCTCTACTATAGTTGGAGGCCAGACACTTGAGCCTTGACTCTGCCATAGTTCGAGGCCAAACACTAGAGCATTGCCTCTACCATAGTTGGAGGCCAGACACTTGAGCCTTGCCTCTACCATAGTTGGAGGCCAGACACTTGAACCTTGCCTCTACCATAGTTGGAGGCCAGACACTTGGGCCTTACCTCTACCATATTTGGAGGCCAGACACTAGAGCCTTGCTTCTACCATATTTGGAGGCCAGACACTAGAGCCTTGTCTCTACCATAGTTGGAGTCCACACACTTGAGCCTTGCCTTTTCCATAGTTGGAGTCCACACACTTGAGCCTTGCCTTTTCCATAGTTGGACTAGAGACGCTTGAGCCTTGCCTCTACCATAGTTGGAGGCCAGACACTAGAGCCTTGCCTCTACCATAGTTGGAGGCTAGACACTAGAGCCTTGCCTCTACCATAGTTGGAGGACAGACACTTGGGCCTTGCCTCTACCATAGGTAGAGACCAGGACCTTGAGCCTTGCCTCTATTATAGTTGGAGTCCAGACACTTGGGCCTTGCCTCTACTATAGTTGGAGTGCAGACACTTGAGCCTTCCCTCTACCTTAGTTGGAGTCCAGACTCTTGGGCCTTGCCTCTACCATAGATGGAGGCCAGACACTTGAGCCTTACTTCTACCATATTTGAAATCCACACACATTGGCCTTGCCTCTACCATAGTTGGAGTCCAGACTCTTGGGCCTTGCTGCTACCATAGGTGGAGGCCAGATACTTGAGCCTGGCCTCTACCATTGTTGGAGGCCAGAAACTTGAGCCTTGCCTCTACCATAGTTGGAGGCCAAACATATGGGCCTTGCCTCTACCATAGTTAGAGGCCAGGCACTTGAGCCTTGCCTCTGGCATAGTTGGAGGCCAGACACTGGAACCTTGCCACTACCATAGTTGGAGGCCAGACACTAGAGCCTTGCGTCTACCATAGTTGGAGGCCAGACACTAGAGTCTTGCCTCTACCATAGTTGGAGGCCAGTCACGAGAGCCTTGCCTCTACCCTAGATAGAGGCCAGACACTAGAGCCTTGCTTCAACCATAGTTTGAGGCCAGACACTTATGCCTTGCTTCTACCATAGTTGGAGGCCAGATAACTGTGCCTTGCCTCTACCATACTTGGAGTCCACACACTTGAGCTTTACTTCTACCATATTTGAATTCCACACACTTGGGCCTTGCCTCTACCATAGTTGGAGGCCAGACACTTTGGCCTTGCCTCTACCATTGTCGAAGTCCAGACACTTGAGCCTTGCATCTACCATAGTTGGAGGCCAGACACTTGGGCCTTGCCTCTACCATAGTTGGAGGCCAGACACTAGAGCCATTCCCCTACCATAGTAGGAGGCCAGACACTAGAGCCTTGCCTCTACCATAGTTTGAGTCCAGTCACTTGGGCCTTGCTTCTAGCGTAATTGGAGTCCTGACACTTGGACATTGTCTCTACCATATTTGGAGTCATGACTCTTGGGCCTTGCTTCTACCATAGTTGGAGGCCAGACACTTGGGCCTTGCCTCTACCATAGTTGGAGGCCAGACACTTGAGCCTTGCCTCTACCATAGTTGGAGGCCAGACACTAGAGCCTTGCGTCTACTATAGTTGGAGGCCAGACACTAGAGCCTTGCCCCTACTATAGTTGGAGTGCAGACACTTGAACCTTGCTTCAACCATAGCTGGAGGCCAGACACTAGAGCCTTGCCTCTACCATAGATGGAGGCCAGGCACTAGAGCCTTGCGTCTACCACAGTTGGAGGCCAGACACTTGAGCCTGGCCTCTACCATAGTTGGAGGCCAGACACTTGGGCCTTGCTTCTACCATAGTTAGAGGCCAGGCACTTGTGGTTGCCTCTGATATAGTTGGAGGCCAGACACTGGAGCCCTGCCTCTACAATTGTTGGAGGCCTGACACTTGGGCCTTGCCTCTACTATAGTTGGAGGTCAGACACTAGAGCCTTGCCTCTACTATAATTGGCGGCCAGACTTTTAGGCCTTGCCTCTACTACAGTTGGAGTCCAGACAGTTGAGCCTTCCCTCTACCATAGTTGGAGGTGAGACACTGTGGTCTTGCTTCTACCATAGTTGGAGTCCTGACACTTGGGCCTTACCTCTACCATGTTTGGAGTCCAGACTCTTGATCATTGCCTCTACCATAGTTGGAGTCCACACACTTGTGCCTTTCTTTTACCATAGGTGGAGGCCAGAGACTTGAGCCTTGTCTCTACCATAGTTGGAGTCCAGACAGTTCAGGCTGGCCTCTACCATGGTTGGAGTGCAGACACTAAGGACTTGCCTCTACCATAGTTGGAGTCCAGACACTAAGGACTTGCCTCTACCATAGTTGAAGGCTAGACACTTGGGCCTTGCCTCTACCATAGTTGAAGGCCAGACACTTGAGCCTTGCCTCTACAATTGTTGGAGGCCAGACACTTAGGCCTTGCCTCTATCATAGTTGGAGGCTAGACACCTGAGCCTTGCCTCTACCATAGTTGGTTCCAGACACTTGAGCCTGGCCTTTACCATAGTTGGAGTTCAGACACTTGAGCCTTGCCTCAACCATAGTTGGAGGCCAGACACTAGAGCCTTGCCTCTACCATAGTTGGAGTCCAGACTCTTGGGCCTTGCTTCTACCATAGCTGGAGGCCAGACACTAGAGCCTTGCGTCTACCATAGTTGGAGGCCAGACACTAGAACCTTGCCTCTACCATAGTTGGAGGCCAGATATTAGAGCCTTGCCTCTACAATAGATGGAGGCCAGACACTAGAGCCTTGCGTCTACCTTAGTTGGAGGCTAGACACTAGAGCCTTGCCTCTACCATAGTTGCAGGCCCGACACATGAGCCTTGCTTCTACTATAGTGTGAGACCAGACACTTGGGCCTTGCTTCAACCATTTTTGGAGTCCTGACACTTGGGCCTTGCCTCTACCATAGTTAGAGTCCACACACTTGAGCCTTACTTCTACCATATTTGATTTCCACACACTTGGGCCTTGCCTCTACCATAGTTGGAGGCCAGACACTAGAGCCTTACCCATACCATAGTAGGAGACCAGACACTAGAGCCTTGCGTCTACCATAGTTGGAGGCCAGACACTTTAGCCTTGCCTCTACCATAGTTTTAGTTCAGACTCTTGGGCCTTGCTTCTACCACAGTTGGAGGCCAGACACTTGAGCCTTGCCTCTACAATAGTTGGAGTCCAGACTCTTAGGCCTTGCTTCTACTATAGGTGGAGGCAAGATACTTGAGCCTTGCCTCTACAATAGTTCGAGGCCAGACATATGGGCCTTGCCTCTAACATCTTTGGAATCCAGACATTTAGGCTATGCCTCTACCATAGTTGGAGGCCAGAAACTTGAGCCTTGCCTGAACCATAGTGGGAGTGCAGACACTTGAGCCTTGCCTCTACCATAGTTGGAGGCGAGAGACTAGAGCCTTGCCTCTACCATAGTTGGAGGCCAGACACTAGAGCCTTGCGTCTACCATAGTTGGAGGCCAGACGCTAGAGACTTGCCTCTACCATAGTAGGAGGCCAGACACTTGAACCTTGCCTATACCATAGTTGGAGGCCAGACGCATGAGCCTTGCGTCTACCATAGATGGAGGCTAGTCACTTGAGCCTTGCCTCTACCATAGTTGGAGGGCAAACACTATAGAGCCTTACCCGTACCATAGTTGGAGGCCAGACACTAGAGCCTTGCCTCTACCATAGGTGGACGCCAGACACTTGAGGCTTGCCTCTACTATAGTTGGAGGCCAGAAACTAGAACCTTGCCTCTACCATAGTAGGAGGCCAGACACTAGAGCCTGGCCTTTACCTTAGTTGGAGGTCAGACATTTTGGCCTTGCCTCTACTATAGTTGGAGTACAGACACTTGAGCCTTGCCTCTAACATAGTTTGAGTCCAGACACTTGAGCCTTGCCTCTACCATAGTTGGAGTCCAAACATTTGGGTCTTGCCTCTACCATAGTTGGTGGCCAGACACTTGGGCCTTGCCTCTACCATAGTTGGAGTCCAGCTACTTGAGCCTTGCCTCTACCATAGTTGGAGGCCAGACACTTGGCCTTGCCTCTACCATAGTTGGAGTACAGACACTTGAGCCTTGCCTCTACAATACTTGGAGGCCAGACACTTGAGCCTTGCCCCTACCATAGTAGACGACCAGACACTAGAGCCTTGCGTGTATCATAGTTGGAGGCCAGACACTAGAGCCTTGCCTCTACCATAGTTGAAGTGCAGACTCTGGAGCCTTGCCTCTACAATATTTGGAGGCCAGACACTTGAGCCTTGCCTCTACTATAGTTGGAGTGCAGACACTTGAGCCTTGCCCCTACCATAGTTGGAGGCCAGACACTTGAGCCTTGCTTCTACCATAGCTGGAGGCCAGTCACTTGAGCCTTGCCTCTACCATAGTTGGAGGGTAGACACTTGAGTCTTGCCTCTACCATAGTTGGAGTCCAGACACTTGTGACTTGCCTCTACCATAGTTGGAGGCCAGACACTTGAGCCTTGCCTCTACCATATTTGGAGGGTAGACACTTGAGCCTTGCCTCAACCATAGTTGGAGTGCAGACATTTGAGCTTTGCCTCTTCCATTGTTGGAGTCCTCACACTTAAGCCTTACCTCTACCATATTTGAAGTCCAGACACTTGGGCTTTGCTTCTACCAAATTTAGAGTCAAACTAGCTGGACACGCATATTTGTAGTTAATTTTAACGTCTTTACGTGGCGCCACAAAGTAGAGTATTTCAGGCAAGCATTTATTTCATCCACCGGAGTCGATCGAGGAATTACAGGAATTGTTTGTCTGAAATCTCCTGCAAGCAGTATTAATGCGTTCCCAAATGGTCTGATGTTTCCACTCAAAACTTGCAATGATCGATCAAGAACCTCGAGCTATTTTGTTATGGGCAATTGTGCATTCATTCTAAACAATAAGTTTACATTTCTGCAATACTTTTCTCATGCCGGATGCTTGGAAATGTTGCACGTGGGAGTTTCAATGAATTGCATGTTCAATAGCAATTTCAAAGCCGAAGTAGCAGTTCTTCCACCTGGTAACAATGTCGCAGCTATTCCGGACGAGCTAAGGTTAGCTAAGGTTATGCCATTTTGGGATCGAAATGCTGCCAGAATCAATCTAATTAGGAAGGTTTTACAATTCCCCCCTGCGCATCTAAGAAGATTTCTCCAAATCCGTTATTGACATGTTGGAATTATTTGATTGTAAATGAATTTTCGCTCGAGCGTTAGCTGAGGAAAATTTGATTGCACATCGACAACAGATCACCCGTGTTGTAATTTTGTTCACGACGCAATTCTACATCAAACGAAGCAGCAGCAGATCGATTCGGCGATGGCATTTCCAATTGATTCAGAACTTTGTTCACGATTTCTAAGCACAAATCTTTAATCATTATCAAAGCTTCGTTGTAGATTTCTGCTGTGAAATCCATGTTCATATTTGATTTTTCCTTGCGTATTCGACGGATCATATCATCAGCCATGTGCGATTTATATTTCTCCCATAACTCTGTTGGAGATGAAGGAGAGCAGGAGGTCAATATGATTTCAAATAATGCACGAATTTGATTTGTATGTGACGTGTTGGACGTCACTAATGCATATATCCCAGTGTCGGTCATTCTCTAATAAATTCCGAGCTGGACATGCACTACAGAAAGTGGCATGTGTAACACCGTTGACAAATCTTAATGGCTGGAAAGCCGTTGGACCGGGCACATTTACCAACAGCATGCAAAGAAAGAAGCATTCATCTGGATTGGGATGCACGGTGTACAGTCTGCCAATTGTAGTTTGTTTAAATATGCCAGGTTGTCCGTCGACTCGATCTCCTTGTTTGAGTCGTTCAAAGTATTTTCTACTGGCATTCCATGTGTAATACGTAGGCATTTCCAAATACAGCAGTGTTTTCGCAAACGCATCATTTTGACATATCGTGAAGAAAGCAGTTAACGTTGTAGCCGGTGGATTCATAGCTGTTTGTTGCACATATGCAGCTGTGAAATAAACGTGTTGTCCAGTTTCTTGTTTTCAAAACAAAAACAAAAAATACTAACAAAATATTTATATACAAACCCAGATCAATCAACACAGCTCAATTTCACCACCAATTGCACTGACAAATAAAAAGAACAGTAAAAAAAAATTCTATTCCCACGAAATGAACAGTATGGTAAAAACACAGCTCAATTCAAACGCAACGTCACACAAAATAATTAAATCAAAATGAAAATAAATCAATATCTATGAAAATTCAATTTATCAATGCAATCGGAAACATTGAAATGGAATCACGACATATTTTGAATATCGTATGTTGCTTACGAGCAACAGATGGCGCTGTTTTTCATAAACGCATGTTTTTACCTGTCACAGGTGTGGCATCTGTATAGTAGGTATATAAAAATACGCACGTTTTCGAATGGAACGTTGTGTCAAAATTTCCAAGCAATCGGTGAAGAACTTTCGGAGATTACAGCATGTGGTGCTCTTACGTCCAACAGATGGCTAAGTTGTTAAAAAAAAGAATGTTTTTCCTGTCACAGGTGAGGCATGCGAGCTAATATAGGCGAGCTATCTTTTTATATAGTAGATATATAAAAAGACGCGCCTATTCGAATGCAACATTGTGTCAAAATTTCAAAGCAATCGGTAAAGAGGTTTCGAAGATTTCCCCTCTCATGAAAAACACAGTTTTTCAGAAAAAACATGTTTTTTTACCGTCACAGACGTGACATCTATACAGTATGTATTAAAAAACCTGGCCGAATGCAAATGGAACATTGTGTGAAAATTTAAAAGCAATCGATGAAGAACTTTCGGAGATTAGCAATTTTGACCAAACGAACATTTCTAATTTTATTTATATAGATAAAATAAAAGTCTTTCAATAAATTATAAAGTAACAGAATATTTTCAATTTTTTTATAAAATGTCTATTGTTTAATAAAACTGAAAAAAAAATTCTTTATATTTAAAACTTGTGTATATAGAATTGAACATGAAAATTTCATTCTAGAATTTTGAGTGTTAACAGAAAATGAGAAGATATGGGGAGGTAAATGTAAGGGCACAATTAAGTGTATTTATGTACTATGCAGACAGTAAGGAATGTACTTATTATATTTAGTATTAAAACGTACTATCTATTCGGAGGATGCGTTGCGTTTGGTTGTCGTGAGGTGTACGGGGCGCTTTTAATTAAATTGGGGGGTGTCACAGTTTCGAGGGGTTGTGCCGTGTTTTGACTGAGAGACTATTTGGGTCGTGTTGCTTGGAACGTCTATCTCGCCGAGGTCGCCGGAATTGATGTTTCGTTTGTTGCATGAGACGTTGCCTATGAATGCCCGGTTGTTTATATTGGGTTTGGTGGACTAAGACGGTTGTGTTCATTGTGGGGAGAGTAAGTCTGAATTGCATATCTTTTATTTTTGCGGATCGGGTTGTCGGTTTGGCGGACTGGTTGCGGGATACTATTGTGGCTTCTTGTGGGCCAGGGCTGCACGTGGATTTGTTGCCTTTTTCTGTTCTTATCATTTCCTCGAGGGAACAGGAAAATTCGTAATAGGCTAAGGGTATCGTTGTAGGATTAAGTTTTTTGTTTGCAGGTTGTAGGATGGAAGGGTACGATGTGGGGGGTCAGGTTTTGGGCTTTTTGTGGAGTCGGTTGCGGTATACTATGTGGTGATTACGGCGGACTTTACCGAGGGTGCTTGATTGTTGGTTTACGGAAGCGTATGTGGGATGTGCAGCAGATTGTGTTTTTTTGTTGTTGTGTGTTCTCTTACTCGTTTAATGTTTTTTTAAATTTTTGTGAATGTGTTCTCCATGGCCTGGTTGTTACTAATTTCATATTGTGATATGTTGTGTGTTGTTTGTGTGCTCTATATTTATCTTTCATGTGTCTGTTGTTGCGGACTGATGCGGTGTGTGTTGTTTGGACGGATTTCCGTATCTGTTATGTTCTCTGTGTGTTGGTTTGTGTGTCTTGGTATACAGTGTTTGTGTTGGTGTGCGCTGTTGTTGTACTAAAGTAGTGCTTTTGAGTTATGTGTGTTTTGCATATTGTTTATGCTATGTTACATTTTGTTGTGTTGGAGTTCTTTCTGTTTGTTTTATGCATATTTTTTGTTAATATTTTTTGTTTTATATTTTTTATGTTCTTGTTGTGATGTTTGATGCCGGTACTGTGCCCTCTCAGTGCTATAGTAGTGTTAACGGTCCCATTTTTCTGGGCTCTGGTGTGTGAGCGTGGCACTGTGTAGGTGGTGCGTTTTAATTTTGTGCATTTCACCGTATTGTTTTGATGTTCTTTCCTGATATATATGCCATCCATGTGTTGGTCGGCGGGTGTGGTCTGGTTCTGTTATTTTGCATTATATTGTACTATGATTTGCGTGTGTTATGTTTACTGTACAGTTCTGTTGCACTGGTGTACTTCTCAATCTTTTGGTGTTTATTTTGTATTGTATGTGTTTATGTGTTCTCTGTATTCACCTGTTCTGGTGCTTTGGTACCGTGCTTTTTATGTTGTATTTATATGTTGTTCCAATAAAGAAATCAAAACGAGACTCATCGTTACAAAGCGCTTAGTCATTTATAATCTAACCCAATACTATGACAAAACAAATGCAGCGATGCCTTTCTGCGCTTTCCAAGAAACTGGTTGATACAAAATTATTTTTCCATGACTGTACCAGGCAATCCACTTCTGGTGTTATACAGAACATAACACCAAGAATTGATTGTCCAAGCATCAGGGTACTACCTGATGTTTGGACAATGCCATTGTTCCAATCCATTAAGCACAATCAGATAATTATAGACTTATATCTCTAACATCGTGTATTCGTAGTGTTTGAACGAATTGTCCTTAGCAAACTGTGTATTCAAAATTAGTTTGTTCTCATATATAAATTAATATTCTTATACATAAAAATTATATGTATAGTTAGGCGTAGGTGAGGTTAGGTGTTTAGGTTTTGTTGGCGATTATCTGTATTTGAAGTACGTGGGTGAAGCATTTATAGCAACCCGTCCTCATCTCAAGTCCATTACATCCAGCGGTCGGCCCCACAGACGCATTCATAAACTTTAATTAACATGCTGTTCATTCAAAACGGGAACAAAAGGTTCACTGACGAATTTTGTTCGAACCACAACGCTATAAATGCTTCACCCACGTACTACAAATACAAATAATCGCCAACAGAACCCAACCACCTAACCTAACCTAACCTATGCCTATATACGCACAATATGCTAATATATCATAATATTAATTTATATTTGAGAAAATTCCTGTTTTGAATGAACAGCATGTTAAAATTTATGAATACGTCTGTGGGGTCGACCGCTGGTTGTAATGGACTTGAGTCGAGGACGGGTTGCAGCCCGTCCTCCAAACAAAGACCCAAAAGTGATTCCATGCACCTGCCAAACCCCCTGTTTATGAATGAAAAACGGTTTACACACGACTCACCAACCCGTCCTCGACTCAAGTCCATTACATTCAGCGGTCAACCCCACAGACGCATTCATGAATTTTAACATGCTGTTCATTCAAAACGGGAATTTTCTCAAGTATAAATTAATATTATAATATATTAGCATATTGTGTATAAATAGGCATAGGTTAGGTTAGTTGAGGTGTTTAGGTTCTGTTGGTGATTATTTGTATTTATAGTACGTGGGTGAAGCATTTACAGCGGTGTGGTTCGAACAAAATTCGTCAGTAAAGCACTTGTTCCGGATATGTTCGAACGTCAGCAGTTGTGAGTCGTGTGTAAACCGCTTTTCATTCATAAACAGGGGGTTTGGCGGGTGCATGGAATCACTTTTGGATCTTTGTTTGGAGGACGGGCTGCAACCGGTCCTCGACTCAAGTCCATTACATCCAGCAGTGGACCCCACAGACGCATTCATAAATTTTAATATGCTGTTCATTCAAAACGGGAATTTTCTCAAGTATAAATTAATATTATAATATATTAGCATATTGTGTATAAATAGGCATAGGTTAGGTTAGGTGAGGTGTTTAGGTTCTGTTGGTGATTATTTGTATTTATAGTACGTGGGTGAAGCATTTACAGCGTTGTGGTTCGAACAAAATTCGTCAGTAAAGCACTTGTTCCGGATATGTTCGAACGTCAGCAGTTGATGAAAATTGATGAAGGCTTCTTTAGGGTCGACTACTGGATAGAATGGACTTGGTCTGAGGACGAGTTGCATAAACAAGGGGATTGGCAGGTGTATGGAATGGAAATTGGCCGCTGTTTATGAGCACGGGCTGTTTTATCTCTGTATAGAAAAAAAGTGCTCTCATTCCATGTGGTATTCCACCACCCAGTTATCATATAGGTGGTCGTGCACTTGACCACAGCGAGACTTACAGGTACCTTGGTGCCCCCATTAACGACCCGGGGTACCTTTCTTCTCATAAGAGTAGAGATTAAAGCCCTTACTGGCCCTAGTTGGTATCAATCATAAAATTAGCGTGAGACTTTCAAGAATGTTCTATATATAATTTTTCCACTCTGTGATTGACTACAATGCTCTACAAATGCCACTGTATACAGAGAAAGCGCAGAAATCCCTTGAAATTTTGCAAAATGAAGCTATGCGAGTTATCACTGGTGCTCCTAAGTCCACGAGAATAGTTATTATTAGAGTTGAGTTCAAATTATCTGCCTTAAGTGGAATTTTTTTTTCCATTTGCACAGTTTTCGCCATGAATGTATTGAATAAATGTCGGTATCACATGAAATTTCAAATTGATGTGCTGCACTTAAGTGAGGTCTATAGAAGGAGATGGAAATTTGGTTTCTATTTTGGCATTAAAAGGGCAGCTTTAACTCCATTAAAATATTAAACATGTACCCTATTCAATTAATGATCAATTAATGATCAATCAACTAATTAATCCATGGGATAATTGGACTTTATCAGTAGATATCGGGAGTGCTCGCCTGGCCACAGGTGGAGGTGGACGTGATGGTGTTAGCTCCTGGTTCCCCAGCCCCATGAGGGGGAGGGGGAACCGTGAGATTCCCGAGGGGCCAAGGGAGCGTGCTGGTCAGTGGTATGGGAAGGCCAGCACAGTATGGGAAGCTGGCCTCTGCCCTCTGTCGTATAGAAGGGTTCTGTTGGATTGGAATTCTCTAACCACACTTCTTATCCAGCTGTGGAGGTGACTACTTTGGACCTGTTGCGTATTCCAGTAGCGGACGTGTGTGGTGTACAGCTGATTTCTGGGCGATGAGCTGTGGTGAAATTTTGCTCCTCAGCTGTTTACCGCAAAATTGTGCAGCATTATGATGGGCGCTCCTTAACACTCCCTGATGGTGGTGGGTCTGTGACTGTGTCTTACTGTTGTGGTGTGATGACGTATGTGGTGGAGCATCTGGCGCCTTTTGAGTTCCCCGAGGATATCCTTTGTTAGAACTTTGCCAGGTTTGGGCGAGTGCTGCACATGATGACGAACGTCGTCTCCTTCGGAAGGTGTAAGGGTGTCCCGAGAGGGACGTGCACTTTGGCAATGCGCCTTAAGAGCCCTATTCTGTCATCGGTCATGCTACTGAACTTTTCTGTCCATGTGTTCTATGCGGGCCAGCCCCGGACTTGTTTCCGTTGCGGACTGTCAGGGCATCAGTCTGCAGATTGTGGGGCTTGCAGTATTCGGCCTGTAAACCTCTTCAAGGGAGGAAGACTTTTTCTCCGCTGGAGGACCTGAATGCATCTCTGTGTGATGTCGACGTAGGTGATATCTCCCGCCCGGTGGCTGCTGTGGTGATTGCCCCCAGTGCCTGCAGCCCGCCAAGCTGCCGATGTGGGTATTCTGCCCTTAGGCTGTGCTATTCTGACCCCGACGCCAGCTCCTCTGCCCCCCGCCTGCCCTGTCTTCGGTTGCCGTGTCTTCAGAGCTTGTGCTAATGGATGTGTATGCGGAGCGGTCTTCGGTGGTGTGTGGTCCGATTTCCCTTGTCGTTGAAGCTGTGGTGTTACGGGAGCATGCTGTATGTGGTCTTGGACATACTCCCAGGGGTTCAGCTGAGGTGCCTCCTGGGGGGCTCGAAAGTTTTGATGACCTGCTCCCGGTCTCCAAGCGGTCACGGAGCACCCTCAGTTGGTCTCCCCATCGTTGTGTGGCCTGGGCAGACGTGAATAGGCACTCCGAGGGCCACCCCCTTGTGCATCCCCCACCTGCACGGCTGTGCCGCCCCCTGTGCAGCCACTCCCTGTGCAGCTGCCTCCTGTGCAACTGCCCCCTGTGGAGGAGACCCCCATGCTGGTTGTGCCAGAGTTTATGTATCGCCCCCAACGGTTAGGCGAGGGCGTTCCCCCATCTAAGGAGGAGTGGGATCTGTGGGATGCCTACCTTGAGAAATATCCTCGTGTTAACTTTCTGGATAAATATGTTGATACCTATTGATTTGTCTGTGTTAATCTGTTTATCTGCTTTGCTGTGCTGTAGTTTTGTTGTGCTATGACACTTTGGTGCCTTTTTTGTGTAACTTTTTATATTCGTTTGTACCACCGTTCTTATGTTAATATTCTCAAAACTTGTAGTGTTTGGGATTTGTTTTTCCTTAGCGTACCTAGTTCCTTCTGAGACGGCGGTTTTGTTTTGGTTTTTATTTTATTTTGGTTTTATGTTTTGCCTAATTGTTTATTTTAGTTAATATTTGTTTTTATTATTGTTTTGTATCCTTGTGTATTCTGTCTGTATTTTGTAGTTTTTTTCCATTTTCATGCTTTGTTATTGTGTCACTTAGTGCTTATGTTCTGGTCTTGTCCTTAGTTGTGCTGGTGCCTCGGCACCCTGAATTTTTTCTTGTGTATTGTATATTGTGAATTCCATTATAAATTAATTTTCAGTTGTATTGCTTTATGTGCAATGTTTTCTGTGATAATTGTTGTTCTATGTTCTTGGTCTGTGCTATGTTACTTTGTATGTCGGTGCCTTTTATGGTGTCTTTACTTTTGTTTTACAAATAAAAAGAAAAAATCCGTAAATTTTTATAAACGTACCCAAGTGAGATAGTGTACACAGTTTTACACAGATAGCCTGGAAGAACGAGTCTACTTGATGAGAGTTATTCTGCTTTCCAGGCCAGAAATTAAGAGGTCAGTGAGAGAAATATATTTATAAACGTTTTAATAATGCAGGCATAGAATGAGCATCCTTTCAATGTTACTAGAAATAGGATGTCGACAGTTTGTGATGCTAGCGGTCACATTAACGCCATTTGAGTGGCCGCAGTCAGAGATAGACGTGTGTTCCAGTGTCCCAGGAATATTGTAGAATACGGCCCTGAATGAAGTGTTTGAATGCTGGCTACAGTGCATGACTGTTGAGGAAGCTGCCAAGGGCATGACACACGTAACTTATATATTTGAATTTGGTATTTGTGAGGATTTGGAGACGACCTCTAGCCTAAAGATGGTCGTGCCTGTGTGGAACTCTAAATCATTGTGTCCTCAGGTGGAGGAGGATAAGCAGGTGACTGTGTAGGACCTGCCAGGCGATTGTGTGAGATCAAGTCAGGAGCAAAAGAGCTGTGTGAGCTCATTGTGGGAGGTAGACATTAAGTGACTTTGTTGGACGTCTGAGAGGATGCCATTTTTTGGAGCACCAGAGTTGAGCGCCCCCAAGCTACGAATTCTGCAGTAAGCTCATTTGTCAGTTGTTACAGTGCTTGTCCATGACTGATCGTATGCCCAGGGATCATGGCAAGTGTATATACATGTAGGATATATATTTTATTGTGTCAGTGAGCTAAAATAAGCAGATAGAGAAAAGAGAACATGCTGGAGGGAGGAGTGTTATATCCTCTCTCGAGGGAGGACAATGAGCGACAGATGGGCAGATGCCCCAAGCTTCGTGACCAAGGCAGAGATCCAAACGTCGTGTCAAGACACGTTTCCAGTATGGACTCACCCGAGTCCAGTATGGACTCGATAGGGAGCCAGTCGGCCGAGCGGACAGCACGCTGGGCTTGTGATCCTGTGGTCCTGGGTTCGATCCCAGGCGCCGGCGAGAAACAATGGGCAGAGTTTCTTTCACCCTATGCCCCTGTTACCTAGCAGTAAAATAGGTATCTGGGTATTAGTCAGCTGTCATGGGCTGTTTCCTGGGGGTGGAGGCCTGGTCGAGGACCGGGCCGCGGGGACACTAAAAGCCCCGAAATCATCTCAAGATCTCAAGATCTCAAGATAGCCCAAGGATGGGGGAGTACCCACCACAGTTGGGCCGCCGTGAAGTGGCGTCAGAGGGCGAAATTTAGTCCTGGCATATAAGTTTACTAGATATGTTTTGTTAGGAAAGCATTTTATTGGCATGGTAATGGAATTGCAGGTTTGTCTGGGAAGAAATTAATGGAGGAACTTCGAGGCTGGAGAAGAAGGTATGCTGAACTCTAAGGTAGAGCAGAACTCCATGTTGTGGAATTGAACTTCAAGCAGTGTAGCGGAGCTACACGTTTCTTTGTGGAGCTGGTGGAGGAGTTTCACCGATGTTGGAGTAGGACTTCATTTGCAGCAGATTGGGAGAACTGCAGAAGTACCTTACCATATTTTGGAGGACCTAGATATATGTATTGGTAGTGAGCCTCTTGGAGCAGAACAGAGGATCATGTGAACACATTAATGTATGAGAGGAGTGCTTAAGTGATTATTGGCATGTAAGACGCAGTGTAAGGGTGAGAGATTTATTTCCTTTTTGTTGGGGATATTATGTAGATGTTCCAGGTATTTCAGCCCCACGCAGAGATTAATATTCCTTTATGATTGAAGATATATTATTGTAGTGTCATGTATTTCAACCCCAAGCAGGGAGGAGATCGTAAGTTGTAAGCCAAGAGATGTGCAACAGCCTGATGTAGATAGTTGATGAAGTTAAGATATGACATGAGAGTGCTACCAGTTTGTAGCAGTTTACAGTGTTGTGTGGTAACACTGTATTATATATCTTTTGTTGTGTACGTTTTAATACATTAAATGTTTGTTAACAGCTGGTCTTTTCTCTTCTCCTGTAGAGGTTCCCGGAAAGTGTGCGTGAGAGAGAGAGAAAAGGTCACGGTTGCTGACAGGGTGACAGTGAACAATAACTCTCTAAAGGGGGATTTAGGAGAACAAGGAGAGAACGGGGAGTCACGGCGGCTCGAGTAGGGTGTGTACTCAAGACAACAAGACCAGTTTTGGAGCCACACCTCATAATAATGGTGACGCTCAACCCCTCTCCAAGATAAAGAAGCCTACAGAGTGATCTCCCAGGTAAATTGCAAGCACTCCAGTATCCATTGTCGGATATTTCTGACACCCCAAATACTAACACCTAGTACGATGAGATAAATTATTGTGCTAGGAAATTAAATTTACTAACATTACTAACATGAAGCGTCGTGCCGCCACATTCTTCCTACTATCCATGGCCACTGTTACATCAGCCGCCCACTTCCCATGAGAACAAACTATTTACATATATCGAATTAAACCCAGTCTAACCTTTATTTAATTTACTAGGTAATTTGGACTGGAAATTGATTTAATTCATTAGGACAAATTATACCCCCGTTTCTACCTTCAGGTACTATTAGGTAATGCACTAATAGGTAAGCACCAGTAGATAAGGTACATACAGGCGAGTACTATTAGGTAAGGCACTAATAGGTAAGCACTAATAGGTAAGACACTAATAGGTAAGCACTAGTAGGTAAGGCACTAATAGGTAAGTACTATTAAGTAAGGCAATAATAGATAAGCTCTAGTAGGTTAGGCACTAATAAGTAAGTACTATTAGGTGAGGCACTAATAGTTAAGCACTAGTAGGTAAGGCACTAGTAGGTAAGGCACTAATAGGTAAGTCCCACTTCCACTCGCCACTTCCATCATATTACCTTACCCCCCCCCCCCCCCCACATAGTCTCTAACAGGTAAGGCAGTAATTACTAAAACAGTAATAGATAAAGCAGTAATTGGTACCGCAGTAATAGGAAAGGTAGTAACAGGTAATGTTGTAATAGGTAAGTCACTAATAGTTAAGGCACTAGCGTATAGGGCATCAGAAGGTAAGGTTGTTATAGTTAAATCGCTAAATGGTAAGGAACAAATAGGCAAGGCAGCAATAGGCATGGTGCTAATAGGCAAGGCAGTAATAGGTAAGGAATAACATGTAATGCGGTAATATGTAAGGCATTAATAGTTAACACAGTAGTAAGTATGGCAGAAATAGGTAAGGCAGTACTAGGTACGGCGCTAATAGGCAAGGCAGTAATAGGTAGGTAAGGCAGTAACAGGGAGGCACCCCTCCCAGCTCACCACCACCTTATCTTACCAACAATCACTCGTGACAAGTTGTGAAGTTCTGGGGTCGAGTCATCATCTGTAGATGCTGGAGATGCACGTAGTCGCCTTCCACACCTGGCGTCCAGTAAAATGTTCCCATGTGACTATGGAGATTTGTGGGATACAAAAAACTGCACGAACTGTACCACCACCCGCCTCGGTGGTCCTCGTCCTGAGCACAGGACCCATCTGTGGAGGGAGACACCACACATATGGATTACAGAGTTTAGTGTCATGTCCACATGTTTACACACCTGCACGCACACGCACACGCACACACACATGCGCACAAACGCCAACTGGCACTCAAACAATAGCATACACTCCCTGACCCTCACCCACTCAATGCGAGTGGTTGAGGGTCAGGGAGTGGGTGAGGGTCAGGGAGTTGGTGAGGGTCAGGGAGTGGGTGAGGGTCAGAGAGTGGGCGGGGGTCAGGAAGTGGGAGAGGGTCATGGAGTGGGTGAGGATCAGGGAGTGAGTGAGGGTCAGGGAGTTGGTGAAGGTCAAGGAGTGGATGAGGGTCAGGGAGTGGGTGAGGGTCAGGGAGTGGGTGAGGGTCAGGGAGTGGGTGAGGGTAAGGGAGTGGGTGAGCTTAAGGGAGCGGGTGAGGGTCAGGGAGTGGGTGAGGGTCACAGAGTGGGAGTGGGTGAGGGGTGAGGGGGTGGGTGAGGGTCAGGGAGTGGGTGTGGGGTCAGGGAGTGGGTGAGGGTCAGGGAGTGGGTGAGGGTCACAGAGTGGGAGTGGGTGAGGGGTCAGGGAGTGGGTGAGGGTCAGGGAGTGGGTGAGAGTCAGGGAGTGGGTGAGGGTAAGGGAGCGGGTGAGAGTCAGGGAGTGGGTGAGGGTCAAAGAGTGGGAGTGGGTGAGGGGTCAGGGAGTGGGTGAGGGTCAGGGAGTGGGTGTGGGGTCAGGGAGTGGGTGAGGGTCAGGGAGTGGGTGAGGGTCAGAGAGTGGGTGAGAGTCAGGGAGTGGGTGAGGGTCAGGGAGGGGGGTGAGGGTCAGGGAGGGGGGTGAGGGTCAGGGAGTGGGTGTGGGTCAGGGAGTGGGTGAGGGTCATAATGTGGGTGAGGGTCAGGGAGTGGGTGAGGGTCAGAGAGTGGGTGAGGGTCAGGGTGTGGGTGAGGGTCAGGGTGTGGGTGAGGGTCAGTGAGTGGGTGAGGGTCAGGGACTAGGTGAGGATCAGAGAGTGGGTGACGGTCAGGGTGTGGATGAGGGTCAGAGAGTGGGTGAGGGTCAGGGACTGGGTGAGGGTCAGAGAGTGGGTGAGGGTTAGGGAGTGGGTGAGGGTCAGGGAGTGGATGGGGGTAAGGGAGTGGGTGAGGGTCAGGGAGTGGGCGGGGGTCAGGGAGTGAGTGAGGGTCAGGGAGTGGGTGAGGGTCAGGGAGTGGGTGAGGGGTCAGGGAGTGGGTGAGGGGTCAGGGAGTGGGTGAGGGTCAGGGAGTGGGTGAGGGTCACAAAGTGGGAGTGGGTGAGGGGTCAGGGAGTGGGTGAGGGTCAGGGAGTGGGTGAGGGTCAGGGAGTGGGTGAGGGTAAGGGAGCGGGTGAGAGTCAGGGAGTGGGTGAGGGTCACAGAGTGGGAGTGGGTGAGGGGTCAGGGAGTGGGTGAGGGTCAGGGAGGGGGGTGAGGGTCAGGGAGTGGGTGTGGGTCAGGGAGTGGGTGAGGGTCATGGTGTGGGTGAGGGTCAGGGAGTGGGTGAGGGTCAGAGAGTGGGTGAGGGTCAGACTGTGGGTGAGGGTCAGGGTGTGGGTGAGGGTCAGTGAGTGGGTGAGGGTCAGGGACTAGGTGAGGATCAGAGAGTGGGTGACGGTCAGGGTGTGGATGAGGGTCAGAGAGTGGGTGAGGGTCAGGGACTGGGTGAGGGTCAGAGAGTGGGTGAGGGTTAGGGAGTGGGTGAGGGTCAGGGAGTGGATGGGGGTAAGGGAGTGGGTGAGGGTCAGGGAGTGGGCGGGGGTCAGGGAGTGAGTGAGGGTCAGGGAGTGGGTGAGGGTCAGGGAGTGGGTGACGGGTCAGGGAGTGGGTGAGGGGTCAGGGAGTGGGTGAGGGTCAGGGAGTGGGTGAGGGTCACAAAGTGGGAGTGGGTGAGGGGTCAGGGAGTGGGTGAGGGTCAGGGAGTGGGTGAGGGTCAGGGAGTGGGTGAGGGTAAGGGAGCGGGTGAGAGTCAGGGAGTGGGTGAGGGTCACAGAGTGGGAGTGGGTGAGGGGTCAGGGAGTGGGTGAGGGTCAGGGAGTGGGTGTGGGGTCAGGGAGTGGGTGAGGGTCAGGGAGTGGGTGAGGGTCAGAGAGTGGGTGAGAGTCAGGGAGTGGGTGAGGGTCAGGGAGGGGGGTGAGGGTCAGGGAGTGGGTGTGGGTCAGGGAGTGGGTGAGGGTCATGGTGTGGGTGAGGGTCAGGGAGTGGGTGAGGGTCAGAGAGTGGGTGAGGGTCAGGGTGTGGGTGAGGGTCAGGGTGTGGGTGAGGGTCAGTGAGTAGGTGAGGGTCAGGGACTAGGTGAGGATCAGAGAGTGGGTGACGGTCAGGGTGTGGATGAGGGTCAGAGAGTGGGTGAGGGTCAGGGACTGGGTGAGGGTCAGAGAGTGGGTGAGGGTTAGGGAGTGGGTGAGGGTCAGGGAGTGGATGGGGGTAAGGGAGTGGGTGAGGGTCAGGGAGTGGGCGGGGGTCAGGGAGTGAGTGAGGGTCAGGGAGTGGGTGATTGTCAGGGAGTGGGTGAGGGGTCAGGGGGTGGGTGAGGGGTCAGGGAGAGGGTGAGGGTCAGGGTGTGGGTGAGGGTCAGGGAGTGGGTGAGGGTCAGGGAGTGGGTGTGGGTCAGGGAGTGGGTGAGGGTCATGGTGTGGGTGAGGGTCAGGGAGTGGGTGAGGGTCAGAGAGTGGGTGAGGGTCAGGGTGTGGGTGAGGGTCAGGGTGTGGGTGAGGGTCAGTAAGTGGGTGAGGGTCAGGGACTAGGTTAGGATCAGAGAGTGGGTGAGGGTCAGGGTGTGGGTGAGGGTCAGGGATTGGGTGAGGGTCAGAGAGTGGGTGAGGGTCAGGGAGTGGGTGAGGGTCAGGGAGTGGATGGGGGTAAGGGAGTGGGTGAGGGTCAGGGAGTGGGTGCGGGTCAGGGAGTGAGTGAGGGTCAAGGAGTGGGTGAGGGTCAGGAAGTGGGTGAGGATCAGAGAGTGGGTGAGGGTCAGGGTGTGGGTGAGGGTCAGGGACTGGGTGAGGGTCAGAGAGTGGGTGAGGGTCAGGGAGTGGGTGAGGGTCAGGGAGTGGATGGGGGTAAGGGAGTGGGTGAAGGTCAGGGAGTGGGCGGGGGTCAGGGAGTGAGTGAGGGTCAGGGAGTGGGTGAGGGTCTGGGAGTGGGTGAGGGGTCAGGGAGTGAGTGAGAGTCAGGGTGTGGGTGAGGGTCAGGGACTGGGTGAGGGTCAGGGACTGGGTAAGGGTCAGAGAGTGGGTGAGGGTCAGGGAGTGGGTGACGGGTCAGGGAGTGGGTGAGGGGTCAGGGAGTGAGTGAGGGTCAGGGAGTGGGTGAGGGTCACAAAGTGGGAGTGGGTGAGGGGTCAGGGAGTGGGTGAGGGTCAGGGAGTGGGTGAGGGTCAGGGAGTGGGTGAGGGTAAGGGAGCGGGTGAGAGTCAGGGAGTGGGTGAGGGTCACAGAGTGGGAGTGGGTGAGGGGTCAGGGAGTGGGTGAGGGTCAGGGAGGGGGGTGAGGGTCAGGGAGTGGGTGTGGGTCAGGGAGTGGGTGAGGGTCATGGTGTGGGTGAGGGTCAGGGAGTGGGTGAGGGTCAAAGAGTGGGTGAGGGTCAGGGTGTGGGTGAGGGTCAGGGTGTGGGTGAGGGTCAGTGAGTGGGTGAGGGTCAGGGACTAGGTGAGGATCAGAGAGTGGGTGACGGTCAGGGTGTGGATGAGGGTCAGAGAGTGGGTGAGGGTCAGGGACTGGGTGAGGGTCAGAGAGTGGGTGAGGGTTAGGGAGTGGGTGAGGGTCAGGGAGTGGATGGGGGTAAGGGAGTGGGTGAGGGTCAGGGAGTGGGCGAGGGTCAGGGAGTGGGCGGGGGTCAGGGAGTGAGTGAGGGTCAGGGAGTGGGTGAGGGTCAGGGAGTGGGTGAGGGGTCAGGGAGTGGGTGAGGGGTCAGGGAGTGGGTGAGGGTCAGGGAGTGGGTGAGGGTCACAAAGTGGGAGTGGGAGAGGGGTCAGGGAGTGGGTGAGGGTCAGGGAGTGGGTGAGGGTCAGGGAGTGGGTGAGGGTAAGGGAGCGGGTGAGAGTCAGGGAGTGGGTGAGGGTCACAGAGTGGGAGTGGGTGAGGGGTCAGGGAGTGGGTGAGGGTCAGGGAGTGGGTGTGGGGTCAGGGAGTGGGTGAGGGTCAGGGAGTGGGTGAGGGTCAGAGAGTGGGTGAGGGTCAGGGAGGGGGGTGAGGGTCAGGGAGTGGGTGTGGGTCAGGGAGTGGGTGTGGGTCAGGGTGTGGGTGAGGGTCAGGGAGTGGGTGAGGGTCAGGGAGTGGGTGAGGGTCAGAGAGTGGGTGAGGGTCAGGGTGTGGGTGAGGGTCAGGGTGTGGGTGAGGGTCAGTGAGTAGGTGAGGGTCAGGGACTAGGTGAGGATCAGAGAGTGGGTGACGGTCAGGGTGTGGATGAGGGTCAGAGAGTGGGTGAGGGTCAGGGACTGGGTGAGGGTCAGAGAGTGGGTGAGGGTTAGGGAGTGGGTGAGGGTTAGGGAGTGGGTGAGGGTCAGGGAGTGGATGGGGGTAAGGGAGTGGGTGAGGGTCAGGGAGTGGGTGGGGGTCAGGGAGTGAGTGAGGGTCAGGGAGTGGGTGAGGGTCAGGGAGTGGGTGAGGGGTCAGGGGGTGGGTGAGGGGTCAGGGGGTGGGTGAGGGTCAGGGTGTGGGTGAGGGTGAGGGAGTGGGTGAGGGTCAGGGAGTGGGTGTGGGTCAGGGAGTGGGTGAGGGTCATGGTGTGGGTGAGGGTCAGGGAGTGGGTGAGGGTCAGAGAGTGGGTGAGGGTCAGGGTGTGGGTGAGGGTCAGGGTGTGGGTGAGGGTCAGTAAGTGGGTGAGGGTCAGGGAGTAGGTGAGGATCAGAGAGTGGGTGAGGGTCAGGGTGTGGGTGAGGGTCAGGGAGTGGGTGAGGGTCAGAGAGTGGGTGAGGGTCAGAGAGTGGGTGAGGGTCAGAGAGTGGGTGAGGGTCAGGGAGTGGGAAAGGGTCAGAGAGTGGGTGAGGGTCAGGGAGTGGGTGAGGGTCAAGGAGTGGATGGGGGTAAGGGAGTGGGTGATGGTCAGGGAGTGGGCGGGGGTCAGGGAGTGAGTGAGGGTCAAGGAGTGGGTGAGGGTCAGGGAGTGGGTGAGGGGTCAGGGGGTTTGTGAGTGTCAGGGAGTGGATGAGGGTTAGGGAGTGGGTGAGGGTCAGGGAGTGGGTGAGGGGTCAGGGAGTGGGTGAGGGTCATGGTGTGGGTGAGGGTCAGGGAGTGGGTGAGGGTCAGAGAGTGGGTGAGGGTCAGGGTGTGGGTGAGGGTCAGGGTGTGGGTGAGGGTCAGTAAGTGGGTGAGGGTCAGGGAGTAGGTGAGGATCAGAGAGTGGGTGAGGGTCAGGGTGTGGGTGAGGGTCAGGGAGTGGGTGAGGGTCAGAGAGTGGGTGAGGGTCAGAGAGTGGGTGAGGGTCAGAGAGTGGGTGAGGGTCAGGGAGTGGGAAAGGGTCAGAGAGTGGGTGAGGGTCAGGGAGTGGGTGAGGGTCAAGGAGTGGATGGGGGTAAGGGAGTGGGTGATGGTCAGGGAGTGGGCGGGGGTCAGGGAGTGAGTGAGGGTCAAGGAGTGGGTGAGGGTCAGGGAGTGGGTGAGGGGTCAGGGGGTTTGTGAGTGTCAGGGAGTGGATGAGGGTTAGGGAGTGGGTGAGGGTCAGGGAGTGGGTGAGGGGTCAGGGAGTGGGTGAGGGTCAGGGAGTGAATGAAGGTCAGGGAGCGAGTGAGGGTCAGGGAGTGGGTGAGGGGTCAGGGAGTGGGTGAGGGTCAGGGAGTGGGTGAGGGTCAGGGAGTGGGTGTGGGGTCAGGGAGTGGGTGAAGGTCAGGGAGTGGGTGAGGGTCTGGGAGTGGATGAGGGGTCAGGGAGTGGATGAGGGTCAGGGAGTGGGTGAAAGTCAGCGAGTGGGTGAGGGTCAGGGAGTGGGTGAAGGTCAGGGAGTGGGTGAGGGTCAGGGAGTGGGTGAGGGTCAGGGAGTGGGTGAGATCAGGGAGTGGGTGAGGGTCAAAGAGTGGGTGAAGATCAGGAAGTGGGTGAGGGTCAGGGAGTGGGTAAGGGTCAGGGAGTGGGTGAGATCAGGGAGTGGGTGAGGGTCAAAGAGTGGGTGAGGGTCAGGGAGTGGTTGAGGGGTCAGGGAGTAGGTGAAGGTCAGGGAGTAGGTGAAGGTCAGGGTGTGGATGAGGGTCAGAGAATGGGTGAGGGTCTGGGAGTGGGTGAGGGTCAGGGAGTGGGTGAGGGTCAGGGAGTGGGTGAGGGTTAAGGAAGTGGGTGAGGGTCAGGGAGTGGGTGAGGGGTCAGGGAGTGGGTGAAGGTCAGGGAGTGGGTGAGGGTCAGGGAGTGGGGTGAGGGTCAGGGAGTGGGTGAGGGGTCAGGGAGTGGGTGAGGGTCAGGGAGTGGGTGAGGATCAGGGAGTGGATGAGGGTCAGGGAGTGGGTGAGGGTCCAGGGAGTGGGTGAGGGTCAGGGAATGGGGTGAGGGTCAGGGAGTGGGTGAGGGTCAAAGAGTGGGTGAGGGTCAGGGAGTGGGTGAAGGTCAGGGAGTGGGTGAAGGTCAGGGAGTGGGTGAGGGTCAGGGAGCAAGTGAGGGTCAGAGAGTGGGCGAAGGTGAGGGTAAGGGAGTAGGTGAGGGTCAGAGAGAGGGTAAAGGTCAGGGAGGGGGTGAGGGTCAGGGAGTGGGTGAGGGTCAGGGAGTGGGTGAGGGTTAGAGAGTGAGTGAAGGTCAGGGAGTGGGTGAGGGTCAGGGAGTGGATGAGGGTCAGGGAGTGGGTGAGGGTCAGGGAGTGGGTGAGGGGTCAGGGAGTGGGTGAGGGTCAGGAAGTGGATGAGGGTCAGGGAGTCGGTGAGGGTCGGGGAGTGGGTGAGGGGTCAGGGAGTGGGTGAGGGTCAGGGAGTGGGTGAGGGTCAGGGAGTGGGTGAGGGGTCAGGGAGTGGGTGAAGGTCAGGGAGTGGGTGAGGGTCAGGGAGTGGATGATGGGTCAGGGAGTGGGTGCGGGTCAGGGATTGGGTGAAAGTCAGCGAGTGGGTGAGGGTCAGGGAGTGGGTGAGAGTCAGGGAGTGGGTGAGGGTCAGGGAGTGGGTGATGGTCAGGGAGTGGGTGAGGGTCAGGGTGTGGATGAGGGTCAGGGAGTGGGTGAGGGTCAGGTTGTGGGTGAGGGTCAGGGAGTGGGTGAGGGTCAGGGAGTGGGTGAGGGTCAGGAAGTGGGTGATGGTCAGGGAGTGGGTGAGGGTCAGGGTGTGGGGTGAGGGTCAGGGAGTGGGTGAGAGGTCAGGGAGTGGGTGAGGGTCAGGGAGTGGGTGAGGGTCAGGGAGTGGATGAGGGTCAGGGAGTGGGTGAATGGTCAGGGAGTGGGTGAGGGTCAGGGAGTGGATGAGGGTCAGGGAGTGGGTGAGGGTCAGGGAGTGGGTGAGGGGTCAGGGAGTGGGTGAGGGTCAGGGAGTGGATGAGGGCCAGGGAGTGGGTGAGGGTCAGGGAGTAGGTGCGGGGTCAGGGAGTGGGTGAGGGTCAGGGAGTGGGTGAGGCTCAGGGAGTGGGTGAAGGTCATGGAGTGGGTGAGGGTCAGGGAGTGGATGAGGGGTCAGGGAGTGGGTGAGGGTCAGGGAGTGGGTGAGGGTCAGCGAGTGGGTGAGGGTCAGGGAGTGGGTGAGGGTCAGGGAGTGGGTGAAGGTCAGAGAGTGGGTGAGGGTCAGGGAGTGGGTGAGGGTCAGGGAGTGGATGGGGGTAAGGGAGTGGGTGAGGGTCAGGGAGTGGGCGGGGGTCAGGGAGTGGGTGAGGGTCAGGGAGTGGGTGAGGGGTCAGGGAAGTTGGTGAGTGTCAGGGAGTGGATGAGGGTTAGGGAGTGGGTGAGGGTCAGGGAGTGGGTGAGGGGTCAGGGAGTGGGTGAGGGTCAGGGAGTGGGTGAGGGTCAGGGAGTGGGTGAGGATCAGGGAGTGGGTGAGGGTCAAAGAGTGGGTGAGGGTCAAAGAGTGGGTGAGGGTCAGGGAGTGGGTAAGGGTCAGGGAGTGGGTGAGGATCAGGGAGTGGGTGAGGGTCAAGGAGTGGGTGAGGGTCAGGGAGTGGTTGAGGGTCAGGGAGTAGGTGAAGGTCAGGGTGTGGATGAGGGTCAGAGAATGGGTGAGGGTCATGGGAGTGGGTGAGGGTCAGGGAGTGGGTGAGGGTCAGGGAGTGGGTGAGGGTTAAGGAAGTGGGTGAGGGTCAGGGAGTGGGTGAGGGGTCAGGGAGTGGGTGAAGGTCAGGGAGTGGGTGAGGGTCAGGGAGTGGGTGAGGGTCAGGGAGTGGGTGAGGGGTCAGGGAGTGGGTGAGGGTCAGGGAGTGGGTGAGGATCAGGGAGTGGATGAGGGTCAGGGAGTGGGTGAGGGTCCAGGGAGTGGGTGAGGGTCAGGGAGTGGGGTGAGGGTCAGGGAGTGGGTGAGGGTCAAAGAGTGGGTGAGGGTCAGGGAGTGGGTGAAGGTCAGGGAGTGCGTGAAGGTCAGGGAGTGGGTGAGGGTCAGGGAGCAAGTGAGGGTCAGAGAGTGGGTGAAGGTGAGGGTAAGGGAGTGGGTGAGGGTCAGAGAGTGGGTGAAGGTCAGGGAGAGGGTGAGGGTCAGGGAGTGGGTGAGGGTCAGGGAGTGGGTGAGGGTTAGGGAGTGAGTGAGGTCAGGGAGTGGGTGAGGGTCAGGGAGTGGATGAGGGTCAGGGAGTGGGTGAGGGTCAGGGAGTGGGTGAGGGGTCAGGGAGTGGGTGAGGGTCAGGAAGTGGATGAGGGTCAGGGAGTCGGTGAGGGTCAGGGAGTGGGTGAGGGTCAGGGAGTGGGTGAGGGTCAGGGAGTGGGTGAGGGTCAGGGAGTGGGTGAGGGGTCAGGGAGTGGGTGAAGGTCAGGGAGTGGGTGAGGGTCAGGGAGTGGATGATGGGTCAGGGAGTGGGTGAGGGTCAGGGAGTGGGTGAAGGGTCAGGGAGTGGGTGAGGGTCAGGGAGTGGGTGAGAGTCAGGGAGTGGGTGAGGGTCAGGGAGTGGGTGAGGGTCAGGGAGTGGGTGAGGGTCAGGGAGTGGGATGAGGGTCAGGGAGTGGGTGAGGGTCAGGTAGTGGGTGAGGGTCAGGGAGTGGGTGAGGGTCAGGGAGTGGGTGAGGGTCAGGTAGTGGGTGAGGGTCAGGGAGTGGGTGAGGGTCAGGGAGTGGGTGAGGGTCAGGGAGTGGGTGAGAGGTCAGGGAGTGGGTGAGGGTCAGGGAGTGGGTGAGGGTCAGGGAGTGGATGAGTGTCAGGGAGTGGGTGAATGGTCAGGGAGTGGGTGAGGGTCAGGGAGTGGATGAGGGTCAGGGAGTGGGTGAGGGTGAGGGAGTGGGTGAGGGGTCAGGGAGTGGGTGAGGGTCAGGGAGTGGATGAGGGCCAGGGAGTGGGTGAGGGTCAGGGAGTAGGTGCGGGGTCAGGGAGTGGGTGAGGGTCAGGGAGTGGGTGAGGGTCAGGGAGTAGGTGCGGGGTCAGGGAGTGGGTGAGGGTCAGGGAGTGGGTGAGGGTCAGTGAGTGGGTGAGGCTCAGGGAGTGGGTGAAGGTCATGGAGTGGGTGAGGGTCAGGGAGTGGATGAGGGGTCAGGGAGTGGGTGAGGGTCAGGGAGTGGGTGAGGGTCAGCGAGTGGGTGAGGGTCAGGGAGTGGGTGAGGGTCAGGGAATGGGTGAAGGTCAGGGAGTGGGTGAGGGTCAGAGTGTGGATGAGGGTCAGGGAGTGGGTGAGGGTCAGGTAGTGGGTGAGGGTCAGGGAGTGGATGAGGGTCAGGGAGTGGGTGAGGGTCAGGGAGTGGGTGAGGGTCAGGAAGTGGGTGAGGGTCAGGGAGTGGGTGAGGGTCAGGGAGTCGGTGAGGGTCAGGGAGTGGGTGAGGGTCAAGGAGTGGGTGAGGGTCAGGGAGTGGGTGAGGGGTCAGGGAGTAGGTGAGGGTCAGGGAGTGGGATGAGGGTCAGGGAAGTGGGTGAGGGTCATGGGAGTGGGTGAGGGTCAGGGAGTGGGTGAGGGTCAGGGAGTGGGTGAGGGTCAGGGAGTGGGTGAGGGTCAGGGAGTGGGTGAGGGTCAGGGAGTGGGTGAGGGTTAAGGAAGTGGGTGAGGGTCAGGGAGTGGGTGAGGGTCAGGGAGTGGGTGAGGGTCAGGGAGTGAGTGAGGGTCAAGGAGTGGGTGAGGGTCAGGGAGTGGGTGAAGGTCAGGGAGTGGGTGAAGGGTCAGGGAGTGGGTGAGGGGTCAGGGAGTGGGTGAGGGTCAGGAAGTGGATGAGGGTCAGGGAGTCGGTGAGGGTCGGGGAGTGGGTGAGGGTCAGGGAGTGGGTGAGGGTCAGGGAGTGGGTGAGGGTCAGCGGAGTGGGTGAGGGTCAGGGAGTGGGTGAAGGTCAGGGAGTGGGTGAGGGTCAGGGATTGGGTGAAAGGTCAGCGAGTGGGTGAGGGTCAGGGAGTGGGTGAGAGTCACGGAGTGGGTGAGGGTCAGGGAGTGGGTGAGGGTCAGGGTGTGGATGAGGGTCAGGGAGTGGGTGAGGGTCAGGTTGTGGGTGAGGGTCAGGGAGTGGGTGAGGGTCAGGGAGTGGGTGAGGGTCAGGAAGTGGGTGAGGGTCAGGGAGTGGGTGAGGGTCAGGGTGTGGGGTGAGGGTCAGGGAGTGGGTGAGAGGTCAGGGAGTGGGTGAGGGTCAGGGAGTGGGTGAGGGTCAGGGAGTGGATGAGGGTCAGGGAGTGGGTGAAGGGTCAGGGAGTGGGTGAGGGTCAGGGAGTGGATGAGGTTCAGGGAGTGGGTGAGGGTCAGGGAGTGGGTGAGGGGTCAGGGAGTGGGTGAGGGTCAGGGAGTGGATGAGGGTCCAGGGAGTGGGTGAGGGTCAGGGAGTAGGTGAGGGGTCAGGGAGTGGGTGAGGGGTCAGGGAGTGGGTGAGGGTCAGGGAGAGGGTGAGGGCTCAGGGAGTGGGTGAGGGTCATGGAGTGGGTGAGGGTCAGGGAGTGGATGAGGGGTCAGGGAGTGGGTGAGGGTCAGGGAGTGGGTGAGGGTCAGCGAGTGGGTGAGGGTCAGGGAGTGGGTGAGGGTCAGGGAGTGGGTGAGGGTCAGAGAGTGGGTGAGGGTCAGGGAGTGGGTGAGGGTCAGGGAGTGGATGAGGGTAAGGGAGTGGGTGAGGGTCAGGGAGTGGGTGGGGGTCAGGGAGTGGGTGAGGGTCAGGGAGTGGGTGAGGGTCAGGGAAGTTGGTGAGGGTCAGGGAGTGGATGAGGGTCAGGGAGTGGGTGAGGGTCAGGGAGTGGGTGAGGGGTCAGGGAGTGGGTGAGGGTCAGGGAGTGGGTGAGGGTCAGGGAGTGGGTGAGGATCAGGGAGTGGGTGAGGGTCAAGGAGTGGGTGAGGGTCAAGGAGTGGGTGAGGGTCAGGGAGTGGGTAAGGGTCAGGGAGTGGGTGAGGATCAGGGAGTGGGTGAGGGTCAAGGAGTGGGTGAGGGTCAGGGAGTGGGTGAGGGTCAGGGAGTAGGTGAAGGTCAGGGAGTGGGATGAGGGTCAGGAGAATGGGTGAGGGTCATGGGAGTGGGTGAGGGTCAGGGAGTGGGTGAGGGTCAGGGAGTGGGTGAGGGTTAAGGAAGTGGGTGAGGGTCAGGGAGTGGGTGAGGGTCAGGGAGTGGGTGAAGGGTCAGGGAGTGGGTGAGGGTCAGGGAGTGGGGTGAGGGTCAGGGAGTGGGTGAGGGGTCAGGGAGTGGGTGAGGGTCAAGAGTGGGTGAGGATCAGGGAGTGGATGAGGGTCAGGGAGTGGGTGAGGGTCAGGGAGTGGGTGAGGGGTCAGGGAGTGGGTGAGGGTCAGGGAGTGGATGAGGGTCAGGGAGTCGGTGAGGGTCAGGGAGTGGGTGAGGGGTCAGGGAGTGGGTGAGGGTCAGGGAGTGGGTGAGGGTCAGGGAGTGGGTGAGGGGTCAGGGAGTGGGTGAAGGTCAGGGAGTGGGTGAGGGTCAGGGAGTGGATGATGGGTCAGGGAGTGGGTGAGGGTCAGGGAGTGGGTGAAGGTCAGGGAGTGGGTGAGGGTCAGGGAGTGGGTGAGAGGTCAGGGAGTGGGTGAGGGTCAGGGAGTGGGTGAGGGTCAGGGAGTGGGTGAGGGTCAGGGAGTGGATGAGGGTCAGGGAGTGGGTGAGGGTCAGGGAGTGGGTGAGGGTCAGGGAGTGGGTGAGGGTCAGGGAGTGGGTGAGGGTCAGGAAGTGGGTGAGGGTCAGGGAGTGGGTGAGGGTCAGGGAGTGGGGTGAGGGTCAGGGAGTGGGTGAGAGGTCAGGGAGTGGGTGAGGGTCAGGGAGTGGGTGAGGGTCAGGGAGTGGGATGAGGGTCAGGGAGTGGGTGAGGGTCAGGGAGTGGGTGAGGGTCAGCGAGTGGGTGAGGGTCAGGGAGTGGGTGAGGGTCAGGGAATGGGTGAAGGTCAGGGAGTGGGTGAGGGTCAGAGTGTGGATGAGGGTCAGGGAGTGGGTGAGGGTCAGGTAGTGGGTGAGGGTCAGGGAGTGGATGAGGGTCAGGGAGTGGGTGAGGGTCAGGGAGTGGGTGAAGGTCAGGAAGTGGGTGAGGGTCAGGGAGTGGGTGAGGGTCAGGGAGTCGGTGAGGGTCAGGGAGTGGGTGAGGGTCAAAGAGTGGTTGAGGGTCAGGGAGTGGGTGAGGGGTCAGGGAGTAGGTGAAGGTCAGGGTGTGGATGAGGGTCAGGGAATGGGTGAGGGTCTGGGAGTGGGTGAGGGTCAGGGAGTGGGTGAGGGTCAGGGAGTGGGTGAGGGTTAAGGAAGTGGGTGAGGGTCAGGGAGTGGGTGAGGGTCAGGGAGTGGGTGAGGGTTAAGAAGTGGGTGAGGGTCAGGGAGTGGGTGAGGGTCAGGGAGTGGGGTGAGGGTCAGGGAGTGAGTGAGGGTCAAAGAGTGGGTGAGGGTCAGGGAGTGGGTGAAGGTCAGGGAGTGGGTGAAGGTCAGGGAGTGGGTGAGGGGTCAGGGAGTGGGTGAGGGTCAGGAAGTGGATGAGGGTCAGGGAGTCGGTGAGGGTCGGGGAGTGGGTGAGGGGTCAGGGAGTGGGTGAGGGTCAGGGAGTGGGTGAGGGTCAGCGGGTGGGTGAGGGGTCAGGGAGTGGGTGAAGGTCAGGGAGTGGGTGAGGGTCAGGGATTGGGTGAAAGTCAGCGAGTGGGTGAGGGTCAGGGAGTGGGTGAGAGTCACGGAGTGGGTGAGGGTCAGGGAGTGGGTGAGGGTCAGGGTGTGGATGAGGGTCAGGGAGTGGGTGAGGGTCAGGTTGTGGGTGAGGGTCAGGGAGTGGGTGAGGGTCAGGGAGTGGGTGAGGGTCAGGAAGTGGGTGAGGGTCAGGGAGTGGGTGAGGGTCAGGGTGTGGGGTGAGGGTCAGGGAGTGGGTGAGAGGTCAGGGAGTGGGTGAGGGTCAGGGAGTGGGTGAGGGTCAGGGAGTGGATGAGGGTCAGGGAGTGGGTGAATGGTCAGGGAGTGGGTGAGGGTCAGGGAGTGGATGAGGTTCAGGGAGTGGGTGAGGGTCAGGGAGTGGGTGAGGGGTCAGGGAGTGGGTGAGGGTCAGGGAGTGGATGAGGGCCAGGGAGTGGGTGAGGGTCAGGGAGTAGGTGCGGGGTCAGGGAGTGGGTGAGGGGTCAGGGAGTGGGTGAGGGTCAGGGAGAGGGTGAGGCTCAGGGAGTGGGTGAAGGTCATGGAGTGGGTGAGGGTCAGGGAGTGGATGAGGGGTCAGGGAGTGGGTGAGGGTCAGGGAGTGGGTGAGGGTCAGCGAGTGGGTGAGGGTCAGGGAGTGGGTGAGGGTCAGGGAGTGGGTGAAGGTCAGAGAGTGGGTGAGGGTCAGGGAGTGGGTGAGGGTCAGGGAGTGGATGGGGGTAAGGGAGTGGGTGAGGGTCAGGGAGTGGGCGGGGGTCAGGGAGTGGGTGAGGGTCAGGGAGTGGGTGAGGGGTCAGGAAGTTTGTGAGTGTCAGGGAGTGGATGAGGGTTAGGGAGTGGGTGAGGGTCAGGGAGTGGGTGAGGGGTCAGGGAGTGGGTGAGGGTCAGGGAGTGGGTGAGGGTCAGGGAGTGGGTGAGGATCAGGGAGTGGGTGAGGGTCAAAGAGTGGGTGAGGGTCAAGAGTGGGTGAGGGTCAGGGAGTGGGTAAGGGTCAGGGAGTGGGTGAGATCAGGGAGTGGGTGAGGGTCAAAGAGTGGGTGAGGGTCAGGGAGTGGTTGAGGGGTCAGGGAGTAGGTGAAGGGTCAGGGATGTGGATGAGGGTCAGGAGAATGGGTGAGGGTCTGGGAGTGGGTGAGGGTCAGGGAGTGGGTGAGGGTCAGGGAGTGGGTGAGGGTAAGGAAGTGGGTGAGGGTCAGGGAGTGGGTGAGGGGTCAGGGAGTGGGTGAAGGTCAGGGAGTGGGTGAGGGTCAGGGAGTGGGTGAGGGTCAGGGAGTGGGTGAGGGGTCAGGGAGTGGGTGAGGGTCAAGGAGTGGGTGAGGATCAGGGAGTGGATGAGGGTCAGGGAGTGGGTGAGGGTCAGGGAGTGGGTGAGGGGTCAGGGAGTGGGTGAGGGTCAGGAAGTGGATGAGGGTCAGGGAGTCGGTGAGGGTCAGGGGAGTGGGTGAGGGGTCAGGGAGTGGGTGAGGGTCAGGGAGTGGGTGAGGGTCAGGGAGTGGGTGAGGGTCAGGGAGTGGGTGAAGGTCAGGGAGTGGGTGAGGGTCAGGGAGTGGATGAGGGTCAGGGAGTGGGTGAGGGTCAGGGAGTGGGTGAAGGTCAGGGAGTGGGTGAGGGTCAGGGAGTGGGTGAGAGTCAGGGAGTGGGTGAGGGTCAGGGAGTGGGTGAGGGTCAGGGAGTGGGTGAGGGTCAGGGTGTGGATGAGGGTCAGGGAGTGGGTGAGGGTCAGGTAGTGGGTGAGGGTCAGGGAGTGGGTGAGGGTCAGGGAGTGGGTGAGGGTCAGGAAGTGGGTGAGGGTCAGGGAGTGGGTGAGGGTCAGGGATGTGGGGTGAGGGTCAGGGAGTGGGTGAGAGGTCAGGGAGTGGGTGAGGGTCAGGGAGTGGGTGAGGGTCAGGGAGTGGATGAGGGTCAGGGAGTGGGTGAATGGTCAGGGAGTGGGTGAGGGTCAGGGAGTGGATGAGGGTCAGGGAGTGGGTGAGGGTCAGGGAGTGGGTGAGGGTCAGGGAGTGGGTGAGGGTCAGGGAGTGGATGAGGGTCAGGGAGTGGGTGAGGGTCAGGGAGTAGGTGAGGGTCAGGGAGTGGGTGAGGGTCAGGGAGTGGGTGAGGGTCAGGGAGTAGGTGAGGGTCAGGGAGTGGGTGAGGGTCAGGGAGTGGGTGAGGGTCAGGGAGTGGGTGAGGCTCAGGGAGTGGGTGAAGGTCATGGAGTGGGTGAGGGTCAGGGAGTGGATGAGGGGTCAGGGAGTGGGTGAGGGTCAGGGAGTGGGTGAGGGTCAGGTAGTGGGTGAGGGTCAGGGAGTGGGTGAGGGTCAGGGAGTGGGTGAGGGTCAGGGAGTGGGTGAGGGTCAGGGAGTGGGATGAGGGTCAGGGAGTGGGTGAGGGTCAGGGAGTGGGTGAGGGTCAGGGAGTGGATGAGGGTCAGGGAGTGGGTGAGGGTCAGGGAGTGGTGAGAGGTCAGGGAGTGGGTGAGGGTCAGGGAGTGGGTGAGGGTCAGGGAGTCGGTGAGGGTCAGGGAGTGGGTGAGGGTCAAGGGAGTGGGTGAGGGTCAGGGAGTGGGTGAGGGGTCAGGGAGTAGGGTGAGGGTCAGGGAGTGGGATGAGGGTCAGGGAGTGGGTGAGGGTCAGGGAGTGGGTGAGGGTCAGGGAGTGGGTGAGGGTCATGGGAGTGGGTGAGGGTCAGGAAGTGGGTGAGGGTCAGGGAGTGGGTGAGGGTCAGGGAGTGGGTGAGGGTCAGGAAGTGGGTGAGGGTCAGGGAGTGGGTGAGGGTCAGGGAGTGGGTGAGGGTCAGGGAGTGAGTGAGGGTCAGGAGTGGGTGAGGGTCAGGGAGTGGGTGAGGGTCAGGGAGTGGGTGAGGGTCAGGGAGTGGGTGAGGGTCAGGGAGTGGGTGAGGGGTCAGGGAGTGGGTGAGGGTCAAGGAGTGGGTGAGGGATCAGGGAGTGGAGTGAGGGTCATGGAGTGGGTGAGGGTCAGGGAGTGGGTGAGGGTCAGGGAGTGGGTGAGGGTCAGGGAGTGGGTGAGGGTCAAGGAGTGGGTGAGGGTCAGGGAGTGGGTGAAGGTCAGGGAGTGGGTGAAGGTCAGGGAGTGGGTGAGGGTCAGGGAGTAGGTGAGGGTCAGAGAGTGGGTGAAGGGTGAGGGTCAGGGAGTGGGTGAGGGTCAGAGGAGTGGGTGAAGGTCAGGGAGTGGGTGAGGGTCAGGGAGTGGGTGAGGGTCAGGGAGTGGGTGAGGGTCAGGGAGTGAGGTGAGGTCAGGGAGTAGGTGAGGGTCAGGGAGTGGATGAGGGTCAGGGAGTGGGTGAGGGTCAGGGAGTGGGTGAGGGTCAGGGAGTGGGTGAGGGTCAGGGAGTGGGTGAGGGTCAGGGAGTCGGGTGAGGGTCAGGGAGTGGGTGAGGGTCAGGGAGTGGGTGAGGGTCAGGGAGTGGGTGAGGGTCAGGGAGTGGGTGAGGGTCAGGGAGTGGGTGAGGGTCAGGGAGTGGGTGAGGGTCAGGGAGTGGGTGAGGGTCAGGGAGTGGGTGAGGGTCAGGGAGTGGGTGAGGGTCAGGGAGTGGGTGAGGGTCAGGGAGTGGGTGAGGGTCAGGGAGTGGGTGAGGGTCAGGGAGTGGGTGAGGGTCAGGGAGTGGGTGAGGGTCAGGGAGTGGGTGAGGGTCAGGGAGTGGGTGAGGGTCAGGGAGTGGGTGAGGGTCAGGGAGTGGGTGAGGGTCAGGGAGTGGGTGAGGGTCAGGGAGTGGGTGAGGGTCAGGGAGTGGGTGAGGGTCAGGGAGTGGGTGAGGGTCAGGGAGTGGGTGAGGGTCAGGGAGTGGGTGAGGGTCAGGGAGTGGGTGAGGGTCAGGGAGTGGGTGAGGGTCAGGGAGTGGGTGAGGGTCAGGGAGTGGGTGAGGGTCAGGGAGTGGGTGAGGGTCAGGGAGTGGGTGAGGGTCAGGGAGTGGGTGAGGGTCAGGGAGTGGGTGAGGGTCAGGGAGTGGGTGAGGGTCAGGGAGTGGGTGAGGGTCAGGGAGTGGGTGAGGGTCAGGGAGTGGGTGAGGGTCAGGGAGTGGGTGAGGGTCAGGGAGTGGGTGAGGGTCAGGGAGTGGGTGAGGGTCAGGGAGTGGGTGAGGGTCAGGGAGTGGGTGAGGGTCAGGGAGTGGGTGAGGGTCAGGGAGTGGGTGAGGGTCAGGGAGTGGGTGAGGGTCAGGGAGTGGGTGAGGGTCAGGGAGTGGGTGAGGGTCAGGGAGTGGGTGAGGGTCAGGGAGTGGGTGAGGGTCAGGGAGTGGGTGAGGGTCAGGGAGTGGGTGAGGGTCAGGGAGTGGGTGAGGGTCAGGGAGTGGGTGAGGGTCAGGGAGTGGGTGAGGGTCAGGGAGTGGGTGAGGGTCAGGGAGTGGGTGAGGGTCAGGGAGTGGGTGAGGGTCAGGGAGTGGGTGAGGGTCAGGGAGTGGGTGAGGGTCAGGGAGTGGGTGAGGGTCAGGGAGTGGGTGAGGGTCAGGGAGTGGGTGAGGGTCAGGGAGTGGGTGAGGGTCAGGGAGTGGGTGAGGGTCAGGGAGTGGGTGAGGGTCAGGGAGTAGGTGAGGGTCAGGGAGTGGGTGAGGGTCAGGGAGTGGGTGAGGGTCAGGGAGTAGGTGAGGGTCAGGGAGTGGGTGAGGGTCAGGGAGTGGGTGAGGGTCAGGGAGTGGGTGAGGGTCAGGGAGTGGGTGAGGGTCAGGGAGTGGGTGAGGGTCAGGGAGTGGGTGAGGGTCAGGGAGTGGGTGAGGGTCAGGGAGTGGGTGAGGGTCAGGGAGTGGGTGAGGGTCAGGGAGTGGGTGAGGGTCAGGGAGTGGGTGAAGGGTCAGGGAGTGGGTGAGGGTCAGGGAGTGGGTGAGGGTCAGGGAGTGGGTGAGGGTCAGGTAGTGGGTGAGGGTCAGGGAGTGGGTGAGGGTCAGGGAGTGGGTGAGGGTCAGGGAGTGGTGAGAGGTCAGGAAGTGGGTGAGGGTCAGGGAGTGGGTGAGGGTCAGGGAGTCGGGTGAGGGTCAGGGAGTGGGTGAGGGTCAAGGAGTGGGTGAGGGTCAGGGAGTGGGTGAGGGTCAGGGAGTAGGTGAGGGTCAGGGAGTGGGTGAGGGTCAGGGAGTGGGTGAGGGTCAGGGAGTGGGTGAGGGTCAGGGAGTGGGTGAGGGTCAGGGAGTGGGTGAGGGTCAGGAAGTGGGTGAGGGTCAGGGAGTGGGTGAGGGTCAGGGAGTGGGTGAGGGTCAGGAAGTGGGTGAGGGTCAGGGAGTGGGTGAGGGTCAGGGAGTGGGGTGAGGGTCAGGGAGTGGGTGAGGGTCAAGGAGTGGGTGAGGGTCAGGGAGTGGGTGAGGGTCAGGGAGTGGGTGAGGGTCAGGGAGTGGGTGAGGGTCAGGGAGTGGGTGAGGGTCAGGGAGTGGGTGAGGGTCAGGGAGTGGGTGAGGGTCAGGGAGTGGGTGAGGGTCAGGGAGTGGGTGAGGGTCAGGGAGTGGGTGAGGGTCAGGGAGTGGGTGAGGGTCAGGGAGTGGGTGAGGGTCAGGGAGTGGGTGAGGGTCAGGGAGTGGGTGAGGGTCAGGGAGTGGGTGAGGGTCAGGGAGTGGGTGAGGGTCAGGGAGTAGGGTGAGGGTCAGGGAGTGGGTGAGGGTCAGGGAGTGGGTGAGGGTCAGGGAGTGGGTGAGGGTCAGGGAGTGGGTGAGGGTCAGGGAGTGGGTGAGGGTCAGGGAGTGGGTGAGGGTCAGGGAGTGGGTGAGGGTCAGGGAGTGGGTGAGGGTCAGGGAGTGGGTGAGGGTCAGGGAGTGGGTGAGGGTCAGGGAGTGGGTGAGGGTCAGGGAGTGGGTGAGGGTCAGGGAAGTGGGTGAGGGTCAGGGAGTCGGTGAGGGTCAGGGAGTGGGTGAGGGTCAGGGAGTGGGTGAGGGTCAGGGAGTGGGTGAGGGTCAGGGAGTGGGTGAGGGTCAGGGAGTGGGTGAGGGTCAGGGAGTGGGTGAGGGTCAGGGAGTGGATGAGGGTCAGGGAGTGGGTGAGGGTCAGGGAGTGGGTGAAGGGTCAGCGAGTGGGTGAGGGTCAGGGAGTGGGTGAGGGTCAGGGAGTGGGTGAGGGTCAGGGAGTGGGTGAGGGTCAGGGAGTGGGTGAGGGTCAGGGAGTGGGATGAGGGTCAGGGAGTGGGTGAGGGTCAGGGAGTGGGTGAGGGTCAGGGAGTGGGTGAGGGTCAGGGAGTGGGTGAGGGTCAGGAAGTGGGTGAGGGTCAGGGAGTGGGTGAGGGTCAGGGAGTGGGGTGAGGGTCAGGGAGTGGGTGAGAGGTCAGGGAGTGGGTGAGGGTCAGGGAGTGGGTGAGGGTCAGGGAGTGGGTGAGGGTCAGGGAGTGGGTGAGGGTCAGGGAGTGGGTGAGGGTCAGGGAGTGGATGAGGGTCAGGGAGTGGGTGAGGGTCAGGGAGTGGGTGAGGGTCAGGGAGTGGGTGAGGGTCAGGGAGTGGGTGAGGGTCAGGGAGTGGGTGAGGGTCAGGGAGTAGGGTGAGGGTCAGGGAGTGGGTGAGGGTCAGGGAGTGGGTGAGGGTCAGGGAGTAGGGTGAGGGTCAGGGAGTGGGTGAGGGTCAGGGAGTGGGTGAGGGTCAGGGAGTGGGTGAGGGTCAGGGAGTGGGTGAGGGTCAGGGAGTGGGTGAGGGTCAGGGAGTGGGTGAGGGTCAGGGAGTGGGTGAGGGTCAGGGAGTGGGTGAGGGTCAGGGAGTGGGTGAGGGTCAGGGAGTGGGTGAGGGTCAGGGAGTGGGTGAGGGTCAGGGAGTGGGTGAGGGTCAGGGAGTGGGATGAGGGTCAGGGAGTGGGTGAGGGTCAGGGAGTGGGTGAGGGTCAGGGAGTGGGTGAGGGTCAGGGAGTGGGTGAGGGTCAGGGAGTGGGTGAGGGTCAGGGAGTGGGTGAGGGTCAGGGAGTGGGTGAGGGTCAGGGAGTCGGTGAGGGTCAGGGAGTGGGTGAGGGTCAGGAGTGGTGAGGGTCAGGGAGTGGGTGAGGGTCAGGGAGTAGGGTGAGGGTCAGGGAGTGGATGAGGGTCAGGGAGTGGGTGAGGGTCAGGGAGTGGGTGAGGGTCAGGGAGTGGGTGAGGGTCAGGGAGTGGGTGAGGGTCAGGGAGTGGGTGAGGGTCAGGGAGTGGGTGAGGGTCAGGGAGTGGGTGAGGGTCAGGGAGTGGGTGAGGGTCAGGGAGTGGGTGAGGGTCAGGGAGTGGGTGAGGGTCAGGGAGTGAGGTGAGGGTCAAGGAGTGGGTGAGGGTCAGGGAGTGGGTGAGGGTCAGGGAGTGGGTGAGGGTCAGGGAGTGGGTGAGGGTCAGGGAGTGGGTGAGGGTCAGGGAGTGGGTGAGGGTGAGGGTCAGGGAGTGGGTGAGGGTCAGGGAGTGGGTGAGGGTCAGGGAGTGGGTGAGGGTCAGGAGTGGGTGAGGGTCAGGGAGTGGGTGAGGGTCAGGGAGTGGGTGAGGGTCAGGAAGTGGGTGAGGGTCAGGGAGTGGGTGAGGGTCAGGGAGTGGGTGAGGGTCAGGGAGTGGGTGAGGGTCAGGGAGTGTGTGAGGGTCAGGGAGTGGGTGAGGGTCAGGGAGTGGGTGAGGGTCAGAGAGTGGGTGAGGGTCAGGGAGTGGGTGAGGGTCAGGGAGTGGGTGAGGGTCAGGGAGTGGGTGAGGGTCAAGGAGTGGGTGAGGGTCAGGGAGTGGGTGAGGGTCAGGGAGTGGGTGAAGGGTCAGGGAGTGGGTGAGGGTCAGGGAGCAGGGTGAGGGTCAGGGAGTGGGTGAGTGAGGTAAGGGAGTGGGTGAGGGTCAGGGAGTGGGTGAGGGTCAGGGAGGGGGTGAGGGTCAGGGAGTGGGTGAGGGTCAGGGAGTGGGTGAGGGTTAGGGAGTGAGTGAGGGTCAGGGAGTGGGTGAGGGTCAGGGAGTGGGTGAGGGTCAGGGAGTGGGTGAGGGTCAGGGAGTGGGTGAGGGTCAGGGAGTGGGTGAGGGTCAGGAGTGGATGAGGGTCAGGGAGTGGGTGAGGGTCAGGGAGTGGGTGAGGGGTCAGGGAGTGGATGAGGGCCAGGGAGTGGGTGAGGGTCAGGGAGTAGGTGAGGGGTCAGGGAGTGGGTGAGGGTCAGGGAGTGGGTGAGGGTCAGGGAGTAGGTGCGGGGTCAGGGAGTGGGTGAGGGTCAGGGAGTGGGTGAGGGTCAGGGAGTGGGTGAGGGTCAGGGAGTGGGTGAGGGTCATGGAGTGGGTGAGGGTCAGGGAGTGGATGAGGGGTCAGGGAGTGGGTGAGGGTCAGGGAGTGGGTGAGGGTCAGCGAGTGGGTGAGGGTCAGGGAGTGGGTGAGGGTCAGGGAGTGGGTGAGGGTCAGGGAGTGGGTGAGGGTCAGGGAGTGGGTGAGGGTCAGGGAGTGGGTGAGGGTCAGGGAGTGGGTGAGGGTCAGGGAGTGGGTGAGGGTCAGGGAGTAGGGTGAGGGTCAGGGAGTGGGTGAGGGTCAGGGAAGTGGGTGAGGGTCAGGGAGTGGGTGAGGGTCAGGGAGTGGGTGAGGGTCAGGGAGTGGGTGAGGGTCAGGGAGTGGGTGAGGGTCAGGGAGTGGGTGAGGGGTCAGGGAGTAGGTGAGGGTCAGGGAGTGGGTGAGGGTCAGGGAATGGGTGAGGGTCATGGGAGTGGGTGAGGGTCAGGGAGTGGGTGAGGGTCAGGGAGTGGGTGAGGGTCAGGAAGTGGGTGAGGGTCAGGGAGTGGGTGAGGGTCAGGGAGTGGGTGAGGGTCAGGAGTGGGTGAGGGTCAGGGAGTGGGTGAGGGTCAGGGAGTGGGTGAGGGTCAGGGAGTGGAGTGAGGGTCAAGGGAGTGGGTGAGGGTCAGGGAGTGGGTGAAGGTCAGGGAGTGGGTGAAGGTCAGGGAGTGGGTGAGGGTCAGGGAGCGAATGAGGGTCAGAGAGTGGGTGAGGGTGAGGGTGAGGGAGTGGGTGAGGGTCCGAGAGGGGGTGAGGGCCAGGGAGTGGGTGAGGGTTAAGAAGTGGGTGAGGGTCAGGGAGTGGGTGAGGGTCAAGGAGTGGGTGAGGGTTAAGAAGTGGGTGAGGGTCAGGGAGTGGGTGAGGGTCAGGGAGAGGGTGAGGGTTAAGAAGTGGGTGAGGGTCAGGGAGTGGGTGAGGGTCAGGGAGTGGGGTGAGGGTCAGGGAGTGGGTGAGGGTCAGAGAGTGGGTGAGGGTCCAGGGAGTGGGTGAGGGTCAGGGAGTGGGGTGAGGGTCAGGGAGTGGGTGAGGGTCAAAGAGTGGGTGAGGGTCAGGGAGTGGGTGAAGGTCAGGGAGTGGGTGAAGGTCAGGGAGTGGGTGAGGGTCAGGGAGCAAGTGAGGGTCAGAGAGTGGGTGAAGGTGAGGGTAAGGGAGTGGGTGAGGGTCAGAGAGTGGGTGAAGGTCAGGGAGGGGGTGAGGGTCAGGGAGTGGGTGAGGGTCAGGGAGTGGGTGAGGGTTAGGGAGTGAGTGAAGGTCAGGGAGTGGGTGAGGGTCAGGGAGTGGATGAGGGTCAGGGAGTGGGTGAGGGTCAGGGAGTGGGTGAGGGGTCAGGGAGTGGGTGAGGGTCAGGAAGTGGATGAGGGTCAGGGAGTCGGTGAGGGTCGGGGAGTGGGTGAGGGGTCAGGGAGTGGGTGAGGGTCAGGGAGTGGGTGAGGGTCAGGGAGTGGGTGAGGGGTCAGGGAGTGGGTGAAGGTCAGGGAGTGGGTGAGGGTCAGGGAGTGGATGATGGGTCAGGGAGTGGGTGAGGGTCAGGGATTGGGTGAAAGTCAGCGAGTGGGTGAGGGTCAGGGAGTGGGTGAGAGTCAGGGAGTGGGTGAGGGTCAGGGAGTGGGTGATGGTCAGGGAGTGGGTGAGGGTCAGGGTGTGGATGAGGGTCAGGGAGTGGGTGAGGGTCAGGTTGTGGGTGAGGGTCAGGGAGTGGGTGAGGGTCAGGGAGTGGGTGAGGGTCAGGAAGTGGGTGAGGGTCAGGGAGTGGGTGAGGGTCAGGGTGTGGGGTGAGGGTCAGGGAGTGGGTGAGAGGTCAGGGAGTGGGTGAGGGTCAGGGAGTGGGTGAGGGTCAGGGAGTGGATGAGGGTCAGGGAGTGGGTGAATGGTCAGGGAGTGGGTGAGGGTCAGGGAGTGGATGAGGGTCAGGGAGTGGGTGAGGGTCAGGGAATGGGTGAGGGGTCAGGGAGTGGGTGAGGGTCAGGGAGTGGATGAGGGCCAGGGAGTGGGTGAGGGTCAGGGAGTAGGTGCGGGGTCAGGGAGTGGGTGAGGGTCAGGGAGTGGGTGAGGGTCAGGGAGTAGGTGCGGGGTCAGGGAGTGGGTGAGGGTCAGGGAGTGGGTGAGGGTCAGGGAGTGGGTGAGGCTCAGGGAGTGGGTGAAGGTCATGGAGTGGGTGAGGGTCAGGGAGTGGGTGAGGGTCAGCGAGTGGGTGAGGGTCAGGGAGTGGGTGAGGGTCAGGGAGTGGGTGAAGGTCAGGGAGTGGGTGAGGGTCAGGGTGTGGATGAGGGTCAGGGAGTGGGTGAGGGTCAGGTAGTGGGTGAGGGTCAGGGAGTGGATGAGGGTCAGGGAGTGGGTGAGGGTCAGGGAGTGGGTGAAGGTCAGGAAGTGGGTGAGGGTCAGGGAGTGGGTGAGGGTCAGGGAGTCGGTGAGGGTCAGGGAGTGGGTGAGGGTCAAAGAGTGGTTGAGGGTCAGGGAGTGGGTGAGGGGTCAGGGAGTAGGTGAAGGTCAGGGTGTGGATGAGGGTCAGGGAATGGGTGAGGGTCTGGGAGTGGGTGAGGGTCAGGGAGTGGGTGAGGGTCAGGGAGTGGGTGAGGGTTAAGAAGTGGGTGAGGGTCAGGGAGTGGGTGAGGGTCAGGGAGTGGGTGAGGGTTAAGAAGTGGGTGAGGGTCAGGGAGTGGGTGAGGGTCAGGGAGTGGGGTGAGGGTCAGGGAGTGAATGAGGGTCAAAGAGTGGGTGAGGGTCAGGGAGTGGGTGAAGGTCAGGGAGTGGGTGAAGGTCAGGGAGTGGGTGAGGGTCAGGGAGCGAGTGAGGGTCAGAGAGTGGGTGAGGGTGAGGGTGAGGGAGTGGGTGAGGGTCCGAGAGTGGGTGAGGGTCAGGGAGTGGGTGAGGGTTAAGAAGTGGGTGAGGGTCAGGGAGTGGGTGAGGGTCAGGGAGTGGGTGAGGGTTAAGAAGTGGGTGAGGGTCAGGGAGTGGGTGAGGGTCAGGGAGTGGGTGAGGGTTAAGAAGTGGGTGAGGGTCAGGGAGTGGGTGAGGGTCAGGGAGTGGGGTGAGGGTCAGGGAGTGGGTGAGGGTCAGAGAGTGGGTGAGGGTCAGGGAGTTGGTGAGGGTCAGGGAGTGGGTGAGGGTCAGGGAGTTGGTGAAGGTCAGGGAGTGGGTGAGGGTCAGGGAGTTGGTGAGGGTCAGGGAGTGGATGAGGGGTCAGGGAGTGGGTGAGGGTCAGGGAGTTGGTGAGGGTGAAAGAGTGGGTGAGGGTCAGGGAGTTGGTGAAGGTCAGGGAGTGGGTGAGGGTCAGGGAGTTGGTGAGGGTCAGGGAGCGAGTGAGGGGTCAGAGAGTATGTGAGGGTGAGGGTGAGGGTCAGGGAGTGAGTGAGTGTCAGGGAGTGAGTGAGTGAGCGTCAGGGAGCGGGTGAGGGTCAGGGATTTGATGTGGGTCAGGGAATGGTCACCCACACCCTGACCCTGACCCTGACCCTCACCCACACCCTGACCCGCACCCACTCCCTAACCCTCACCCTCACCCACACCCTGACCCTCACCTTGACCCTGACCCGCACCCACTCCCTGACCCTGCAGAAATCAGCAGGGAACAGCTTCTGCGACATAATGACAGAAGAATTAGGATAACAAGAGCACAGACCAGGAATCACAGCCCTGGAAGTAAGGGGTCTATGAAAAAGGCAAAAATTACTGCTCCTGATGAAGGTGGCATCACCTACGAAATACTCCATGCACTGTGTGAGGTGGCTGGGAATCCACTACTCCACCTGTTTAAGAAATTATTCCTAAGTGGAGTGTTGCCCACACAATGGAAACACACAATAATTCTTCCCATACCGAAGCCCTGACAATTACAGACCTATCAGTCTCATGTCATGCACATGCAAGATGCTTGAAAGGGTCATCCTAAACTGACTGTTGCACAAAGTAGGCAGGTTAAGGGAGAGGGTCAATGGATTTGTATAGGACGGAGCACAGCAAATTGTATAGTTAATTACTTGGCTAATGACAGGGCTAGGTACTCAGTAATTGTTGACATCAAAGGAGCCTTCGACAAAGCTCAGGGGATTGCGATCCCGGACGAGCTTGCATGCATGGGTGTCAAGGAGAGACTCATGAAATGGGTTGAAGATTACCTCACAGGGAGGAAAGCCAAGGTCTGCTTCAATGGAACAGTCTCAAGAACAATGAGTATGGAACTCTGGACACCCCTAGGCGGAGTCTTAAACCCACACACTATTCAATGCACTTATGAACGCCATTACAAATATTAATTTTCCGGAAGGAACGCAACAAGTGGACGACATCATAATTCAGATTATGTCCTAATACAAGCTCCCATATTGGAAAAAATAAACAGTCCATTAAATTACTTGGAAGGAAATGTATTGAGCTCGGTTTCACTCTCTCCACAAACAAGACGAAGGCATATTCCCATCACACGAGGGGTGGGGGGGTGGGGGCAAATGAAGAACTACAAATTAATAGTGTAACACTTGAATGGGTTGAACACTACAGGTACCTTGGAGTCATTGTCAGCTCTCACAAGGGGAATAAAGAGGAACTCAACCAACTCATAGGAACATGCAAAACTCGAATCAGGGCACTGAAAGCTATGACCTGGAATGGTCATGGAGCCTCGATTGCCGAGCTTAAATTGATGTACAAAGCTATTTGAGCTCTGTCATAGACTATGCCGCACCAGTCTTGTGCTTCTACTCCAAAACGATAAGAAAAAACTCGAAAGCATACAAAATGAAGCCATGACAATCATTCTTGGAGTTCCTAGAACTGCAAAATCGTCTAATCTACGATAAGAGCTGTCCCTTTCAGGAGACATATTTTTCCTGCTCTCTCGTGCACTGGATGAAGTACGAAATTGCATGGTGCACCAGTGATGTGCACCGTAATTCAACTTTCTGAATATAACTTTTCCACAGTCGTGTTGGGTGTCGTTGGACAGCCCGTGGCATTTGCTAGCCATTGATGTCATTTTGATCGCTGTATCAGGTCTGTGAAGGAAATTACAGGAGGGAGTTTATTACAGGGAAATTTTTGTACAACTCAAATGCAGAGAGGGAGGTATGGGGGGTTAACGGCTATAGACTACACCCCCCTATCACGTGTTCACCTCGTGAGAGAGGGGGGTAGCATCGTGAGGCAAGGTGCGCCATTGGCCAAGGCGCTTTGGCCTCAGGGATGCTGAACCGTGATTGGTCAAAATGCTGAGGGGTACCGCATGGTGTCCCTGGGCCGTTTTGGCGGCAAGCATTATTCTTACGAAGAACAATGCCATAGAAGGACGTACTTTCCTGTGCTAGGCCAAGCACCATGAAATACTGCCTGCAAAGTTACTAAAGTCACGCTAATCGTCGTGCTATCTTTCCGGGTGACGTTTGTAAGAATCCGGTATTTCAGAAAGGTGTTTCCAGCGATTTATGTGTGAACTTTGTCATCTAAGCCGCAATTGGACTGAGACAATTGGACTGTCATCTCAGAGCAATTGGACTGAGTGAGGCTGTTATTTAATTAATTAATAATCACTTTCATGCCCACGGCACGTGGATACACGTCGGGTTTATTTCTATCGCTTGTGTGGTCGCGTCGTACATTTACAGTCCTTTTTAAAATAATTGTAAAAAATCCAGCATAAATCCGATTTACTTGGGGTTTGTTTCAAACTGATTACCAACGTCTACAATGCAGACACAAATAGAGTTCATAAACGCAAACGAGTTCGTAGGCCATATGGAACAACAGGACTACAGCAGGTTGTGGTGAACAAACCAAAGGCAATTGTTGACTACAATAAATTCATAAAGGGTGTTGACCACTTTGATCAAATGGTAAAGTATTACCATTTCGCTAGGAAATGTCACAAGTGGACAAAGAAAATAACCTTTTATTTCCTGCAAATGGCTTTGCAAAACGCTTATGCATTGTACAAGGCCAACACAGATGACCGAAAGAAACTAACTCTGCTCCAGTTTCATGAGGTTGCTATTTGGGCTTTATTGAAATTTGACAAGGAAGAGTGGCCTGCAACAACAACACCATCTGCTCATTTAGTTCATGCTCCAGACATAAATTTTTTTATTATTTTTACTTATTTTATTATTTTTATTATTTTATTTTATATTACTTATTTTTCTACAATCGTCTTTCCTTTGGTAAATACACATAATTGTCCTAGGTTGTTGTAGTATTGTAGTCTATTTTCTTAGGAATATTTTGATACCTAAATGACAACTGTAGCACGAAAACTAAAGTAAGTATACACGAAACACCAGAAACTTTTTTTGCGGGTGTTGCGGGTGTGAGTTTGAGTGTCCAGAGCGGGTTCCAGGTGTGTGTTCAGCCGTCTCTACAGGTGTGACTTCCCAAGAATTGTAATTGATAGCCATATGTCTGTGTTGGGAATTTTATTCCAAACACTATACAAAAAAAAAAAAACGATGTGAAACAAGTATAAACTTGAAAAACATGAACAAAGTAAAAACTTTTTACGCTCACGGGTACAAACACGCATTAGATTTTATTCGCCGCAAATTTATTTGACGCTCTGTTGACCAATTCTACCCATGTTTTTATAGAACTTTTTATTGCGAACACATTGCTAGAAAAATGAAATACGTAGCTCGAGAAATAATGTCAGGACAGTGGAATAAATATAAACTTTCAAAGTGCTTTATCACAACAGTGTCGTTCCTGCTGAAATCATGGCTAACACTTCGGCCACTTCCCACACTCGTGCGGGTCACCCCATACCATAATTATACATTTATAGGCATATGTCTGGGTGGGGAATTTTATTGCGAGTTCAGTGATATCAAAATCAATGCTGTAGGATCACTGTGGAGCTGACAATAAACGAAAGAGTATGAACATTTACTTCCTGTTTGGGTGTCACGACCAGTCATCTTCGTGTTTATTTATTTCGTGGTGGGATAGCAAATGCTTTGGTGACATTTTATGCATATGATCTTGTAGAGAATTTTATTGCCAACACATTGATACCAAAATGAAATACGTAACTCGAGAATTGATGTTAGGAGCGTAAAAAGATTATACACTTTTTTGTGTTTACACTTGAGCGCACAAAACGCCGCGCGCGCATTTTATTTCTTGAGTGCCGGGCACGCGAAAGTGTTTGTTAATATCGGCTTGGGTAATTGACATCCGCTGTCTATCGTATCTTAGCTTGAAGGTACTGCAGTGAGACGATCTAGAGAAGGTTTCAGTGTTATGAGAGGAACCTTAAATTTGTAATTCCGAGGAATTAGCAGTGAACAGTGAAGGACTCTGTCTCGTGTACCGTCGTGCCGTGTAACACAGTGTACCGTCGTATCCTAGGGTACCGTGTCAAGTGGATGGGCGTGGTACCACATCCCAGCTGTGTAAAGTGTTGTGCGCGCACCCCTGGGCTGCCCTAAGCCGGCGTGTTTGCACCACCTGGTCTCTGTGTGTGGAGCTAACCCTGTGGTCTAGGACCCCGTGCTCCAACTGACCACGTGTACGAAGTGAGGACACCTATGTCATCATCCAGCAGCAGCAGTAGCAGTGGGAGTGAGGCTGACGTCTATGTCTGTGAGTGTGTGTGCCGGGCCCGCGAGATTGATGTAAGTACACTATTCCATTTTGGGTAATAAAGCTCTGAAGCTGGTTTCGCACCCAGTGTTCCATCTGTCCTCTGTCCCTGTCGACCACCTAGTGAGGTGAATGGGAATTGGAGACGTGTGAATTTACCCTGTTTGCCGTCACCAAGTTGAGGTTGAGCCCAACTGTGAGGTTGACGTGTGTGAGGACACCTTGAGACACATTCAGGGGTGGAGTAAAGTGATGTTTATTTGTTTCCATTTTCTCTATGTGCTGTGTATGTAATTTGCTGTAATTTGATTTCCTTTTTCAGCAGTGAAAGTGGCAACAGGGAGGTTTCCCTTGGTTATAAATAATTTCCATTATTATATTGGCCAGCGCTTATTTTACTGTTGTGTTGTGGTAAAGTGGAAATTATTGGTGGATAATTTACTGGGGAAGTCATTTACAAGTTTTGCCGTGAGTGGCAAGGATGTACTGTGATGTACTGTGTGTAGACAAGTTGTGTCCTTGGTGGAATGCGTTGTGTACTGTGAAGGATTCCGTGAGAATTAAAGTCATTTAACATCACCGGGGGTCACGATTTACTTAACGAGGTCGTTGTTGTTTTGTTGAACATTGTTTTGATTAACGTAGATACGTGTAAAGGCAACAGTTTACGCAGTGGAGGAATTGTCAAGTGAAGATTAACGTAGTGTTAACGATTTAACGAGCTGTCGTTAATTGATTGATTAACCTAAGGGATTGACTGGTCTGCTATGATCGGAGTCAATTGCGCTGTAATTCGTTGGACTGATCAGATCTGTCTGCGGACAGGGGGATTAAGCACTCATAGCTAATTGAAGAGAATTAGTACTCGCCACTTAGTGAATTCACCAGGTGTTGATGTTGTTGTTTACACGGAGTGTCTTGTAACCTTGTGTGTGGTACAGTAGTCTACCCTCATTAAGGTAATTTTGTCGTAAGACCAGAAGTGAACTGTCAGTTGAGAGACAGTAGGCTTTATCAATACACGTCTGAATCAATAGGCTGTTATTTTCAGTAATTAATTGGGAATTACTCACCGAAGGCTTGACTTTCAAGTTGATGTAATTGTTTGATTTACGAGTTTTTCCTGCCGTTTAAGTGTCGTTGAGACACGTGTGTGTTAACGTAATTGTTTAAATTCAATTAGAGTAACTTTTGTTGTTGATTGTCCTGAGAGAAAAGTGTTAACATAAATTTTTTTATAAGGGGTTATCATTCTTGGATTAACCGCCTTGTTACTTGGTACCTCGTTGAGAGCAGTGAGCGCCAGTCAAGTTTTGTGATTATAGTATTGATCACCGGGAAGCCATGACAATATTGATTGCAAGCTTGCGTCACCAGTGGGCACCACTTTGTTCAGTTAGTGTCATTAGTCAGTCAGCGACGACGGGATAAGGATACCGTGGGTCCATCAGGCTGTTGAATAGCTGTTCTTTAATGCGCTACTGGAGTGGCAGTAAAGTAACGTAAATTCTTTGTTTTAGTAGTTTTAGTTTTTTTGTGAATAAATTGTTTTGTTATAGAAAACGGTCGTTTATGTCAAACCTTCCAATATTACTGCCCCACATTTCATGTTCTGCAACGCTTTGCCTGCTTATGTTCATATCAAGTCTGTATCTAAACCTCGAGTCCATTGCACAGCACCACACTTCTATAAATAAGAAGTGAGAATCCGTCTACCCTTTATTAGTTGTTAACTAGGAGGAGCCAGCAACCTAAGTGACAGGTGTTACCCGAGTGGTTTCGCCTGGCGGTTTGCTCCCACGGTCCTATGATCTTAGGCTTTAAGATTAAATATCTGCCACAGGCAGCTCTTGCTGTTTAAGATCTGCCTCTCTTGCGAGGTAGTTACGATTAACGTAACATCAATAGGAATTCATTCTTTTGATAATTGTCAAAGAAAAAAAAATCTTACAGTCCCTCCCCAGTGTTAAAAGCAGAACTAAGGAACTGAATGATAAGCTTGCAATTAGGATAGCCAGAGATCCTTATTACAATGATATTGTCAAGAAAAGCTGAGTTCTGTGTTACTTACAGGAGGAAACAGGAGAAGCAAAAAAATGACATCACATATCAGTCTGCTACCTCGAAGAACTTCACCTGCTTGAGCAAGCCCGTGAGCTCCTGTCTGTAGAGAGGTCACCTCCTTGGGAGGATGACTCATGCAGGATTTTCATCAATGAAATAGCAACGAAAAAATCCAACATGATACCACAAGAAATGGGTTACAGGTATCTCAAGGAAATTTATAAAGAAGCCGGAGATGAACTAGATTAAATCTACACAGATGGGTCATCTAATCCTGTCAATAACAGGGCAGGTGCAGCATACACTGCAATTAGGAATGATACCTTTCAACGCTGAAATGAATAGAAAGCACGTATTGAGAACTATGGCTCTTCAACGCAAGCGGAGCTAACTGCTATTGTTATGTAGTTAAGATATCATGAACGAAACACTAATGGTGCACTAATTCAAAAGCAGCGTTACAAAGTCTAAGTAAAAATCGGGCAGAAAATCGCTGAAATTAAGAGAGCTGTGAGAGTACTAATCAACCAATGAAGAGTCGTCAAGTTTCTGTGGATCACCTCCCGTGTTGGAATATGTGGAAATGAACGAGCAGATGTGCTGGCTGCTGAAGGAGACCCTATTGAATACTTTACACCCAAGACTCAGCTACAAATTAGAGGTATTGTCAGGCAACATCACTGTGACAAGGTAACTAAGGAAAGGATAAAAGCACAAATCAGCGAATTTGTATGATCATGTGACATGGTTGCAGCTGGCAATCAGAATAATTTTGGACGAAGAGGAGGTGACCATGGGAGAGAATCAGTCATAGCGAGAATCCGTCTTGGATACAAATATCCATGGGGATTCGGAATGGAAATAACAGTTGAGCACCGGAGTTGCAGAATCTGTGATGAGAGTGACGGACACTGCCTTGACCACTATCTGAGAGAATGTGAACACCTGAGGCACATTAGAAATATGTGTAGAATAATAAACCCCACATTGTTTGAGATAGGAAAACATTATTTGTCAATTATTGATACTGTTCTTAGGAGATTCCCTCCATTTTGCACCCCCGCAAGATAACGTAAGATTTTAAGGGTTGACAGATGTTAATCTTCTTGTTTGAGAAGCTGTTCACTTGAGACAGTTAAGCAAGTCCCAGCTGTGTCTGGGTACAAGTGATAGGATGAACAACCCAGCGGTTTTTTTCCTATTGGGGAGTGTTGTACATGCTGCTCTGGCGGTGTGTCAATTCACAGGATGAGTGGCGCTACCCAATAAACTCGCCCCTCAAGGCAAAATAAAAAAAAAAAACAGAATTTAAAGCATTCCTTGGAAAATACTTGAAAGAATTATAAAATTAAGACTAGTTTCACACCTAGAAAGAATTAGGTTTGTAAGTAAACAACAACACTGCTTAAGAGAAGGGAAATCATGCCTAACGGACCTCTTGGAGTTTTTCATATGGTAACGAAAATATGGCAAGACAGAGAAGAATGGGGCAGATTGCATATTTCTGTACTGCCAAAAAGCCTTTGTCACACTACCGCACAAGAGGGTACTATGCAAACTTGAGAAGCAGACAGGAGTAACGGCAAAGGCACATTCATGGGTAAGGAATTACCTGACAGACATGTGTCAGAGAGTACTACTTTGACACCTGTACCCACCGATCAGTGAGGGGCGAGGAGTCCGACTGACATAGTAACAAGCGGGGTGCCTCAAGGATCGGTGCTGGGACTCATTTTATTCCGAATTTATGTAAAAGACTTAACTGCAGGAGTTAAGTCTTTTATGTCGATGTTTTCAGATGATGAAAAACTAATGAGGAGGGTTGAGACAGTAAAGGATTGTAAGATTCTCCAGGATGACTTGAACAGGTTGCAGAGCTGGTCTGAGAAGTGGCTGCTAGAATTCAGCACTAACAAGTGCAAGGTGATGGAAATGGGAGACCAAAAGGCCAATCACTCTATATCGCCTATGTGAGGCTAGTCTTAGTGTGTGCTGCCCCATCGTGGAGCCCGCCAGCTTAAAAGACACTTAAGTAAGCTCGAAAAGGTGCAGAAGTTTGCGACGAGACTTGTCCCACAGCTGCGAGGGCTAAGGTATGAAGATAGACTGAAGGAACTAAACCTGACGACGTTAGAAAGAACGGAAATGGAGGACATGATACAGACGTATATAATACTTAGATGGATTGACAAAGGTGAAATCAGTGAAAATGTTTACAATGAATATCATTAGAATAAGGGAACACGGATGGGAGCTTGAGACTCCCATCGTGTCATAGAGTTGTTAGAAAGTTTACTTTTAGCGTAAGGGTATTGAGTAAATGGAATGACCTGAAGAACCAGGCTGGAGATGCTAACTCAATTCCTAACTTTAAAAGCAGGTATGACGGGAAAATAGGCAAGGAGTCATTGCATTAGACAATTAACGGCTAGTAAAGCGAGGTCCAAGAGCTAAAGCTACATCCTGCACACACAAACACACACACACACCTCTCGCCTCAGCACTCCTTTCTAAATCACCCCCCGCCCCCCTCCAAATCAGCCCTCCCATCCTTCCTCACCCCTTCTACCACAACAACTACCCTGCCCCTTCCACCCCCTCTGCAACCAGTCCTATGTGCTCCCATCAAATACCCCAATGCTCACCTTGTCCCAACTCTCACTCTCCCCCAACTTTCACCTCCCATCTCACCATTCTTCTATCCATAACAACTCCCTTGCCCCTTCCACCCCCTCTGCAACCAGTTCCATCTGCTCCATTCCACCCTCCAAAGCCCCTCCATCCCCAAATCCACCCCCCCCTTGTACACCTCATTTCAAGTATGACCCCATCACCAAGCAACCCCGCAGCCTCTCTACCCCTCACCTCTCCACTGTCTTCAAACACCCATTCCCTTGCCCCTTCCCCCCAAAACCCATAGCTGCCCCTGCTTCTCCCCTGTTCCGAGCACACTTTCTTTCTGGCTCCCAACGTCACCCTACCTCTCAGATCCTCCCTACCCCTCCGATCCACTATACCCTTCAGACACCCCTAGCTGCCCAGACCCCATCTGCCTTTCAGTCCCCTGGTTCCCAGATCCCCTCAGCCACTCATCCTCCTCCCTATTCCCGGCACTTCCCACTTCCCAACCACTTATTGGAGATAGGTCTGCATGAGCATATATGAACTCTGAGCATATATGAACTCTGGTGACAGAGTTTCCAAGAAGCGTTTCAAGGTTTGGTACAACAATGATGAGGGGGTATCCTGTAATGGTATATGCACACCATAGCCCCTTTTTGATCAGTGGGGAACTTCATCTAGATTTTTCTAGATCCTAGATACTGCTGTAGTTAAGTAGCAGTATCTGTATACATATATATATATTTTATATATATATTTTTTATAAATTTTTTTGTGGTTTACTGAACAATAAGGGTGTGGTACACAGTGAAAAATGTGTTCACCCGCTGTTGTTGTGGACTTGAGTATGAACTCTGGGATATTAGGAGTTTGAGGAACTTATATCCAGTATGTTGTTGTTGGTTAAGAGATATGTCTGTGGACATTGAATTTTTTTTAATAAAAATATTTTTGTGTATTCTCTTTAGATTTTAAGATCGGGATGCGCTGTGGTGGGCAGTGCCACAGGTGTGGAGTGCAACACTAGGTCCCTGAGAGGTAGTGTTCCTCTATTTGGATATAGTTTTGATATAATTTTTTAATTTTTTATGACATTGATTTTTGTTAATGTTTTTTATGTAATGTACTATGATGTGTTTGATCTTTATTCCAGGTGGAATACTGGGATAGCTGAAGGCTATCGGCTGATTTTAGCTAGTTGATAGTTGTTAGATTTGGACTGTTACAGTTATTTGTTACTATATCAAGACAGGTATAGGATGTTTTGTCTTCCAGGTAGTTGGAAGGGTACGGGGCTGCTTCCAAGTGGACAGCCAAGATTATAGGGACGGTCTCTGTCCTTATGTTTTATGTATTATTACTGTGTTTGTTATGCATGTATACATGCTGGGGCACACCTTTTGGGGGTGCCATTTTTTTGTTTGGAAGGATTGTATGGAATTAGTTAGGATTAGATAATTATTTCTGTTGTTTTGAGGCATTGGGTCATTTATTGTTGAGTTAAATGTTGTTTTTGGAGTTAATGATTATGATAGGGCAGGGTTCTGGATACGAATTTTGTGCCTTAAACTTCTTTACACACAAATTTCTTAATTTCCAAAGAGGGGGAGTTGTAATGGTATATGCGCACCATAGCCCCTTCCCCTTTCCCTTTCCCCCTTCCCCCTTTCTCTTCTTCTTCCTCTTCCCCTTCCCTTCCCTCGCTTGCCTTCCCTCCCTTTGGGTCATCACTGTCTTTTGTCACGGTCTAACCCTCGGGGTCATAAACAGCTTGAAGCCACTTGCTCCCCCTCGCTCTCCTGTCCTCCTGTCCAGTCACGAATTGAAAATAGTACCCCAGGGCTAATAAACTTTTGATTTCAAGTTACACGTGGGTGCCTAGCCAGGAAAGTCGTTGGTGTCTTCCCAGTTTTGGGAGTTTTCTGTCAAGAGGAATTGACCCTTATAGTCAAGCCTGATCCGGATTGGTTAAAGATATGTAGGCCTGGGGAGGCGGGGCCTCACAGGGTAGTGCCTGCCCATGCCATTGGCCCGGTTTCTAGAGCACCTAGTCATGTTTAAATCCATTGGCCATAGGCTTGGGATAGGCGGAGTTAATTTAGGCCTAGGAACTAGGGGGTGGAGCCTCTCCCACTGGTAAGCGTTTTAATATAGAAGTGTTAGTGTGTCTTGGGACCTCGACTGAGGTACAGGTCAAAGGACCTGCGGGCAGCCAATCAACATCCTTTGGCAAGCTGCAGTATTGAAGGTACACGTGCACTTTGAATTGTGTAACATTGGTAGTACATTACATTGCCTCATAGGATATTTTTTTAGTTAGAGTAGGCTATGTTTCAATTTTGATTTAAATATAATGGTTCAAATAATAAAATAATTTAATTGTTTTTATTTTGTGTTTAGTTATCCGTTCCCTTTGATTAATGACTGTGTTATTCATTCTTGTGATTTCCAATTGCTGTGTTAGAAATTCCCCTGTGTTCTCCATCTTATGAATAGTAAAATCGTTCTAGGATCTCCCGTTCAGTTCAGTAAGATTACAGTATTAATCCATGAAGATTCATTACGTACCCTTTGAGTTCCCTGATTATTGAGCCCCTTCCTTCCTAGGGTCCCAATAATTTTAGACACATTCATTTATGTTTGGGAGATGGTGGCAGTGTTTAATAATTTATTATTAATATTTTTTTTATAAATTAATAACCCTAATTCTGGATGTACCTTCCTCATTTAATATTCCTCTTATATTCGCGGCAGTCCAGTGAGGGGTCATACTGGACTGTAACAGTGTTAAGCTGGGGTATTGAGTGAAGAGAGAAAGAGAGTTACAGCAAGGGTAGCGTTCAGTATAATCACAGAATACAGAGCGATTACAATGGTATCAGGGTTATTACAATCCAATAAAGCAGAGGAAATAAAAGAAAGGGTTAGTGAAGCAGATCCAGACCTAATTGCAATAGTGGAAACTAAAATAAATGATATCATCTTGGGTGCAATCTTTCCAGAGGGATGCCAAGTGATAAGAAAATAATGGACATAAAGAGAAGTAGGGAAGTGGCATGGCTGATAAAGTGAAAATGGAAATTTGAGGAAGTAGAGAATCGGATGACGAATGGAAACACAAGCTCTATACTTGGGATTCTGACAGGTGATGGGAAGAGGATTGTGATCTTGATAATCTACAATCCCCCACCAAACAGTAGAAGGCCCAAACAGGAATATGATGAAAACAACAAGACAGGAATAGATGAACCTCAGAGGGCAGCAACAACAGCTCATAGAATGAGAGTGAAACTGTTGGTCATGGCGGACCACAATCACGGAGAGATCCATTCCTTCCTAGGGTCCCAATAAGGGTTGTTGATTTGTGGAACCAATTGCCGCGTAACGTGGTGGAGGTGGGGTCCCTCGATTGTTTCAAGCGCGGGTTGGACAAGTATATGAGTGGGATTGGGTGGGTATAGAATAGGAGCTGCCTCGTATGGACTAATAGGCCTTCTGCAGTTACCTTTGTTCTTATGTTCTTATGTTCTTATGATCGATTAGGATTCAATAAATCCCCATGGTGAGATAGAAACGTGGGGGGCAAAATTAGTGGAAGTTATAGTCAGGAATTTCCTAACACAACATGTGACGGAAGACATAAGGAAAAGAGGAGGGGATACACCAAGCCTTTCAGACTGTGACCATGGGAGCAAGAGGTCTCGGGAAGGAGAGTTGACTATTGGAAAGGGGATTACAGGAGGATAAGAGAATATCTGGGAGAAGTGCAGTGGGAAGAAGAACTAAGAGAAAAACACTGCAAGATATGATGGACTTAGCCAAGTGGAAATGCAAGGAGGCAGAAAAGAGTTTTATACCAACAGTAAAGAAAAAAAGTAGGAGGGAATATAATAACCCATGGTTTAATACACAGAGCCAAGAAGCAAAAATGGGAAGCAGGAGGGGGTGGAGAAAGTACAGAGAACAAAGGCCAGAAGATAATAAGGTTAGATGCAACAGATCTATGAATGAATACATTAATATAAGGAGAGTATAGAAAAGGAATTATGAAAACGATATTGCAATTAAAACGAAAAAGCAACCTAAATTACTAAACAATCATATAAGAAGGAAAATGTCGGTGAACGACCAAGTGACAGGATTAAGGAAAACAAAAGGGGCATATACAGAAAGCGACAAGGAAATTTGCGAGGTACTGAATGCCAGTTTCCATGGAGTGTTCACAACCGAGCCTGAGCAGCTCCCATTGTTAGAAGAGAAGATGACCCAAGATGAAAGACTATAAGATATAGAGGTGATAGCAGAGGAGGTAATGAAACAGCTAACAACACTGAACGACACTAAAGCGATTGGACTAAACAATGTATCACCGTGAATACTAAAAGAGGCAGCGCAGGCCCTCACCGGCCTCCGGCAAGGATCTATTATGAGTCACTTATGATGGGAGAGTTGCCCAGTTGCTGGAAGAAGGCAATTGTGGTAACAATTTTCAAATAAGGAGATAGGGAAGAGGCACTTAACTACAGACCAATATCACTGACAAGCAATCCCCGTAAAGTACTTGCACTAATACTCAGGTTAAGACTGGTTACACATCTAGAGAACATTAGGTATATAAACAAACACCAGCATGGGTTCAGGGAAGGGAAATCATGCCTAACAAACCTTCTGGAATTCTTTGAGTAACAAGAATAAGGCAGGACAGAAGGATGGGCAGACTGCATATTTCAGGACTGCCTAAAAGCCTTTGATACAGTGTCGTACATGAGACTACTGTTCAAACTTGAGAGGCAGGCGGGAGTAAGCGGAAAAGCCCTAGCTTGGGTAAGGAATTACTTAACAGACAGGAGCTAGAGAGTTACAGTCTGAGGCGAGAAGTCAAACTGGCGAACTGTAATGAGTGGAGTATCTCAAGGATCGGTGCTGGGACCAGATATATTTCTAATATACGTGAACGACATGTCTATAGGAGTCGAGTCCTATATGTCGATGTTCGCAGATGATGCGAAATTAATGAGACGAGTTGTGACAGAAGAGGATTGTAGGATACTGGAAAAGAACTTGAACAAGCTGCAGAGAGAAATGACTACTGGAGTTCAACACGAGCAAGTGTAAAGTTATGGAAATGGGACTAGGTGACAGGAGACCAAAGAGTCAGTACACAATGAAGGGAAACTATCTTCCTGTGACGATTTGAGAGAAGGACATGGGAGTGTACATAACAGCAAATCTAACTCCTGAGGAATATATAAATCGGAAAACGACAGCAGCGTACTCTACGGTAGCAAAAGTTAGAGCAGCATTCAGAAACCTTAATAAAAAGCATTCAGAGCACTTTACACTGCCTATGTGAGACCGGTCATAGAGTATGCAGCTCCTTCGTGAAACCCCCACCGAAAGAAACATTAGGACATTGAAAAGATTCAGAAATTTGCGACGAGGATAGTCAAGAAGTTGTATGGGATGTGATAAGAAGAGCGACTGAAGGAAATGAACCTGACGACGTTAGTAAAAAGGAGGGAATGGGGAGATCTGATTCCAGCATACAAACTACTTAGGGGAATAGACAGAGTGGAAATAAACGAAACGTACACACGGAATACCAGCAGAACAACGGGACATGGGTGGAAGCTGGGAAGTCGGATGAGTCATAGGGATGCTAGAAAGTTTTCTTTTAGCGTGAGAGTAGGGGGGAAATGGAATTATGGAAATACCATAATGCACAATGGAAATCTATTGCGCCCACAGTGGATTGAGTGCCCACAATCCATTTCCAATGGAAATGGAGATGCACATTGTGGAAGTAAACACTATTCATAGCTTTAAAACTAGGAAGGATAAGAGAAGAAGACAGGAGTCATTACTTAAACAACCGATGACCAGAATGGCGGGATCCAAGAGCCAACGCTCGATCCTGTAGGCAAAAATTGGTGAGGAAACACACTCAGGCATTCAAACAATAACATACACGTACACATAAATACAAACACATGTACTCAGGCTCTCAAACAATAACAGAAAAAAGACACACACACTCAGGTACTCAAACAATAACATACACGTACACACAAACAAACACACTCAGGCACACAAACAATAACATACACGTACACACAAACACACACACTCAGGCACACAAACAATAACATACACGTACACATAAACACACACACTCAGGCACACAAACAATAACATACACGTACACACAAACACACACACACTCAGGCACACAAACAATAACATACACGTACACACAAACACACACACACACACTCAGGCACACAAACAATAACATACACGTACACATAAACACACACACACACACTCATTGTTGTGCCTGTACACTGTTGATTGACGGTTGAGAGGCGGGACCAAAGAGCCAGAGCTCAACCCCCGCAAGCACAACTAGGTGAGTACACACACACACACACACACACACACACACACACACTTGTCTTGTGACCATCGTGTTGGGTGGACGTGGGTTGGGAGCTCCTGTTTCACTAGTGGAGTGGGAGGGGTAATCAGGCAACTTCGAAGTGAAAAAGTGTGTACAAGTGAATGAAAAAACCTTGAGTTTTGGCCAGAGCCATAAGGTAGTGAAGAAAAACAGTTTAAATAGCGTAATTCAAAATAGTTGAGGAAGTATTGTGGCAGTGTGTAGTGTGGAGCAGACCTCACCGACCTCTGACCGCGTGACCTCACCTCAACCCTTCTACCACCACGTGGGACGACGCTTGGAGATTCACTCACCTATTGTGTTAGCAGGACGGTAAGATACTTGGAACCCCAGTGGGTAAGGTTGCATTATAGCAATGACTAGGTCAGGAAGGGCGTCTAGGTCCAACAGTATTATGATTGAGGAAGAAGATAGGTTTGTGGAGAAGATGATTGGGAAATTTGTAGAGAAGAGGGATGTTTGGGTAGGTGATCTAATCCAGGGGATTAAAAGTGAAGTCTTTAATAAGATACAGGGCGAGGTTCAAAGACTCAAACAAGAGTTTATGGATTATATTCAAGAGGAAATCAGGAAGAGCAGGGTAGAATGGCAAGGAGAAATATCTAGGCTTACTAATGAATTTGGCAGGAATAAGGGAAGCTTGGCAGGGGAAGGGGGAGTAGTAGTAGGTGGAGTAGCGGGTGTAGGAGGGGTGGGGGTCAGCCAGGGAGAGGGCCACCAGCATGACCCTGAACTGAGAAAGAGGACAATCATAATCCATGGATTACTTGAAGCCAGGGCACCATCGAGGCAGGAAAGGATGGAGATTGAGGATTTGGAACTACAGGGGATCTTGAGAGACATGAGAGCCCAGATGGCAGGGAATGAGGTGCAAGTCCACCGACGCATTGGACCATACAACTGTAACAGGAAACGACCTGTCCTGGTACAGTTCACTAACGAAGAGGCAGTGGATTACATACTGCATCACAAACACCTACTCAGAGGTAGCGAAAATTACTACAACGTATTTATTGACAAATTCATGACGAAGGAGGAACAGATTGCCCACAGAGCAAGCAAACACCAGTACGACTCTTCCCATTTGAGCGCAGCTACACACCCCAGTGCTAAACCACCCCATGCTAACCAGCTCACACGTGCTTCTCAGGTCACCCCTTTCCCAAATCAGCCGCCCCTGCTTATCTCCCCAGCACATCCCTTGACCCCTCTGACCCCACTGGAGGCAAATTCATCCCACATTCCAAGGACCCCCTCATCTCCTCAGCCCCCAAAACCCGTCCAGCCCTCATCCCCTCAACCCCCAAAACCCACCCAGCTCTCATCTCCTCAACCCCCAAAACCCATCCAGACCTCATCCCCTCAACCCCAAGAACCCACCCAGACCTCATCCCCTCAACACCCAAAGCCTACCCAGCCCTCACCCCTCCTCATCCCCTCTCCTTCCATGTGACCCCCCACCCTTGCGAGGGAGGTGGGAGGTCCCCCCCACCCCCTCTATCCTTCCCCCTCCCAACCTCTCAACCTCTATCTGTCTCCCAACCTTACGCTATCTCCCAACCCCTCTATGCCCTCCCTAATCTTCAGACCCAGTATGCCCTTCCTACTCCAGACCTACCTACCCAGGCCCTACCCCAGACCCTCCTACCTACCTTCCTAGAAGCCCAGCCCCCAGTAGCCCCCCAAGCACTCTTTCTGAACACCCCCCTCCTGAACTCTTTCACCCCCCATACACCCCCCGGACCCCCCCAGACACCCCCCGGATCCCCCCGGACATCCCCCGGACCCTCCCCGCCCCCAGTCATCCCCCAGACACCCCCCAGATCCCCCAGATCGCCTCTGCCCCCAGTCACCCCCCAGACATCCCCCAGATCCCCCCAGACCCCCAGAGAAAGGGAGAACTCTGGTACAAGAGTTTCCAGGAAGAATCTCAAGGTTTGGTACACCAATGCTGATGGGGTATCTAATAAAGCAGAAGAGATAAAAGAAAGAGTGAGTGAAGCAGATCCTGACATAGTTGCAATTGTGGAAACTAAAATTAATGACATGATCTCAGATGCAATCTTTCCTGAAGGGTACCAGGTGATACGAAAAGAGAGGACACAGAGACAGGGAGGGGGAGTAGCACTCCTAATAAAGCGGAAATGGAAGTTTGAAGACCTGGGAAATCGAGTTACCAATGAGTGCACAAGCTTCATACATGGAACTCTGACAGTAGATGGGAGGAAGATTGTGATCCTGGTAATCTACAATCCCCCACCAAACAGTAGAAGACCCAGGCAGGAGTATGATGACAACAACAAAGCATGTATAGATGAACTGCAGAAGGCAGCAACACTAGCCCACAGAATGAGAGCGAAGCTGCTGATCATGGGGGACCTAAATCATGGAGAGATAAATTGGGAATCAAGGAATCCCCATGGAGGGGACGAAACGTGGGGAGCAAAATTAGTAGATGTTATAGACAGGAATTTCCTGACACAACATGTGAAGGAAGACACAAGGGAAAGAGGAGGAGATGCACCGAGCCTATTAGACCTGATTTTCACCCAGAACGTAGAAGATATCGAGAATTTAGAGCATGAAATACCTCTAGGGGCCAGTGACCATTGTGTCCTAGTCTTTGACTACATGGTGGAATTCAAACTTATGACCATGGGACAAGAGATCTGGGAAAGGAGAGCTGACTACAGGAAAGGGGACTATATGAGGATAAGGGACTATCTGGGTGAAGTGCAGTGGGAGGAAGAAATTAGAGGAAAAACAGTCCAAGATATGATGGACCTAGTCATACAGAAATGCCAGGAGGCCGAAGAGAGATTTATACCAACGGTAAAGGGAAAAAATAAGAAGGAATATAATAACCCATGGTTTAATAGACAGTGTCAGGAAGCAAAAATGGCCAGCAGACGGGAGTGGAGGAAGTACAGAAGACAAAGAACAGAGGACAACAGAAGCAGATACAACAGAGCTAGGAACGATTACATTAACATAAGACGAACATCGGAAAGGGACTATGAGAACGATATTGCAATCAAAGCGAAAAAACAACCCAAGTTACTACACAGTCATATAAGAAGAAAAATGTCGGTGAACGACCAAGTGACAAGACTAAGGAAGACAGAGGGGGCATATACTGAAAGTGACAAGGAAATCTGCGAGGCACTGAATGCCAGTTTCCATGGAGTGTTCACTACCGAGCCTGAGCAGCTCCCATTGTTGGAAGGGGTTACCCTAGATGAAAGACTATCAGATATAGAGGTGACAGCAGAGGAGGTAATGAAACAGTTGACAACTCTAGATGCAACTAGAGCAGTTGGACCAGACAAAGTATCACCGTGGATACTAAAAGAAGCAGCACAGGCCCTCAGCGTGCCTCTGGCAATGATCTTTAATGAGTCACTTATGTCAGGAGAATTGCCCAGTTGCTGGAAGAAGGCAAATGTCCTGCCGATCTTCAAGAAAGGAGATAGGGAGGAGGCACTTAACTACAGACCTCAATCACTGACAAGCATCCCCTGTAAAATACTGGAAAGAATAATTAGGCTGCGACTGGTTGCACACCTGGAGAACATTAGGTTTGTGAACAAACATCAACATGGGTTCTGGACAGGGAAATCGTGCCTAACAAACCTTCTGGAATTCTATGATAAAATAACGAGGATAAGACAGGACAGAGATGGTTGGGCAGACTGCATATTTCTGGACTGCCAAAAAGCCTTTGATACAGTACCGCACATGAGACTGCTGTTCAAGCTCGAGAGGCAGGCGGGGGTGGGGGGAAAGGTCCTAGAATGGATAAGGAACTACCTAACAGGAAGGAGCCAAAGAGTTACGGTAAGGGGCGAGAAGTCGGACTGGCGAACAGTAACAAGTGGAGTACCACAAGGATCGGTGCTGGGACCAATTCTATTTCTTGTATATGTTAACGACATGTTTACAGGCGTAGAGTCCTACATGTCGATGTTTGCGGATGATGCAAAGTTGATGAGAAGAGTTGTGACAGATGAGGATTGCAGGATCCTCCAAGAGGACCTGAACAGATTGCAGAGATGGTCAGAGAAATGGCTACTAGAATTCAACACGAGCAAATGTAAAGTTATGGAAATGGGACTAGGAGATAGGAGACCAAAGGGACAGTACACAATGAAGGGGAACAGCCTACCTGTAACGACGCGTGAAAGAGACCTGGGGGTGGACGTAACACCTAATCTATCTCCTGAGGCACATATTAATAGGATAACGACAGCAGCGTACTCTACACTGGCAAAAGTTAGAACATCATTCAGAAACCTAAGTAAGGAGGCATTTAGGGCGCTTTACACTGCCTACGTAAGGCCAGTCTTAGAGTATGCCGCCTCATCATGGAGTCCCCATCTGAAGAAGCATATAATGAAACTGGAAAAGGTTCAGAGGTTTGCAACGAGACTCGTCCCAGAGCTACGAGGGATGGGGTATGAAGAGCGCCTGAGGGAATTGTGCCTTACGACACTAGAAAGAAGAAGGGAGAGGGGGGACATGATAGGAACGTATAAGATACTCAGAGGAATTGACAGAGTGGACATAGACGAAATGTTCACACGGAATAGTAACAGAACGAGAGGACATGGATGGAAGCTTGAAACTCAGATGAGTCACAGAGATGTTAGGAAGTTTTCTTTTAGCGTGAGAGTAGTGGGGAAATGGAATGCACTTCAGGAACAGGTTGTGGAAGCAAATACTATTCATAATTTTAAAACCAGGTATGATAGGGAAATAGGACAGGAGTCATTGCTGTAAACAACCGATGCTCGAAAGGCGGGATCCAAGAGTCAATGCTCGATCCTGCAGACACAACTAGGTGAGTACAACTAGGTGAGTACACACACATCTGGAGAGAAGGGACTTCGTTACAACCCATCAACATGGGTTCAGGGAGGGTAAATCTTGCCTTACAGACTTAATAAAATTCTAAGATCATGTGACAAAGATTAAGCAAGAAAGAGAAGGCTGGGCGGACTGCATTTTGTTGGACTGTCGGAAAGCCTTTGACACAGTACCTCATAAAAGGATGATGCATAAGCTGGAGAAACAGGCAGGAGTAACTGGTAGAGCGCTCAAGTGGATAAGGGAGTACCTAAGCAATAGGAAGCAGAGAGTTACAGTGAGAGGTGAGACATCAGATTGGCGTGAAGTCACAAGTTCTACAGGGTTCTGTACTCGGACCTATCCTGTTTCTGATATACGTAAATGATCTCCCGGACGGTATAGACTCATTCCTCTCAATGTTTGCTGTCGACGCCAAAATTATGAGAAAGATTAAGACAGAGGAGGACAGCTTGAGGCTTCAAGAAGACCTGGACAAGCTGCAGGAATGGTAGAACAAATGGTTGTTAGAGTTTAACCCAAGAAAATGTAATGTAATGAAGATAGGTGTAGGGAGCAGGAGACCAGATGCAAGGTATCATTTGGGAGATTAAATACTTCACGAGTCAGAGAGAGAGAAAGACCTGGGGGATTGATATCACGCCAGACCTGTCCCCTGAAGCTCATATCAAGAGGGTAACATCAGCAGCATATGCCAGGTTGGCTAACATAAGAACGGCCTTTAGAAACTTGTGTAAGGAATCTTTCAGAACATTATATACCACATATGTCAGACCAATCCTGGAGTATGCAGCCCCAGCATGGAGTCCATATCTAGTCAAACATAAGACTAAAGTGGAAAAGGTTCAAAGGTTTGCCACCAGATTAGTACCTGAGCTGAGAGGTATGAGCTACGAGGAGAGACTTCGGAAATTAAACCTCACATCACTGGGAGACAGAAGAGATAGAGGGGGCATGATCACCACATATAAGATTCTCAGAGGAATTGATAGGGTAGATAAAGACAGACTTTTTAACACAAGGGTCACACGCACTAGGGGACATAGGTGGAAATTGAGTGCCCAAATGAGCCATAGAGACGTTAGAAAGAATTTTTTCAATGTCAGAGTAGTAGACAAATGGAATGCATTAGGAAGTAATGTGGTGGAGGCTGACTCCATACACAGCTTCAAGTGTAGATATGATAGAGCCCAATAGGCTCAGGAACCTGTACATTAGTCGATTGACAGTTGAGAGGCGGGATCAAAGAGCCAGAGCTCAACCCCCGCAAGTACCATTAGGTGAGTACAATTAGGTGAGTGCACACTCAGGCATTCAAACAATAACATACACTTACATATAAACACACACACACACACACACACACATACACACACACACACACACACACACTTGTCTTGTGACCATCGTGTTGGGTGGACGTGGGTTGGGAGCTCCTGGTTCACTAGTGGAGTGGGAGGGGTAATCAGGCAACTTCGAAGTGAAAAAGACTATAAGTGAATGTACAAGTGAATGAAAAAACCTTGGGTTTTGACCAGAGCCATAAGGTAGTGAAGAAAAACAGTTTAATTAGCGTAATTCAAAATAGTTGAGGAAATACTGTGCAGTGTGGAAGCAGACCTCACCGACCTCTGACCGCGTGACCTCACCTCCGGCAGCAACCCTTCTACCACCACGTGGGACGACGATTGGAGATTCACTCACCTATTGTGTTAGCAGATTGTGCAAGGTATTGAGGAGCGCCTTTTTGGCTAGATTGTTACTGCAATGACTAGAAGGGGTTCAAGGTCAATCACCAGCAGGGATGAGGAGGAGGACAGATTTATAGACAAATTAATAGGGAAATTTGTAGAGAGAAGGAGTGATTGGTTGGAGGATCTAATCCAGGGGGATTAAAAGTGAGGTATTTCAGCAAATACAGGATGCGGTAGAGAGGCAGAAACAAGAACTTATGCTCTATGTTCAGGAAGAGATTAGGAAGGGAAGAGAGGACTGGGAGAGGGAATGTGCTCGTATCACAAACGAATTAGGAAGGATTAGCAGCATGGCTAAGGATAGAGGATTAGTGGGGGATGGGTTAGTGACTGCGGTTGGGATGGGGAATCCCCAGGGGACAGGCTACCAGCATGACAATGAATTACTGAGGAGACGGTCTATTATAATACATGGATTATTCGAATCTAGGGCACCAACAAGACAAGAGAGAATAGAAACAGAAAAATACGAATTGCACGAGATATTGAGGTGTATTGGAGCAGGAATGGCAGAACGCGAGGTGGATATCAATCGACGGGTTGGACCTTACAATTGTACCAAGAATAGACCTGTTCTGGTGCAATTCTCCAATGAGGAGGCAGTGGAGTACATAATGAGGACCAAGCATTTACTCAGAGGAAGTGAAACCCATTACAATGTGTTTATAGAGAGGTTTATGACGAAAGATGAGCAAATAGCCCACAAAAATAGATGGCAACAACGACACCGAACTAGCCTCTCAGGTAGTCTCAGCTCCCAGGTCACATCCCAGGTCACCTCCCAGGCCACCTCCCAGGTCACCTCCCAGGTCGCATCCTCCCCAACTCAGCCCTCCTATACATCCCCCCTGCCTCAGCCTCCCAAAACCCCCCTGTCCCTTCCACATTTGCACCTCCACAACGATTCCCCTGCCCCTGCTACATCACACTTGTCAGCGACCCCAGTGGGTCAAGCCATGCCCTCCCCAAACCCACCTTCCCATCCCCCCTCCCCAAATACCCCTTCCTACTCCCCTGCCCCTTCTACCCCATTGACTTCAATTCCATCTACTCCATCCCAGCTTCCACTGCACCCCTCTTCCACTCACCCCCAAACCCCATCCAACCCTCACCCCTCCTATGCACCTCCAGCCCACATTTAACCCCCTCACCTTGTGACCCCCTAACACCTTCCCCCATCTCCCTCTTCTCTTCTACCCCAAAACCCCCACCTACCCCCGATTCCCCTCTAACTAATATACCCTCTCTTCCACTCCCAGCACCCATGCTCCATTCTCATCTCAGCTCTCCGCCCTCAGTATCCCTCTTCACCCCAACCTCTCAACCTCTATCTGACTCTCAGTCTCACTCTATTTCTCAACCCCCCTATGCTATTCAGACCCCTAACTTTCAGACCCATTATGCCCTTCCTACCCCCCTAGATGCCCAGACCCCATTCGCCTACCAGGCACTCCCAGGCACCCCCCTAGCACCCCCCCCACTCACCCCCACAGCCCCCACTTGCCCCCCAGACACCCCCCAGTTCCCCCCAGACCCCTGGTGAAAGGGGGAACTCTGACACCCGAGTTTCCAAGAAGAGTCTCAAGGTTTGGTACACCAATGCTGATGGGGTAGCCAATAAAGCAGAAGAGATAAAAGAAAGAGTTAGTGAGGCAGACCCAGACATAGTGGCAATAGTGGAAACTAAAATAAATGGCATGATCTCGGATGCAATCTTTCCAGAGGGGTACCAGGTGATAAGAAAAGAAAGGACACAGAGACAGGGAGGAGGAGTGGCACTACTAATAAAGCGGAAATGGAAGTTTGATGAGCTGGAAAATCCGGGTACCAATGAAAGCACAAGCTTCAAACATGGAACTCTGACAGTGGATGGGAAGAAGATTGTAATCTTGATACTCTACAATCCCCCACCAAACAGTAGAAGGCCCAGGCAGGAGTACGAGGACAGCAACAAGACATGTATGGATGAACTGCAGAGGGCAGCAACTTTAGCGCATAGAATGAGAGCGAAGCTGCTGGTCATGGGGGACCTAAATCACGGAGAGATAGATTGAGAAACGAGGAATCCCCATGGCGGGGAGGAGACCTGGGGAGCGAAGCTGGTAGACGTTATTGACAGGAATTTCCTAACACAGCATGTGAAAGAAGATACTAGGGAAAGAGGAGGGGATACGCCCAGCCTATTAGATCTCATTATCACTCAGAATGTAGAAGACATCGAGCAGTTGGAACATGAAATACCACTAGGAGCTAGTGACCATTGTGTCCTAGTCTTTGACTACATGATGGAGCTTAAAATTGTGACCAAAGGACAAGAGGTCCGGGAAAGGAGACTTGATTACAGAAAAGGGGACTACAGAAGGATAAGGGACTACCTGGGAGAAGTGCAGTGGGAGGAAGAACTTAGAGGAAAAACAGTGATAGGTATGATGAACCAAGTCATATTGAAATGCAAGGAGGCTGAAGATAGATTTATTCCAACAATAAAGGAAAAAAGCAGGAGGGAATATAATAACCCATGGTTTAATAGACAGTGTCAGGAAGCAAAGGTGAGAAGCAGGAGGGAGTGGAGGAAGTACAGAAGACAAAGGACAGAGGACAACAGGATTAGATGTAACAGAGCTAGGAATGATTACATTAACATAAGACGAGTGTCGGAAAGAAATTATGAGAACGATATTGCAGTCAAAGCGAAAAAGCAACCAAAATTACTACATAGCCATATAAGAAGGAAGATGTCGGTAAATGACCAAGTGACAAGACTGAGGAAAACAGAAGGGGCATATACAGAAAGCGACAAGGAAATCTGCGAGGTACTGAATGCAAAATTCCATGGAGTGTTCACAACCGAGCCTGAGCAGCTCCCATTGTTAGAAGAGATTACCCAAGATGAAAGACTATCAGATATAGAGGTGACAGCAGAGGATGTAATGAAACAGTTGACAACACTGGATGCAAATAAAGCTGTTGGACCAGACAAAGTATCACCGTGGATACTTAAAGAGGCAGCGCAGGCTCTCAGCGTGCCTCTGGCAATGATCTTTAATGAGTCACTTATGTCGGGAGAATTGCCCAGTTGCTGGAAGGAGGCAAATGTCGTACCGATTTTCAAAAAGGGTGATAGGGAGGAGGCACTTAACTACAGACCCGTATCACTGACAAGCATCCCCTGCAAAATACTTGAAAGAATAATTAGGCTAAGACTTGTTGAGCACCTGGAGAGCATTGGGTTTGTAAACAAGCACCAACATGGGTTCTGGACAGGGAAATCATGCCTAACAAACCTTTTAGAATTCTATGATAAAGTAACAAGGATAAGGCAGGACAGAGAAGGCTGGGCAGACTGCATATTTCTTGACTGCCAAAAGGCCTTTGATACGGTACCGCACATGAGACTGCTATACAAACTTGAGAGGCAGGCAGGAGTAAGCGGAAAGGCCCTAGTATGGGTGAAGAACTACCTAACAGGAAGGAGCCAGAGGGTAATGGTAAGGGGCGAAAAGTCGGACTGGCGAACAGTAACAAGTGGAGTACCTCAAGGATCGGTGCTGGGACCAATCCTCTTTCTAATTTACGTAAATGATATGTTTACAGGAGTGGAATCATACATGTCAATGTTTGCAGATGACGCAAAATTAATGAGAAGAGTTGTGACAGACGAGGATTGTAGGATCCTCCAAGAGGACTTAAACAGGCTGCAGAGATGGTCAGGGAAATGGCTACTGGAGTTTAACACCAGTAAATGTAAAGTTATGGAAATGGGATCAGGTGACAGGAGACCAAAGGGACAGTACACAATGAAGGGGAACAGCCTACCTGTAATGATTCGAGAAAGAGACCTGGGAGTGGATGTGACACCTAATCTAACTCCTGAGGCACACATAAATAGGATAACGACAGCAGCGTACTCTACACTGGCGAAAATTAGAACTTCATTCAGAAACCTAAATGAGGAAGCTTTTAGGGCGCTTTACACTGCCTACGTGAGACCCGTCTTAGAGTATGCCGCGCCATCATGGAGCCCCCACCTGAAGAAACACATAAAGAAACTGGAGAAGATTCAGAGGTTTGCGATGAGGCTTGTCCCAGAGCTACGAGGGATGGGATATGAAGAGCGGCTGAAGGAACTGAACCTTACGACACTAGAGAAAAGAAGGGAGAGAGGAGATATGATAGGGACATATAAAATACTCAGGGGAATTGACAAAGTGGAAATAGATGAAATGTTCACACGTAATAATAACAGAACGAGGGGACATGGGTGGAAACTGGAAACTCAGATGAGTCACAGAGATGTTAGGAAGTTTTCTTTTAGCGTGAGAGTAGTAGAAAAATGGAATGCACTTGGGGAACAGGTTGTGGAAGCAAATACTATTCATACTTTTAAAACTAGGTATGATAGGGAAATGGGACAGGAGTCATTGCTGTAAACAACCGATAGCTAGAAAGGCGGGATCCAAGAGTCAATGCTCGATCCTGCAAGCACATATAGGTGAGTACATATAGGTGAGTACACACACACACACACACACACACACACACACACACACACACACACACACACACACACACACACACACACACACACACACACACACACACACACACACACACACATATACATACACACACACACACACACACACACACACACACACACACACACACACACACACACACACACACACACACACACACACACACACACAATCTGGACTACTAATTATGGGAGACTTCAACCATGGTAAGATATATTAGGAGAACAGAACCGCATGGAGGACCAGAAACATGGAGAGCTAAGCTGCTGGACGTGGCAACAAGAAACTTTCTAAGCCAGCACATCAAAGAACCAACAAGAATGAGAGGAGAAGATGAACCAGCAATGCTTGATTTAATATTTACCCTAAATGAGTGGGATATAAGGGAAGTTAAGAGGGAAGCGCCCTTGGGAATGAGTGACCACAGTGTATTGAACTTCGAGTACCTGGTAGAGCTAGGAATTGTCTCCCCCAAAAAAGAACTAGGAATCAAAAGGCTGGCATACCGAAAGGGGAATTATGTACAGATGAGAAGTTTCCTAAGTGAAATACCTTGGAACACAGACGTCAGAGATAAGTCTGTACAGGGTATGATGGACTATGTTACCCAAAAGTGTCAGGAGGCAGTAAACAGGTTCATCCCGGCCCAAAGGGAAAAATCCGAGAAGCAACAGAAGAATCCATGGTATAATAGGGCATGTATGGAAGCGAAGAAACTGAACAAAAGGGCATGGAGGAACTTCCGGAATAACAGAACACCAGAAAGCAGAGAGAGATACCAGAGAACCAGGAATGAGTACGTCAGGGTGAGAAACCAGAGAACCAGGAATGAGTACGTCAGGGTGAGAAGAGAAGCAGAGAAAAGTTTTGAAAATGATATAGCAAACAAAGCCAAGACCGAACCAAAGCTACTCCACAGTCACATCAGAAGGAAAACAACAGTGGAAGAACAGGTATTGAAACTTCGAACAGGCGAGGACAAGTATACAGAGAATGACAGAGAGGTGTATGAAGAGCTCAACAAGAGGTTCCAGGAGGTCTTCACACTAGAACAAGGTGAGGTCACTGTGCTAGGAGAAAGCGAGGTAAACCAGGCGGCCTTGGAAGAGTTCGAAATTACGAGAGACGAGGTCAAGAGACACCTGCTGGATCTGGATGTTAGAAAGGCTGTTGGTCCAGACGGGATCTCACCATGGATACTGAAAGAGTGTGCAGAGGCACTTTGCTTGCCACTCTCCATAGTGTATAGTAAGTCACTGGAGATGGGAGACCTACCAGAAATATGGATGATGGCAAATGTGGTCCCAATATACAAAAAGGGTGACAGGCAAGAGGCACTAAACTACAGGCCAATGTCCTTGACTTGTATACCATGCAAGGTGATGGAGATGATCGTGAGAAAAAACCTGGAAACACATCTGGAGAGAAGGGACTTCGTAACAAATCGCTAACATGGGTTCAGGGAGGGTAAATCTTGCCTTACAGGCTTGATAGAATTCTACGATCAGGTGACAAAGATTAAGCAAGAAAGAGAGGGCTGGGCGGACTGCATTTTCTTGGATTGTCGGAAAGCCTTTGACACAGTACCGCATAAGAGGCTGGTACATAAGCTGGAGAGACATGCAGGTGTAGCTGGTAAGGAGCTCTAGTGGATAAGGGAGTACCTAAGCAATAGGAAGCAGAGAGTTACGGTGAGGGGTGAGACCTCAGATTGGCGTCAAGTCACCAGTGGAGTCCCACAGGGCTCTGTACTCGGTCCTATCTTGTTTCTGATATATGTAAATGATCTCCCGGAGGGTATCGATTCATTTCTCTCAATGTTTGTGGACGATGTTAAAATTATGAGAAGGATTAAAACAGAAGAGGACTGTTTGAGGCTTCAAGAAGACCTAGACAAGCTGAAGGAATGGTCGAACAAATGGCTGTTAGAGTTTAACCCAACCAAATGTAATGTAATGAATATAGGTGTAGGGAGCAGGAGGCCAGATATAAGGTATCATCTGGAGAGGAAATTCTTCAGGAATCAGAGAAAGAAAAAGACTTGGGGGTTGATATCACGCCAGACCTGTCTCCTGCAGCACATATCAAGAGGATAACATCAGCGGCATATGCCAGGCTGGCCAACATACGAATGGCATTCAGAAACTTGTGTAAAGAATCATTCAGAACTTTGTATACCACATATGTCAGGCCATTCCTGGAGTATGCAGCCCCAGCATGGAATCCATATCTAGTCAAGGTAAAGACTAAACTGGAAAAGGTTCAAAAGTTTGCCACCAGACTAGTACCCGAGATGAGAGGTATGAGCTACGAGGAGAGACTACGGGAATTAAACCTCACTTCGCTGGAAGACAGAAGAGTTAGGGGGGACATGATCACTACATTCAAGATTCTGAAGGGAATTTATAGGGTAGATAAAGACAGGCTATTTAACACAAGGGGCACACGCACAAGGGAACACAGGTGAAAACTGAGTGCCCAAATGAGCCACAGAGATATTAGAAAGAACATTTTTAGTGTCAGAGTGGTTGACAAATGGAATGCATTAGGAAGTGATGTGGTGGAGGCTGACTCCATACACAGTTTCAAGTGTAGATATGATAGAGCCCAATAGGCTCAGGAATCTGTACACCTGTTGATTGACGGTTGAGAGGCGGGACCAAAGAGCCAGAGCTCAACCCCCGCAAACACCACTAGGTGAGTACAACTAGGTGATTATACACACACACACACACACACACACACACACACACACACACACACACACTCCTCCTCCTCCTCCTCCTCCTCCCCCTCCCCCTCCCCCCCCACCTCCCCCAACCTTTCCCCTCTCACCCACCCACCCCTACCCTCCCCCTCCCCCCACCCCCCCAAGCCCTTCCTCCTCCACTAGTCTCCCCATACCAGATCCTCCCAGCTCCCGCTCACCCCAGACCCCACAGTTTCCCCCCAGAGGAGAAGCAGAAGAGAGGCAGTTTCATGGTAATGTACTCGAACATAGATGGGATCACAAGCAAGGCAAGTGAACTAAGGGAATGAGCACAAGAAGTGAACCCAGATGTAATCGGACTCACTGAAACAAAACTCTCTGGCATCATAACGAATGCCGTGTTTCCCCAGGAGTACACAGTAATAAGGAAAGAGAAGGAAGGTAGGGGAGGAGGCGGAGTGGCCCTACTCATGAGAAAGGAATGGAGTTTTAAGGAGATGGCTATCCTGCGCTGTGAGGGTTTCAGAGACTACATAGCAGGCACCATGACAATGGGAGGACCAAGAATAGTAGTAGCAGTAATATATAACCCTCCACCAAATGACAGAAGACCCAGTCAAGAGTACAAAAACAACAACATGGCAATTAACACTATAATTGAGAGGGCAGCCTCTGCTGCCTTTAGAAATAGATTCCACCTGCTCATCATGGGGGACTTCAATCACGGAAGGATTGACTGGGAGAACAAGGAACCGCATGGAGGCGAGGATACGTGGAGAACCAAACTACTGGAGGTAGTGACTAGAAACTTTTTAACCCAGCATGTCAGAGAACCCACAAGGATGAGAGGAAATGACGAACCAGCGAGACTCGACCTGGTCTTCACCCTGAACGACTCTGACATAAGAGAAATCGGTTTTCAGGCCCCAGTAGGAATGAGCGACCACAGTGTATTGGTGTTTGACTACCTGATTGAAGAAGGGTTGTTGAACTCGAGGAGGGATACAGAAACCAAAAGGTTAGCATACCGAAAGGGAAACTATGAGGAGATAAGAAAATTCCTAACAGATATAGCATGGGAAACAGAGCTCAGGGAAAAGACGGCCCGAGGTATGATGGACTACATCACGCAAAAGTGCAAGGACGCAGCAAACAAGTTTGTCCCAGCCCAAAAGGAAAACAGTGAAATGAAGATGAGAAACCCATGGTTTAATCAGAGATGTAGGCTAGCTAAGCAGCAAAGTAAAAGGGCATAGAGAAACTATAGGAATAACAGGACACTGGAGAGCAGAGAAAGATACCAGAATGCCAGGAATGAATATGTCAGGATGAGAAGAGAGGCAGAAAGACAATACGAAAATGACATCGCAAGCAAGGCAAAGACTCAGCCTAAATTGCTGCATAGCCACATCAGGAGAAAAACAACAGTAAAGGAACAGGTTATGAAATTAAGGATAGGGGCAGAAGGATTCACTACAAACGACAAGGAAGTGTGTGAGGAACCGAATAAGAAATTCCAGGAGGTCTTCACCTTAGAGCAAGGAGAAATCCCAGAGATAAGAGAAGGAATTGCTAACCAGGAACCACTGGAAGAGTTTGAGATTACGAGCGGGGAAGTAAGGAAGCGTTTACTACAGTTGGATGTGACAAAGGCTATAGGCCCAGATGGAATCTCCTCTTGGATACTAAAGGAAGGAGCAGAAGAACTGTGCCTACCACTCCCCATAGTGTATAACAAATCACTGGCAACAGGGAAACTGCCAGAAATTTGGAAAGCAGCTAACGTAGTCCCGATATACAAGAAAGGAGATAGACAGGAGGCACTGAATTACAGGCCAGTGTCCCTAACCTGCATACCATGCAAGCTGATGGAGAAGATTGTGCGAAGAAAGCTAGTGGAGCACCTGGAGCAAAAGAACTTTCTAACACAGCATCAACATGGGTTCAGGGATGGCAGGTCCTGCCTCACAGCGTTACATGAATTCTCTGACCAGGCAACAAAAATAAGGCA
>NC_091164.1:32007734-32120234 GCF_040958095.1 Procambarus clarkii | reverse complement strand
TTCCCCTCTCCCCCACTCCCCTAAACCCTCCCCTCTTCCTCACCCACCTCAGCCCTCCCTTTTCCCCCACGCCCCCCAAGCCCTCCACCCTTTTCTCTCCCCCCAAGCCCCCCCATCTCCCCTATCCCCCACAGCCTCTCCTTCCCCCATGCTTCCCCAACCCTCCCTCTCTTACCCACCCCCTGTACCCTCCCCCTCTTATCCACCCCCTGTACCCTCCCCCTCTTATCCACCCCCTGTATCCTCCCCCTCTTATCCACCCCCTGTACCCTCCCCCTCTCCCCCACCACCCCAAGCCCTCCCTCCTCCACCAATCCCCCCGTGCCAGGCCCCCCCAGCTCCCACTCACCCCAGATCCCAAAGGTCACCCCCAGAAAAGAAGCAGAAGAGAGTCAGTTTCAGGGTGATGTACTAGAACATAGATGGGATCACAAGCAAGACAAGTGAACTAAGGGAAAGAGCACAAGAAGTTAACCCAGATGTAATCGGACTCACTGAAACAAAACTCTCTGGAATCATAACGAATGCCGTGTTTCCCCAGGAGTATACAGTAATAAGGAAAGAGAGGGAAGGTAGGGGAGGAGGCGGAGTGGCCCTACTCATGAGAAGGGAATGGAGTTTTAAGGAGATGGCCATCCCGGGCTGTGAGGAGTTCAGAGACTACATAGCAGGCACCATAACAATGGGAGGACCAAGAATAGTAGTAGCAGTAATATACAACCCTCCACCAAATGACAGGAGACCCAGTCAAGAGTATGAAAACAACAACAAGGCAGTTAACACTATAATTGAGAGGGCAGCCTCTGCTGCCTGTAGAAATAGATCCCACCTGCTCATCATGGGCGACTTCAATCATGGAAAGATTGACTGGGAGAATAAGGAACCGCATGGAGGCGAGGATACATGGAGAGCCAAACTATTGGAGGTGGTGACAAGCAACTTTTTAACCCAGCATGTCGGAGAACCCACAAGGATGAGAGGCAATGACGAACCAGCGAGACTCGACCTAGTCTTCACTCTGAACGACTCCGACATAAGAGAAATTGGTTTTGAGGACCCAGTAGGAATGAGCGACCACCGTGTACTGGTGTTTGAGTACTTGATTGAAGAAGGGTTATTGAACTCGAGGAGGGATACAGAAACCAAAAGGTTAGCATACCGAAAGGGAAACTATGACGGGATAAGAAAATTCCTAACAGATATAGCATGGGAAACAGATCTCAGGGGAAAGACGGCCCAAGATATGATGGATTACATCACGCAGAAGTGCAAGGACGCAGCAAACAAGTTTGTCCCAGTCCAAAAGGAAAACAGAGAAATGAAGATGAGAAACCCATGGTTTAATCAAAGATGTAGGCTAGCTAAGCAGCAAAGTAAAAGGGCATGGAGAAACTATAGGAATAACTGGACACTGGAGAGTAGAGAAAGATACCAGAATGCCAGGAATGAATATGTCAGGATGAAAAGAGAGGCAGAAAGACAATACGAAAATGACATCGCAAGCAAGGCAAAGACTCAGCCTAAATTGTTGCATAGCCACATTAGGAGAAAAACAACAGTAAAGGAACAGGTTATGAGATTAAGGATAGGGGCGGAAGGATTCACTACAAATGACAAGGAAGTGTGTGAGGAATTGAATAAGAAATTCCAGGAAGTCTTCACCTTAGAGCAAGGAGAAATTCCAGAGGTAAGTGAGGGAATAGCTAACCAGGAACCACTGGAAGAGTTTGAGATTACCAGTGGGGAAGTAAGGAAGTGTTTACTAGAGTTGGACGTGACGAAGGCTATAGGCCCAGATGGAATCTCCCCTTGGGTTCTAAAGGAAGGAGCAAGAGAACTGTGCCTACCACTCTCCATAGTGTATAACAAATCACTGGCAACAGGGGAACTGCCAGATATTTGGAAAGCAGCTAACGTAGTCCCGATATACAAGAAAGGGGATAGACAAGAGGCACTGAACTACAGGCTTCGTCACTAACCTGCATACCATGCAAGCTGATGGAGAAGATTGTGCGAAAAAAACTAGTGGAGCATCTGGAGCGAAGGAACTTTGTAACACAGCATCAACATGGGTTCAGGGATGGCAGGTCCTGCCTCACAGGGTTACTTGAATTCTACGACCAGGCAACAAAAATAAGGCAAGAAAGAGAAGGGTGGGCAGACTGCATATTTTTGGATTGTCAGAAAGCCTTTGATACAGTGCCACACAAGAGGCTAGTGCGAAAGTTGGAGATGCAGGCTGGAGTGAGAGGGAAGGTACTCCGGTGGATAGAGGAGTACCTAAGCAACAGGAGACAACGAGTCTGTGTGAGGGGTGAGGTCTCAGATTGGCGAGACGTCACAAGTGGAGTCCCGCAGGGGTCAGTCCTTGGACCTATACTGTTTCTGGTATATGTAAATGATCTCCCAGAGGGTATAGATTCGTTCCTCTCAATGTTTGCCGACGATGCAAAAATTATGAGGAGGATTGAAACAGAGGATGATAGTAGGAGGCTACAAGATGACCTGGATAGACTGAGTGAATGGTCCAACAAATGGCTGTTGAAGTTCAACCCGAGTAAATGCAAAGTAATGAAACTAGGCAGTGGAAACAGGAGGCCAGGCACAGGATACAGAATAGGAGATGAAGTACTTAATGAAACAGACAGAGAGAAAGATCTAGGAGTTGATATCACACCAAACCTGTCTCCTGAAGCCCACATAAAGAGAATAACGTCTGCGGCATATGCGAGGCTGGCTAACATCAGAACGGCGTTCAGGAACCTGTGTAAGGAATCATTCAGAATCTTGTACACCACATATGTAAGACCAATCCTGGAGTATGCGGCCCCAGCATGGAGCCCGTACCTTGTCAAGCACAAGACGAAGCTGGAAAAAGTCCAAAGGTATGCTACTAGACTAGTCCCAGAACTAAGAGGCATGAGTTATGAGGAAAGGCTGCGGGAAATGCACCTTACAACACTGGAAGACAGAAGAGTAAGGGGGGACATGATCACAACCTACAAAATCCTCAGGGGAATCGACCGGGTAAACAAGGATGAACTATTCAACACTGGTGGGACGCGAACAAGGGGACACAGGTGGAAGCTGAGTACCCAAATGAGCCACAGAGACGTTAGAAAGAACTTTTTCAGTGTCAGAGTAGTTAGTAAATGGAATGCATTAGGAAGTGATGTGGTGGAGGCTGACTCCATACACAGTTTCAAATGTAGATATGATAGAGCCCAATAGGCTCAGGAATCTGTACACCAGTTGATTGACGGTTGAGAGGCGGGACCAAAGAGCCAGAGCTCAACCCCCGCAAGCACAATTAGGTGAGTACACACACACACACACACACACACACACACACACACACACACACACAAACACACAAACACACACACACACACACACACACACACACACACACACACACACACACACACACACACACACACACACACACACACACACACACACACACAAACACTCAAACACACACACACACACACACACACACACACACACACACACACACACACACACACACACACACACACACACACACACACACACACACACACACACACACACACACACACACACACACACACACACACACACACACACACACACACACACACAGACACACACACACACACACACACACACACACAAGCACTCTTTCTGAACACCCCCCTCCTGAACTCTTTCACCCCCATACACCCCCCCGGACCCCCCCCCAGACACCCCCCGGATCCCCCCGGACATCCCCCGGACCCTCCCCGCCCCCAGTCATCCCCCAGACACCCCCCAGATCCCCCAGTCATCCCCCAGACACCCCCCAGATCCCCCAGATCCCCTCTGCCCCCAGCCACCCCCCAGACATCCCCCAGATCCCCCCAGACCCCCAGAGAAAGGGAGAACTCTGGTACAAGAGTTTCCATGAAGAATCTCAAGGTTTGGTACACCAATGCTGATGGGGTATCTAATAAAGCAGAAGAGATAAAAGAAAGAGTGAGTGAAGCAGATCCTGACATAGTTGCAATTGTGGAAACTAAAATTAATGACATGATCTCAGATGCAATCTTTCCTGAAGGGTACCAGGTGATACGAAAAGAGAGGACACAGAGACAGGGAGGGGGAGTAGCACTCCTAATAAAGCGGAAATGGAAGTTTGAAGACCTGGGAAATCGAGTTACCAATGAGTGCACAAGCTTCATACATGAACTCTGACAGTAGATGGGAGGAAGATTGTGATCCTGGTAATCTACAATCCCCCACCCAACAGTTGAAGACCCAGGCAGGAGTATGATGACAACAACAAAGCATGTATAGATGAACTGCAGAAGGCAGCAACACTAGCCCACAGAATGAGAGCGAAGCTGCTGATCATGGGGGACCTAAATCATGGAGAGATAAATTGGGAATCAAGGAATCCCCATGGAGGGGACGAAACGTGGGGAGCAAAATTAGTAGATGTTATAGACAGGAATTTCCTGACACAACATGTGAAGGAAGACACAAGGGAAAGAGGAGGAGATGCACCGAGCCTATTAGACCTGATTTTCACCCAGAACGTAGAAGATATCGAGAATTTAGAGCATGAAATACCTCTAGGGGCCAGTGACCATTGTGTCCTAGTCTTTGACTACATGATGGAATTCAAACTTATGACCATGGGACAAGAGATCTGGGAAAGGAGAGCTGACTACAGGAAAGGGGACTATATGAGGATAAGGGACTATCTGGGTGAAGTGCAGTGGGAGGAAGAAATTAGAGGAAAAACAGTCCAAGATATGATGGACCTAGTCATACAGAAATGCCAGGAGGCCGAAGAGAGATTTATACCAACGGTAAAGGGAAAAAATAAGAAGGAATATAATAACCCATGGTTTAATAGACAGTGTCAGGAAGCAAAAATGGCCAGCAGACGGGAGTGGAGGAAGTACAGAAGACAAAGAACAGAGGACAACAGAAGCAGATACAACAGAGCTAGGAACGATTACATTAACATAAGACGAACATCGGAAAGGGACTATGAGAACGATATTGCAATCAAAGCGAAAAAACAACCCAAGTTACTACACAGTCATATAAGAAGAAAAATGTTGGTGAACGACCAAGTGACAAGACTAAGGAAGACAGAGGGGGCATATACTGAAAGTGACAAGGAAATCTGCGAGGCACTGAATGCCAGTTTCCATGGAGTGTTCACTACCGAGCCTGAGCAGCTCCCATTGTTGGAAGGGGTTACCCTAGATGAAAGACTATCAGATATAGAGGTGACAGCAGAGGAGGTAATGAAACAGTTGACAACTCTAGATGCAACTAAAGCAGTTGGACCAGACAAAGTATCACCGTGGATACTACAAGAAGCAGCACAGGCCCTCAGCGTGCCTCTGGCAATGATCTTTAATGAGTCACTTATGTCAGGAGAATTGCCCAGTTGCTGGAAGAAGGCAAATGTCGTGCCGATCTTCAAGAAAGGAGATAGGGAGGAGGCACTTAACTACAGACCTGTATCACTGACAAGCATCCCCTGTAAAATACTGGAAAGAATAATTAGGCTGCGACTGGTTGCACACCTGGAGAACATTAGGTTTGTGAACAAACATCAACATGGGTTCTGGACAGGGAAATCGTGCCTAACAAACCTTCTGGAATTCTATGATAAAATAACGAGGATAAGACAGGACAGAGATGGTTGGGCAGACTGCATATTTCTGGACTGCCAAAAAGCCTTTGATACAGTACCGCACATGAGACTGCTGTTCAAGCTCGAGAGGCAGGCGGGGGTGGGGGGAAAGGTCCTAGAATGGATAAGGAACTACCTAACAGGAAGGAGCCAAAAAGTTACGGTAAGGGGCGAGAAGTCGGACTGGCGAACAGTAACAAGTGGAGTACCACAAGGATCGGTGCTGGGACCAATTCTATTTCTTGTATATGTTAACGACATGTTTACAGGCGTAGAGTCCTACATGTCGATGTTTGCGGATGATGCAAAGTTGATGAGAAGAGTTGTGACAGATGAGGATTGCAGGATCCTCCAAGAGGACCTGAACAGATTGCAGAGATGGTCAGAGAAATGGCTACTAGAATTCAACACGAGCAAATGTAAAGTTATGGAAATGGGACTAGGAGATAGGAGACCAAAGGGACAGTACACAATGAAGGGGAACAGCCTACCTGTAACGACGCGTGAAAGAGACCTGGGGGTGGACGTAACACCTAATCTATCTCCTGAGGCACATATTAATAGGATAACGACAGCAGCGTACTCTACACTGGCAAAAGTTAGAACATCATTCAGAAACCTAAGTAAGGAGGCATTTAGGGCGCTTTACACTGCCTACGTAAGGCCAGTCTTAGAGTATGCCGCCTCATCATGGAGTCCCCATCTGAAGAAGCATATAATGAAACTGGAAAAGGTTCAGAGGTTTGCAACGAGACTCGTCCCAGAGCTACGAGGGATGGGGTATGAAGAGCGCCTGAGGGAACTGTGCCTTACGACACTAGAAAGAAGAAGGGAGAGGGGGGACATGATAGGAACGTATAAGATACTCAGAGGAATTGACAGAGTGGACATAGACGAAATGTTCACACGTAATAGTAACAGAACGAGAGGACATGGATGGAAGCTTGAAACTCAGATGAGTCACAGAGATGTTAGGAAGTTTTCTTTTAGCGTGAGAGTAGTGGGGAAATGGAATGCACTTCAGGAACAGGTTGTGGAAGCAAATACTATTCATAATTTTAAAACCAGGTATGATAGGGAAATAGGACAGGAGTCATTGCTGTAAACAACCGATGCTCGAAAGGCGGGATCCAAGAGTCAATGCTCGATCCTGCAGACACAACTAGGTGAGTACAACTAGGTGAGTGAGTACACACACACACACACAAACACACAAACACACACACACACACACACACACACACACACACACACACACACACACACACACACACACACACACACACACATACACACACACACACACACACACACACACACACACACACACACACACACACACACACACACACACACACACACAACCCAGGATGAACAAACAATGGTCTTCCTGGTTCAGGTGTTTGTTAAGGTTATTATACCCGTCGTGCACTGATATAATCATCAAGTGATAACATTAACTTTATTATATTACAAGAATGGTCTCATAAAGGGGAAAGTATACAATATTTCCTACAGGAACATATATTGTTAATGCTGGACAATAAAGACAATATCCTAGACCCAAGACGTCATCTGTTAAGACCAAACTTACCTGACCAGAGATCATTGTCTCTGTCCATGGTGGAGAACTTCATTCCACTGAAGTTGTAGTGTTGTACAAGGACGACCCCCATGGTACTATCTTCCTGGTACCCGTCCACCAGCCGCTGGTACCTGGTGTATGGTAGGAGATGGTGAGAGGTACCAGGCAGCACATAGAGGTGCAGGTACTTGGTCCATGGTAGGAGATGAGAGGGGTGGTGTGGGTGGTGGTGGTGGAGGGTGGTGTGGTTGGTGATGGTGCAGGGGTGGTGTGGTTGTGGGTGGTGGAGGGTGTTGTGGGTGGTGGTGTTGGAGAGAATTGTTGGAGGTGATGGTGGAGGGTATTGTAGGTAGTGGTGATGGAGGGGAGGTGTGAGTGGTGGTGGTGGTAGAGGGTATTGTGGGTGGTAACGGTGCAGGGGTGGTGTGGGTGGTGGTGGTTGTGGAGGTGTGGTGTTAGTGGTGGTGGTGGTGATGGTGGTGGAGGGTGTTGTGGGTGGTGGTGGTGGTGGAGGGGTGGTGTGAGTGGTGGTGGTGGTAGAGGGTATTGTGGGTGAGCCCTTAGGTACTCCACTAACAACATTATCCCACTCTGACTTAACCCCATTTATACTAACTCTCTGTTTCCTTTGGAATAGCCATGCCCTAACCCAACTTAATATAGCTCCCCGAATACCATGAGCTTCTATTTTTTTAATCAGTCTTTCATGTGGCACTGTATCAAAAGCTTTGCTAAAGTCAAGGTACAGAACATCACAATCCTTACGATGATTGATGAATCTTAAAGATAGAGTCTCATGGTATTAGCACCTCAGTCAGCATCTCATGGCACCTCAGTCAGTCAGGTGCAGTCACAGTGAGAGGTTTTGCTAGCTGGAGCTCCGATTCTAATAACATTATTATTGCAATAATGGAGGGATTAGTGAGGGATTTGGTGAGTATGGTTGGAGCTCTGAGAGAAGAGATGGATTCCCTGCGGGAGGAGGTGCGACAGCTGGGACTTCGGGAGGAAACGAAGGAGGAGGCCAGTGTTGACGGGACCAGTATTAAGAAGTCCTCGTCTTGGCAAGTTGTGAAAGACAGGGGTCTTAAGAAGACCTTGGCAAAACCGACAACTAATAGCCTACACCTAAGGACTTTTAATGCATTTGACGTATTAGAGGACGAGTGCTGTGTTGAACCTGTTGTTCAACGAGGTGGCAAAGACAAAGTAACGAGGAGCATTAAAGCGCAGGTCCCTCCAACTGCTCGAAAGGAAAGGAGAGAATCGAAGCGAATTTTGGTTGTGGGAGATTCCCAGGTGAGGTATTTAGACAGAACGTTTTGTGCCAGAGATAGGGGGAACAGATTAAGGGTTTGCTACCCGGGAGCTGGATTTGGTGATATTGTTGGAAACATGAATGATATTATGACAGGAAATGGGAACAAACCCATTATTTGTATTAGTGCAGGGGGTAATGATGTTGGACGAGTTAGGAGTGAGGAACTAATACAGAGATTCAGGACAGCCATTGAATTAGTTAGGAGCAAGGGAGGAATCCCGATCATATGTGGCATTCTTCCAAGAAAGGGAGTGGGAAATGAATGGATGTCAAAGCACTTGGTGTCAATTACCGGCTGGAAAGATATTGCAAATCATATGCAATATCTTTCATAGACAACTGGGAACACTTCTACGGAAGAAATGAAATGTATGCTCGTGATGGGGTGCATCTATCGAGAGCTGGGGTTGTTGCTGTTGCGAACTCGTTGGAAGAAGTGGTTACAGGTGTTTGTTTGGATTTAAACTGTTAGTAGATAGAGGAATGGGAATTGCTTTGGAGGAAGGAGATAATAAAAATATGTGTTTGTGGGAGAAAGGAATTGGCAAAATGATCAGGGAAAGAGAAGGGCCTCAAAATAACAATTCACTTAGGGTATATTACACTAACAGTAGAAGTCTAAGAAATAAAATTAACGAATTAAATGCTCTTGTCTGCACAGAAAAAATAGATATTATTGCACTTACCGAAACGTGGATGAATGTAGAAAATAGAGAACTATTAGCTGAATATCAAATAAATGGATTTAAACTATTTCACACAGATAGATATATTAGACGAGGTGGGGGAGTAGCCATATATGTTAGGGACAATTTGAAATGTAGTCTCAAAGAGGGAATCAAAACTGAGCCACACTCAGAAACTATTTGGATAGAATTAAACGAAAAAGCAAATAATATTATAATAGGAGTTATATATAGGCCACCAAATTTAGACAGAATGGAAGCAAAGCATCTATGGGATGAAATATCTAGGGCATCTAGATCTAACAGTATTTACGTCATGGGTGACTTTAATTTTAGTGGAATAAACTGGTTGAACAAAACAGGGAATAGTGAAGCAGAAGATTTTCTAGAATTAATTGACGATTGCTTTCTTACGCAACACATTAAGGAACCAACACGGGAAAATAATATTTTAGATTTAGTGTTAACTAACAGGGAAACACAAATTAATGACATCGAAATAGGGAGTGAGCTAGGGAACAGTGATCAGAAAGAAATCAGATTTAGCGTAGAATGGAATAGACCTGTAGGAGAAAATTCTGTTAAAGTGCCAGATTTTCGAAAAGCTGATTTTAATAGCCTAAGAAATTCTTTGGGTCAAATTGATTGGAAAGTCTTAGGTATGGGGTGGGGGCCGGTCTTGGAGCGAGACATGAACCCAGCGATAGTTGACGTAAATGGGGATTTCGATGTGAATTCAATATATAACTTATTTAAGAATATTCTAAACAAAGCACAGGAACGTAGTATACCATACAAATTGAATAGATCGAATACTAATGACCCAAAGTGGATAACAAAGAATTTGAAGAACCTTATAGGTAAAAAGAGAGCTTGGTACAAAAGGATTAAAAATGGGGAGGTCACTTTAGAACAGGAATTCCTACAACTGGTTAGAAATGTTAAAAAAGATATAAGGAAAGCAAAAAGAAACTATGAAGTTCGCATAGCAGGGCAAGCAAAGACAAATCCTAAAGGGTTTTTTCAGTTATATCGTACTAAGACTAGGGAAAGGATAGGTCCATTAAAAACTGAGACAGGTCAAATAACAGATAGTAATGAAGAGATGAGTAGTATTTTTAATAAATATTTTGTATCTGTATTTACTAAAGAGGAACTTAATAATATGCCTTCAGCCGAACAAGTCTATGTGGGTGGGGACGAGGACAGGTTGACGAGTTTAGCAGTTACCAGGGAGGATGTTCTTAAACAAATAGTAAAACTCAAACCAAACAAATTCCCAGGGCCGGATGAAGTGTTTGCCAGGGTGCTTAAAGAATGCAAGGAGGAGCTTTGTGACCCACTGTCAACCATATTTAATAAATCAATAGAGTCAGGCAGAGTGCCAGAGTTTTGGAAAGTTGCTAATGTGATACCAGTTTTTAAGAAAGGAGATAGATCACTTGCGTCTAACTATCGACCAAATAGCCTAACGTCTATTGTGGGTAAGTTACTCGAATCTATAATAGCAAATAAAATTCATCTTCATCTTGAAAAACATAAATTAATAATTGAGTCGCAACATGGTTTTATAAATGGCCGTTCATGTTTAACAAATTTGTTATCTTTTTATTCTAGCATAGTTGAGGCAGTTGATAGTGGTAAGGATTGTGATGTTGTGTACCTTGACTTTAGCAAAGCTTTTGATACAGTGCCACATGAAAGACTGATTAAAAAGATAGAGGCTCATGGTATTGGGGGTGCTATATTAAACTGGATTAGGGCATGGCTATACCAAAGGAAACAGAGAGTTAGTATAAATGGAGTCAAGTCAGAGTAGGAAAATGCTGCCCGAAACGCTTTGCGTAATAGTGGCTTTAGGCATTGTATGTACTAGCTCTTATCTATAAAGCCAACAAACTTTGTAAAATCTCTTTATGTATGTACCTTTGCCTAAATAAAAATTATTATTATTATTATTATTATTGTAAGTGGAGTGCCTCAAGGCTCTGTCCTGGGACCTCTGTTGTTTATAATATATATAAATGATTTAGATTCAGGTTTGAGTAGCAACATTTGCAAATTTGCCGATGATACGAAAATCGGTAGGGAAAATAATTCGGAGGAGGACTCACTATCACTTCAAGTTGATCTAGATAGGGTTTTGAAATGGTCAAAGGATTGGCAGATGCAGTTTAATGCTGATAAATGTAAAGTTCTGAGGTTAGGTAATGATGATAGAGTTACAAGATACGAGCTAGATGGTGTTGAGATTGCGAAGTCGGATTGTGAAAGGGATCTGGGAGTTATGATTAGTAAGAATTTAAAACTAAAGGACCAATGCATAAATGTTCGTAATAAGGCAAATCGGACACTTGGATTTATTAATCGCAGCGTTAGTAACAAGACACCTGGTGTGGTTCTCAAGCTCTAGTTAGGCCCCATTTAGATTTTGCAGTTCAGTTTTGGTCGCCATATTATAGAATGGATATAAATTCACTTGAACGTGTCCAGCGTAGGATGACTAAGTTAATTCCCCAAATTAGAAATCTTTCATATGAAGAAAGATTAACAAAGCTTAAGTTACATTCACTGGAAAGGCGAAGAGTTAGGGGTGACATGATAGAGGTTTACAAGTGGATGAATGGACATAACAGGGGGGATATTAATAGGGTATTAAAAGTATCAACACAAGACAGAACACGAAACAATGGGTATAAATTGGATAAGTTTAGATTTAGGAAAGACTTGGGTAAATACTGGTTCAGTAACAGGGTTGTTGATTTGTGGAACCAATTGCCGCGTAACATTGTGGAGGTGGGGTCCCTCGATTGTTTGAAGCATGGGTTGGACATGTATATGAGTGGGATTGGGTAGTTATAAATAGGAGCTGCCTCGTATGGGCCAATAGGCCTTCTGCATTTGCCTTTGTTCTTATGTTCTTATAACAGTGGACATAATATTATTTATAACAAATGTTTTATATCTGTATCTGCTAAAGAAGAACTTAACAATATGCCTTAAGCAGAACAAGTCTATGTGTGTGGGGATGAAGACAGGTTGACTAGTTTAGCAGTTAACAGGGAGGAGGTAATTAAACAATTAGAAAAACTAAAACCAAACAAATCCCCAGGGCCTGATGAAGTGTTTTCCAGGGTGCGTAAAGAATGCAAAGAGGAGCTTTCCGAGCCACTGTCTACCATATTTAATAAATCAATAGAGTCAGGCAGAGTGCCAGAGTCATGGAAGGTAGCTAATGTGGTACCAATTTTTAAGAAAGGAGATAGATCACTTGCGTCAAACTATCGGCCAATTAGCCAAACGTCTATTGTGGGAAAGTTACTTGAATCGGTAGTTGAAAATACAATTCGTCTCCATCTTGAAAAACATAAATTAATAAATGAGTCACAACATGGTTTTGCAAATGGCCGTTCATGTTTAACAAATTGGCTAACTTTTTATTCCAGCATAGTTGAGGCAGTTGATAGTGGTAAGGATTGTGATGTTGTGTACCTTGATTTTAGCAAAGCTTTTGATACAGTGCCACATGAAAGACTAATTAAAAAAATAGAAGCTCATGGTATTGTGGGTGCTATATTAAGTTGGATTAGGGCATGGCTATTCCAAAGGAAACAGAGAGTTAGTGTAAATGGGGTTAAGTCAGAGTGGGATAATGTTGTTAGTGGAGTACCTCAGGGCTCTGTCCTGGGACCTCTGTTGTTTATAATATATATAAATGATTTAGATTCAGGTTTGATTAGCAACATTTGCAAATTTGCCGATGATACGAAAATCGGTAGGGAAATTAATTCGGAGGAGGACTCACTATCACTTCAAGTTGATCTAGATAGGGTTTTGAAATGGTCAAAGGATAGGCAAATGCAGTTTAATGCTGATAAATGTAAAGTTTTGAGGCTAGGTAATGATGATAGAGTTACAAGATACGAGCTAGATGGTGTTGTGATTGCGAAGTCCGATTGCGAAAGGGATCTGGGAGTTATGATTAGTAAGAATTTAAAACAAAAGGATAAATGCATGAATGTTCGTAATAAGGCGAATAGAACACTGGGATTTGTTAATCGAAGCAAAGCACCTATGGGATGAAATATCTAGAGCATCTAGATCTAACAGTATTTAGTCGGTCAGGTGAAGTCACAGTGAGAGGTTGTGTTAACCGGAGCTCCTGAGTGTTGTTATATTATCATAGCAATATGGAAGTTGTAGTGAAGGACCTGGTGACTCTAGTGGGAGCCCTGAGGACAGAGTTGGACTCTCTGCGGGAGGAGGTGCGTCAGCTTAAAAAACAACGAGAAGTAACGAAGGAGGAGACCAGCAGTAAAGGGACCTCGTCTTGGAGAGTTGCGAAAGACAGGGGCCTTAAGAAGACTTTGATAAAGCCGCCTTCAAACGCCATAGCAACTTCAAATTCATTTGACGTTTTGGAGGACGAGTGCTGTGGAGAGACTGTGGATCGCGCAAAAGGGAAAGCAACGAAGAGAAAGGAAGCGCAGGCCCCTCAGAAAGTAAAGGAAGTACCTAAGCAAACATTAGTTGTGGGAGATTCCCAGATAAGGTATTTGGATAGAACGTTTTGTGCTAGAGATAGGGGAAACAGGTTAAGGGTTTGCTATCCCGGAGCTGGCATTGGTGATATTATAAACAACATGAATGATATTATGGCTGGTAATGGGAACAATCCCATTATTTGCATTAGCGTGGGAGGAAATGATGTTGGTCGAGTCAGGAGTGAGGAACTGATTCAGAGGTATAAAACAGCCATAGAGTTAGTTAGGAGCAAGGGAGGAATCCCGATCATATGTGGCATTCTTCCAAGAAAGGGAGTGGGAAATGAATGGATATCGAGGGCACTTGGTGTCAATTGCCGGCTGGAAAGATATTGCAAATCAAATGCAATATCTTTCATAGACAACTGGGAACACTTCTATGGAAGAAATGAAATGTATGCTCGTGATGGGGTGCATCTATCGAGAGCTGGGGTTGTTGCTGTTGCGAACTCGCTAGAAGAAGTGGTTAGAGGTGTTTGTTTGGGTTTAAACTGTTAGTAGATAGAGGTATGGGAATTGATTTGGAGGAAGGAGGTAATAAAAGTATGTGTTTGTGGGAGAAAGGAATTGGCAAAACGATCAGGGAAAGAGAAGGTCCGCAAAATAACAATTCACTTAGGGTATATTACACTAACAGTAGAAGTCTAAGAAATAAAATTAACGAATTAAATGCTCTTGTCTGCACAGAAAAAATAGATATTATTGCACTTACCGAAACGTGGATGAATGTAGAAAATAGAGAACTATTAGCTGAATATCAAATATATGCATTTAAACTATTTCACACAGATAGATATATTAGACGAGGAGGTGGAGTAGCCATATATGTTAGGGACAATTTGAAATGTAGTCTCAAAGAGGGAATCAAAACAGAGCCACACACAGAAACTATTTGGATTGAATTAAACGAAAAAGCTAATAATATTATAATAGGAGTAATATATAGGCCACCAAATTTAGACAGAATGGAAGCAAAGCATCTATGGGATGAAATATCTAGAGCATCTAGATCTAATAGTATTTATGTCATGGGTGACTTTAATTTTAGCGGAATAAACTGGTTGAACAAAACAGGGAATAGTGAAGCAGAAGATTTTCTAGAATTAATTGACGATTGCTTTCTTACGCAACACATTAAGGAACCAACACGGGAAAATAATACTTTAGATTTAGTGTTAACTAACAGGGAAACGCAAATTAATGACATCGAAATAGGGAGTGAGCTAGGGAGCAGTGATTACAAAGAAATCAGATTTAGCATAGAATGGAATAGACCAGTAGGAGAAAATTCTGTTAGAGTGCCAGATTTGCGAAAAGCTGATTTTAATAGCCTAAGAAATTTTTTGGGTCAAATTGATTGGAAAGGCTTGGGTATGGGGTGTGGGCCTGTCTTGGAGCGAGACATGAACCCAGCGATAGGTGACTTAAATGGGGATTTCGATGTGGATTCAATATATAACTTATTTAAGAATATTCTAAACAAAGCACAGGAACGTAGTATACCATACAAATTGAATAGATCGTATACTAATGACCCAAAGTGGATAACAAAGAATTTGAAGAACCTTATAGGTAAAAAGAGAGCTTGGTACAAAAGGATTAAAAATGGGGAGGTCATTTTAGAACAGGAATTCGTACAACTGGTTAGAAATGTTAAAAAAGAGATAAGGAAAGCAAAAAGAAACTATGAAGTTCGCATAGCAGGGCAAGCAAAGACAAATCCTAAAGGGTTTTTTCAGTTATATCGTACTAAGACTAGGGAAAGGATAGGTCCATTAAAAACTGAGACAGGTCAAATAACAGATAGTGATGAAGAGATGAGTAGTATTTTTAATAAATATTTTGTATCTGTATTTACTAAAGAGGAACTTAACAATATGCCTTCAGCCGAACAAGTCTATATGGGTGGGGACGAGGACAGGTTGACGAGTTTAGCAGTTACCAGGGAGGATGTTCTTAAACAAATAGTAAAACTCAAACCAAACAAAACCCCAGGGCCGGATGAAGTGTTTGCTAGGGTGCTTAAAGAATGCAAAGAGGAGCTTTGTGACCCACTGTCAACCATATTTAATAAATCAATAGAGTCAGGCAGAGTGCCAGAGTTTTGGAAAGTTGCTAATGTGATACCAGTTTTTAAGAAAGGAGATAGATCACTTGCGTCTAACTATCGACCAATTAGCCTAACGTCTATTGTGGGAAAGTTACTCGAATCTATAATAGCAAATAAAATTCGTCTTCATCTTGAAAAACATAAATTAATAATTGAGTCGCAACATGGTTTTATAAATGGCCGTTCATGTTTAACAAATTTGTTATCTTTTTATTCTAGCATTGTTGAGGCAGTTGATAGTGGTAAGGATTGCGATGTTGTATACCTTGACTTTAGCAAAGCTTTTGATACAGTGCCACATGAAAGACTGATTAAAAAAATAGAGTCTCATGGTATTGGGGGTGCTATATTAAGCTGGATTAGGGCATGGCTATACCAAAGGAAACAGAGAGTTAGTATAAATGGAATCAAGTCAGAGTGGGAAAATGTTGTAAGTGGAGTGCCTCAAGGCTCTGTCCTGGGACCTCTGTTGTTTATAATATATATAAATGATTTAGATTCAGGTTTGAGTAGCAACATTTGCAAATTTGCCGATGATACGAAAATCGGTAGGGAAATTAATTCGGAGGAGGACTCACTATCACTTCAAGTTGATCTAGATAGGGTTTTGAAATGGTCAAAGGATTGGCAGATGCAGTTTAATGCTGATAAATGTAAAGTCCTGAGGTTAGGTAATGATGATAGAGTTACAAGATACGAGCTAGATGGTGTTGTGATTGCGAAGTCGGATTGCGAAAGGGATCTGGGAGTTATGATTAGTAAGAATTTAAAACAAAAGGATCAATGCATAAATGTCCGTAATAAGGCAAATCGGACACTTGGATTTATTAATCGCAGCGTTAGTAACAAGACACCTGGTGTGGTTCTCAAGCTATATCTTGCTCTAGTTAGGCCCCATTTAGATTATGCAGTTCAGTTTTGGTCGCCATATTATAGAATGGATATAAATTCACTTGAACGTGTCCAGCGTAGGATGACTAAGTTAATTCCCCAAATTAGAAATCTTTCATATGAAGAAAGATTAACAAAACTTAAGTTGCATTCACTGGAAAGGCGAAGAGTTAGGGGTGACATGATAGAGGTTTACAAGTGGATAAATGGACATAACCGGGGGGATATTAATAGGGTATTAAAAGTATCAACACAGGACAGAACACGAAACAATGGATATAAATTGGATAAGTTTAGATTTAGGAAAGACTTGGGTAAATACTGGTTCAGTAACAGGGTTGTTGATTTGTGGAACCAATTGCCGCGTAACATTGTGGAGGTGGGGTCCCTCGATTGTTTCAAGCACGGGTTGGACAAGTATATGAGTGGGATTGGGTGGTTATAGAATAGGAGCTGCCTCGTATGGGCCAATAGGCCTTCTGCAGTTACCTTTGTTCTTATGTTCTTAACAAGACACCTGGTGTGGTTCTTAAGCCCTATCATGCCCTGGTTAGGCCCCATTCAGATTATGCAGTTCAGTTTTGGGCGCCATATTATAGAATGGATATAAATTCACTTGAACGTGTCCAACGTAGGATGACTAAGTTAATTCCAAAAATTAGAAATCTTTCATATGAAGAAAGATTAACAAAGCTTAAGTTGCATTCAGTCCTTACCACTATTAACATTATCCAACTCTGACTTAACCCCATTTATACTAACTCTCTGTTTCCTTTGGAATAGCCATGCCCTAATCCAAGTTAATATAGCACCCCCAATACCATGAGCTTTTAATTTTTTAATTAGTCTTTCATGTGGCAATGTATCAAAAGCTTTGCTAAAGTCAAGGTACACAACATCACAATCCTTACCACTATCAACTGCCTCAACTATGCTGGAATAAAAAGTTAGCAAATTTGTTAAACATGAACGGCCATTTGTAAAACCATGTTGCGACTCATTTATTAATTTATGTTTTTCAAGATGGAGATGAATTGTATTTGCAATTATTGATTCAAGTAACTTTCCCACAATAGACGTTAGGCTAATTGGCCGATAGTTTGACGCAAGTGATCTATCTCCTTTCTTAAAAATTGGTACCACATTAGCTACCTTCCATGACTCTGGCACTCTGCCTGACTCTATTGATTTATTAAATATGGTAGACAGTGGCTCGGAAAGCTCCTCTTTGCATTCTTTAAGCACCCTGGCAAACACTTCATCCGGCCCTAGGGATTTGTTAGGCTTCAGTTTTTCTAATTGTTTAATTACATCCTCCCTGGTAACTGCTAAACTAGTCAACCTGTCCTCATCCCCACCCACATAGACTTGTTCGGCTGAAGGCATATTGTTAAGTTCTTCTTTAGTAAATACAGATATAAAATATTTGTTAAAAATACTACTCATCTCCTTGTCATTATCCGTTATTTGACCTGTCTCAGATTTTAATGGACCTATCCTTTCCCTAGTCTTAGTTCGATATAACTGAAAAAACCCTTTATGATTTGACTTTGCTTGCTCTGCTATGCGAACTTCATAGTTTCTTTTTGCTTTCCTAATCTCTTGTTTAACATTTCGAACCAGTTGTATGAATTCCTGTTCTAAACTGACTTCCCCATTCTTAATCCTTTTGTACCAAGCTCTCTTTTTACCTATAAGGTTCTTTAAATTATTTGTTAACCACTTTGGGTCATTAGTAATCGATCTATTCAATTTGTTTGGTATACTACGTTCCTGTGCTTTGTTTAGAATATTCTTAAATAAGTTATATATTGAATCCACAACGAAATCCCCCTTTACGTCACCTATCGCTGGGTTCATGTCTCGCTCCAAGACCGGCCCACACCCCATACCCAAGACTTTTCAATCTATTTAACCCAAAAAATTTCTTAGTCTAATAAAATCAGCTTTTCGAAAATCTGGCACTCTAACAGAATTTTCTCCTACAGGTCTATTCCATTCTATGCTAAATCTGATTACTTTGTAATCACTGTTCCCTAGCTCACTCCCTATTACGATGTCATTTCGATGTCAGCAGCACCAGTAACAGTAACAACCTCTGCACAATTACAAGTAACAATAACACTATCAGTAACAACAGCAGCACTAGTAATAGTAACAACAGCAGCACCAGTAACAGTAACAATAGTAACACTATTAACAGTAACAACAGCACCACCAGTAATATTAAAAAGTACCAGTAACAGTAACAACAGAAGTCCCAGTAACAATAAAACAGCAGCACCAACAACAGTAACAACAGCAACACCAACAACAGAAAAAATAACAACAGCACCACCACCAATATTAACAACATCAGCACCAGTAACAGTAAAAACAGCAGCACCAGTATCAACAGTAGCCCTAGTAACAGTAACAGCAGGAGCAACAGTAATAATAGTAGCAACATTAACAATAGCAGGACCAGTAAAAGTAATAATAGCAGTACCAGTAACAGTAATAACAGCAGCACCAATACTAGTAACAACAGCTGCACCAACAACAGTAACAACAGCTAAACCATCAACAGTAACAACAGCAGCACTATCAGCAGTATAAGGTTCTTTAAATTATTTGTTAACCACTTTGGGTCATTAGTAATCGATCTATTCAATTTGTTTGGTATACTACGTTCCTGTGCTTTGTTTAGAATATTCTTAAATAAGTTATATATTGAATCCACATCGAAATCCCCTTTTACGTCACCTATCGCTGGGTTCATGTCTCGCTCCAAGACCGGCCCACACCCCATACCCAAGACTTTTCAATCTATTTAACCCAAAAAAATTCTTAGGCTAATAAAATCAGCTTTTCGAAAATCTGGCACTCTAACAGAATTTTCTCCTACAGGTCTATTCCATTCTATGCTAAATCTGATTACTTTGTAATCACTGTTCCCTAGCTCACTCCCTATTACGATGTCATTTCGATGTCAGCAGCACCAGTAACAGTAACAACCTCTGCACAATTACAAGTAACAATAACACTATCAGTAACAACAGCAGCACTAGTAATAGTAACAACAGCAGCACCAGTAACAGTAACAATAGTAACACTATTAACAGTAACAACAGCACCACCAGTAATATTAAAAAGTACCAGTAACAGTAACAACAGAAGTCCCAGTAACAATAAAACAGCAGCACCAACAACAGTAACAACAGCAACACCAACAACAGAAAAAATAACAACAGCACCACCTCCAATATTAACAACATCAGCACCAGTAACAGTAAAAACAGCAGCACCAGTATCAGTATCAACAGTAGCCCTAGTAAAAGTAACAGCAGGAGCAACAGTAATAATAGTAGCAACATTAACAATAGCAGGACCAGTAACAGTAATAATAGCAGTACCAGTAACAGTAATAACAGCAGCACCAATACTAGTAACAACAGCTGCACCAACAACAGTAACAACAGCTAAACCATCAACAGTAACAACAGCAGCACTATCAGCAGTTACAACAGCAGCACCAGGAACAGTAACATCAGCATCACTAGCAGCATTAACAACAGCATCACCAGCAGCAGTAACAACAGCAGCATCAGGAACATTAACAAAAGGAGCAGCAGTAACAGTAACTACAGCAGCAGAACCATTACAAGTCACAGTAACAACAGCAGAACCAATAACAGTAACTACAGCAGCACCATTACAAGTCACAGTAACAACAGCAGAACCAATAACAGGGACAATAGCAGCACCAGAAACAGTAACAAAAAGCAGAACCAGTAACTGTAACAACATCAGCACCAGTAACAGTAAAAACAGCAGCACCAGTAACAGTAACAATAGCAGCACAAGCAACAGTAACAACAGCAGCAGCACCATGTAAAGTAACAACAGCAGCAGGACCATGCAAAGTAACAACAGCAGCACCATGCATTGAAACAACAGCATCACCAGTAACAGTAACAACAGCAGCACAAATAACAGTAACAACAGCAGCGCCATTTAAAGGAACAACAGCAGCACCATTAACAGTAGCAACAACAGAACCAATAACAGTACTATCATCAGTATCAGCAACAGTAACAACAGCAGAGCAATAAACAGTAACAACAGCTGCATCAGAATCAACAACAACAGCAGCATCAGCAACAGTAACAACAGCAGCATAAGCGAGAGTAAGAACAGCAGTATCAGCAATAGCAACAACAGCAGCACTGATAACAGTAACAACAACAGCAATAATAACTGTAACAACAGCAGCACCAGCAACAGCAGCACCAGCAACTGTAACAACAGCAGCACCAGTAACAGTAACAACTGCTGCACAAGTAATAGTAAAAATAGCAGTATTAGTAACAGCAACAACAGCAGAACCAGGTTCTGTAACAACAGCAGCACCAGTAACAGTAACAACTATAACAAAAGTAACAGCAACAACAGCAGTAACAGTAACAACAGCAGCACCAGTAACAGTAAAAACAGCAGCACCATTAACAGTAACAACAGCAGCACCAGTAACAGTAACAACAAAACCACTAGTAACAGTAATAACACCAGCACAAGTAACAGTAACAACAGCAGCACTAGTAATGGTAATAACAGCAGCGCCAGTAACAGTAAGAACTGCAGCACCCCCATTTAAAGTAACAACAGCAGCACCATGAATTGTAACAACAGCAGAACCAATAATATTAACAACATCAGCGCCTGCAACAGAAACAACAGCAGCACCAGTAACAACTGTATCACCAGTAGTAGTAACAACATCAACACCAGTAACAGTAACGAAAGCAACACCAGTAAAAGTAACAACAGCATCACCAGTTGAAGCAACATCAGCATCACCAGTAACAGCAACAACAGCTGCACCATAAACAGTAGCAATAGAAGCACCAGCATCAACAGCAGTAACAGTAACAACAGCAGTACCAGTAACATTAACAACAGCACCACCAGCAACAGTAATAACATCAGCACCAGTAACAGTAACTGCAGCATCACTAGTAAAAGTAACAACATCAGCACCAGCAACAGTAAAAACAACAGAACTAGTAACAGTAATAACAGCAGCATCTGCAAAAGTAACAACAACAGCGTCACCAACAGTAAGAACAGCAGCATCAGCAACAGCAACAACAGCAGCACCGGTAACAATAACAACAGCAGCACCGGTAACAATAACAACAGCAGCACCAGTAACAGTAACAACAGCATCACCAGTAACACTAACAAAATCAGCACCAGTAACAACACCAGCACCAGTAATAGTAACAACAGCATGACCAGTAACAGTAACAACAGCATCACCAGTAAAAGTAACAATATCAGCACCAGCAACAGTAACAACAGCAGCACCTATAACATTAAAAACAGCATCACCAGTAACAGTAAGTACAACAGGACCAGTAACAGTAACGGTAGCATCATCAGTAACACTAACAAAATATACTCCAGTAACAGTAACAACAGCAGCACCAGTAACAGTAACAACAGCAAACCCAGTAACAGTAACAACAACAGTAACAACAGCAGCAACAGCACCAGTAACAACAACAGCACCAGTAACAACAGCAGTGCCAGCAGCGGTATGAACAGCATCAACAGCAGCAGTAATAACAGCAGACACCAGTAACTGTAATATCAGAATAAGCAGTAACAGTTACTACATAGGCACCAGCAAAAGTAACAACAGCAGAACCTTAACAGTAACAACAGCCGCATGAGCAAAAGAAACAACAGCACCATCAGCAACAGTAACAAAAACAGAATCTTAACAGTAACAAAAGGCGCATCACAAGAGTAACAACAGCAGCTCCAGTAACAGTAACAATAGCAGCACCAGTAACAGTAACAACATCAGAACCAGTAACAGTAACAACATCAGCACCAGCAACAGAAACAACATCAGAACTAGTAATAGTAACAACAGCAGCATCAGCAACAACAACAACAGGAGCATCAGCAAAAGTAGCAACTAAAGCATCAGCAACAGTAACAACATCAGCATCATCAACAGTAAAAACAGCAGCATCAGTAACAACAACAAACGCATCATCAGCAACAGTAACAAAAGCAGCAGCAGTAACAGTAACAACAGCAGAACCATATAAAGTAACAACAGCTGCACTAGCAACAGTAACAAATGCGACACCAGTTACAGTAAAAAGCAGCAGAACCAGTAACAGTAGGAACAGCAGAACCAGTAACAATAACATGAACAGAACCAATAACAGTAACAACAGCAGCACCAGTAACGGTAACAACAGCAGGACAAGTAACAGTAATAACAGGAGCACCAGCAACAGTAAGAATTGCAGCACCAGAAACAGTAATAACAGCAGCACCAGCAACAGTAATAACAGTAGCAACAGAAACAATAACCCTAGCAGAACCAGAAATAGTAATAACAGGAGCACCAGCAGCAGTACTATTAGCAGTAACAACAGCAGCACAATCAACAATAACAACAGCATAACAAATGACTTTAACAACATCAGCACCAATAACAATAACAACAGCAGCACCATTAGAGGTAACAACAGCAGCAGCAGCAACAACGGCACCAGTAACAGTAACAAGAGCTGAACGAGACACAGTAAGAAGAGCAGTACTATTATCAGTAACCACATCGTAACCAGTAACAGTAACAACAGCAGCACCAATAACAGTAACATCAGCAGCTCCAATAAAAGTAACAACAGCCGCAACAGTAACGGTAACAACAGCAGAACTATTAACAGTAACAACAGTAAAAACTGTAACAGTTACTACATAAGCACCAGCGACAGTAGCAAAAGCAGAACCTTAACTGTAACAAAATCCTCATCACAAGAGTAACCAGCAGGACTAGCAACAGTAACAACAACGGCACCAGTAACAGTAACAACAGCATCACCAGTATCAGCAACAACAGCAGCACCAGAAACAGTAACAACAGCAGCACCAGTATCAGCAACAACAGCAGCACCAGAAACAGTAACAGCAGCAGCACCAGTAACAGTAACAACAGCAGTACCAGCAGCAGTAACAACATCAGCACCAGCAGCAGTAACAACAGCAGACCAAATAAAATATCAACAGCACCCCCAGTAACAGTAACAACAGTATAAACAGTAACAGTTATTTCATCAGCACAAGGAACAGTAACAACATCAGAAACTTGACAGTAACAAAATCTGCATCCTAAGAGTAACAACAGCACGATCAGCAACAGTAACAACAGCAGCACCATTAGAAGTAACAAGAGCAGCAGCAGCAGGAACAGTAACAACAACGGCACCAGTAACAGTAACAACAGCAGCACAACAGCAAAGTAAAAAAAAAGGTAACAACATCAGCACCAATAACAGTAAACACAGCATCATCAGAAACAGTAACAACAGCAGCATTAGTAACAGTAACAACAGCAGCACCAATAACAGTAACAACAGCAGCACCAATAAAAGTAACAACAGCAGCACCAGTAACAGTAACAACAGCATTACCAGTAACAACAGCAGCACCAATAACAGTAACAACAGCAGTACCAATAAAAGTAACAACAGCAGCACCAATAAAATTAACATCAGCAGCACCAGTAACAACAGCAGAATCATTAACAGTAACAACAGCAGAACTAGTAACAGTAACAACAGCAGCATCAGCAACGGTAGGAACTTATGCTTCAGCGACAGTAAGAACAGCTGCATCAGCAACATGAACAACAGCAGCATCAGCACCGGTAACAACAGCTGTAACAGTAACAACAGCACCACCATTAAAAGTTACAGCAGCACCAGCAACAGTATCAAAAGCGTCACCAGTAACAGTAAAAAACAGCAGAACCAGTGACGTTAGTAACAGCAGCATAAGTAACAGCAATAACAGGAGTACCAGTAACAGTAAGAAGTGCAGCACCAGCAGCAATAAGTACAGCAGCAACTTAAACAGTAACACCAGCAGCACCAGCAATAGTAATAACAAGAGCACCAGCAGCAGTACAACAGCAGCACTATTAACAGTAACAACAGCAGTACCAGTGTCAGTAAGCCCAGCAGCAACAGTAACAGCAACAGATCTAGAAACAATAATAACATCAGCACTATTAACAGAAACAACAGCAGCACCATCAACAATAACAACAGCAGAACCAGTAACAGTAACAACATCAGCACCAGTAACAGTAACAATAGCATCAATAGTAATAGTAACAACAGCAGCACCAGTAACAGTAACAACAGCAGCACCAGCAACAGTAATCATCGCAGCACCAGTAACAGTAACAACAGCAGCACTAGAAACAATAACAACAGCAGCAGCACAGAGTAACAGTAACAACAGCATCACCTGGATCAGTAATAACAGCAGCACCTGGAACAGTAATAACAGCAGCATCAGTAACACTAACAACAGCAACACCTGCAATAATAACAACAGCAGCACAAGTAACAATAATATCAGCAGCACCAGCAACAGTAACAACAGTGGCACCAGTAACAGTAACAAAAGCAGCACCAGCAACAGGTACAACTGCAGGAAGAACCACAGTAACAACAGCAGAAACAACTACCACAGTAACAATAGCAGCACCAGCATCAGTAACAACAGCAGAAACAGCAACCACAGTAACAATAACAGCACCAGCATCAGTAACAACAGCAGAAACAGCTACCACAGTAACAATAGCAGCACCAGCATCAGTAACAACAGCAGAAACAGCTACCACAGTAACAAAAGCAGCACTAGCAACAGTAACACCAGCAGCACAATCAAGAGTAACAACTGCAGCAACAGTATCAACAGAGGGAAGGAGCAAGACTCACCCGGTACTCTCGCCGGCGACGCTGAAGGTGGACCAGAGTGCCCAGCGTTGATCATCCTGCTTATTGGTGCCTGCCACACGCACTGTCTGGGGCGAGGGCTGCGTCAGCTGGTGCACCGCCTCCGTCCCTGTCACAGATGTTAATATAGCCCTCCGTCCCTGTCACAGATGGTAATATAGCCCTCCGTCCCTGTCACAGATGTTAATATAGCCCTCCGTCCCTGTCACAGATGTTAATATAGCCCTCCGTCTCTGTCACCGATGGTAATATAGTTCTCCGTCCCTGTCAGAGATGGTAATATAGCCCTCCGTCCCTGTCACAGATGGTAATATAGTCCTCCGTCCCTGTCACAGGTGGTAATATAGTCCTCCGTCCCTGTCACAGATGGTAATATAGTCATCCGTCCCTGTCACAGATGGTAATATAGCTCTCTGTCCCTATCACAGATAGTAATATAGCTCTCTGTCCCTGTCACAGATAGTAATATAGCTCTCCGTCCCTGTCACAGATAGTAATATAGCTCTCCGTCCCTGTCACAGATAGTAATATAGCTCTCTGTCCCTGTCACAGATAGTAATATAGCTCTCTGTCCCTGTCACAGATGGTAATATAGCTCTCTGTCCCTGTCACAGATAGTAATATAGCTCTCTGTCCCTGTCACAGATAGTAATATAGCTCTCTGTCCCTGTCAAAGATGGTTATATATTCCTCCGTCCCTGTGACAGATTTTAATATAGTTCTCCGTCCCTGTCACAGATGATGATATATCCCTTCATCGCTGTCAGAGATGGTAATATAGCCCTCCGTCCCTGTCACAGATGGTAATATAGCCCTCCGTCCCTGTCACAGATGTTAATATAGCCCTCCGTCCCTGTCACAGATGTTAATATAGCCCTCCGTCTCTGTCACCGATGGTAATATAGTTCTCCGTCCCTGTCAGAGATGGTAATATAGCCCTCCGTCCCTGTCACAGATGGTAATATAGTCCTCCGTCCCTGTCACAGGTGGTAATATAGTCCTCCGTCCCTGTCACAGATGGTAATATAGTCATCCGTCCCTGTCACAGATGGTAATATAGCTCTCTGTCCCTATCACAGATAGTAATATAGCACTCTGTCCCTGTCACAGATAGTAATATAGCTCTCCGTCCCTGTCACAGATAGTAATATAGCTCTCCGTCCCTGTCACAGATAGTAATATAGCTCTCTGTCCCTGTCACAGATAGTAATATAGCTCTCTGTCCCTGTCACAGATGGTAATATAGCTCTCTGTCCCTGTCACAGATAGTAATATAGCTCTCTGTCCCTGTCACAGATAGTAATATAGCTCTCTGTCCCTGTCAAAGATGGTTATATATTCCTCCGTCCCTGTGACAGATTTTAATATAGTTCTCCGTCCCTGTCACAGATGATGATATATCCCTTCATCGCTGTCAGAGATGGTAATATAGCCTTCCTTTCCTGTCACAGATGGCATTATAGCCCTTCATCCCTGTCACAGATGTTAATATAACTCTCCGTCCTTGTTACAGATGGCAATATGGCCCTGTGTCCCTGTCATCGATGATTATGTAGCCTACCGTCCCTGTTACAGATAGTAATGTATCCTCTGGACTCCTTGCCAGAGTCCGTGTTCCTGTTGGGTGATTTCCACTGTCGACATACCCTTTCGGGTGATGTTCTGACAAACACCTGAGATCGTCTTCTTGAATCGTTCGTCTTCTCTTATTCCCTGTCTCTTCTGAATTCTGGCGAGCCCACTCATGTGGACTCTCGAACTTGCATCCTTTACTGTCTTGAGCTTTCTCTCTTCTCGTCATCTCTTTACTTAGATCTCACGTGGCGTGTTCTTGATGACCTCCATAACAGTGACCATTTGTCCATCCTTGTTTCCTGTTTCTCTTTTCATCTTGGGCTGGACGGTAGAGCGACGGTCTCGCTTCATGCAGGTCGGCGTTCAATCCCAGACCGTCCAAGTGGTTGGGCACCATTCCTTCCCCCCCTTCCCATCCCAAATCCTTATCAAACCAAGTGCTATATAGTCGTAATGACTTGGCACTTTCCCCCCTGATAGTTCCCTTCCCTTCTTTTCACCCTCCCCCTCTCCTTCCCTAGGTGGGAGTTTGCCAAGGCTGACTGGAACCTATTCACCCTCCGTGCTACTCTCACTGACCTCTCCACTCTGCATTTTCCTCGCTTCCTTCTCCTTCTTCATGACACTGTCTTCCTCGCTGCCCTCCGCTCTATTCCTCGCTCTACCTCCTGGGGCACGCAGAAGTGTGTTCCCTGGTGGAATGCTAACTGTGCTCGTGCTGTCCGATGTAAGCGTGCAGCCTGGAAGAAACACCGACGCCGGCAGACAGCTGATTCTTTTATTTTGTTTCGGAAGGAAAGTCCTGTGGCCTTAAAACCATCCATACAGCTAAACGTGAGAGTTGGAAATCTTACGTTTCCGTCATTACATTGTGGGAAGATTGCAGGTAAGTTCGTTCCAGATGTCTCACCGGTTCTTCACCTACGTGGTACTATTGCGGCGGACCCAGTGTAGGTCGCGACCGAACTGGGTTCCCCCTTTTCGACTGTTAGCTTCAGTTCTCATCTTCTCAATCCTTGCTTCTTCATAAGCCTGTTCTTGAATCTCATCCCTTAGATTTCCGCACTCCTCCTCCGACTTCCCCTATAACAATCCTTTCTCTCTTTCTTCAGTCTGCCTTGGCCCTCTGCAGTTCTATGGCAGCGGGCTCTGATGACATTCATTATGAGATGCTTAGCCATCTCCCTCCATGCGTGTCTTAGTATTTACTGAGTCTGTATAACTATATAACCAGGTTTGTGAGTCGTCGTCAGTCCTTGAGGACTGGCTCGATGCCGTTATATTACCTATTTGGAAATTCGAGTCTCTCGGGACATTACCTAAGGATTTCTGCCCTTTTGCCCTCACGAGTTGTGTCGGAAAACTCTTTGAACATATGGCCAATGTTCGTCTGATGTGGTTCTTGGAGCACTATCGCCACCTCTCCCCTTCTCAATTTGGTTTCCGCAAGTGCAGAATCACGACTGATGTCCTGGTGAATTTGAAGGTCTATATTCCTACTGCTTTTGCTGCAAAGACCTCCGTTGTTGCTGTCCTTTTTGACCTGGAAAAGGCTTACGACACCACCTGGAAATACCATATTCTGTCCCAACTTCGTTCTTTTGGCCTTTTTGGTAATCTCCCTCTCTCCCTCCAAAACTTCCTCTCTCATCGTTCCTTTAGAGTGAGGCTTGGTACCACTCTCTCTACCTTTTTTTGGCAATACGAAAGTGTACCCCAAGTTAGTGTTCTGAGCACTAATCTTTTTCTGGTTGCCCTCAATGGTCTACTTTCCTCCCTTCCGTCTGGCGTCTTTTCCACTCTCTATGTCGACGATCTTACTCTTTGCTGTCGAGGTGATGATTCGCCTCATCTTCAACGGCGGCTTCAACTTGCGATTGATGCCGTGTCGTCTTGAGCCATCGATCATGGCTTCAAGTTCTCTGCAACTAAGACTTATGCTATGACTTTTACTCGAAAGCCTGTCGTTCTTCGCTCCTCTTTGTCGCTTTATGGTCATTCCCTTGTGTACAAGGATTCCGCTAAGCTTTTGGGTTAATCTTTGACACTCGTTTGTTTTGGTCACCCCATATCTCTTACCTTCGCATTGAATGCTCTAAGGCCCTTAACCTATTTAAGGTTTTGTCCCATACATCTAGGGGAGCAGATAGGCGCACGCTCATCTCTTGTATTCCTATCTCAAACAGTCTAAAGTCGACGATTATGGTTGCCCTGCTTACTCTTCTGCCTCTCCTACTCTTTGCTGTCCTGATCCTTTGTACCATACTGAGTTGCGCCTCAGCTCTGGTGCCTTTCGTTCGACTCCTACCCTCAGCAAGATTCTCTTTCGGTTCATATTACCAATATTTCTCCTCGTGTTATTCCGTCCTTCCTCCCGTGGAAGGTCCCCCCCCTTCCTAAATATTGTAAATCCTTGACCCACATCACTAAAGCTTTTACCCCTCCTACAGTTCTGAAACGCTTTTTCCTTGAACATTTTTCATCACACTCCAGCTCCATTTCCATCTTCACCGATGGATCTAAGCCTGCAGACGGTGTAGGCTACTTTGTTGTTTTTCCTGACCACACCTATATGTGTCGCCTACCTCCGGAGATTAACATTTTCACAGCAGGACTTTAAGCTATTCTCTATGTTCTTCGTCTCCTGCTTTCTCGCTGTCAATCCTCCTTTGTGGTTGTAATTATCTCTCGCAGTGCCCTCATGGCTCTAGAGTCCTTTAATCCAGTTCATCTGGTGGTAGTCGACTACTTTCTGTAGTCGAGATTCAACATTTTCTGTTTCTTATCTCCAGTAGATTTAAGACAGTTGAGTTTTGTTGGGTTCCCAGACATATTGGTGTCTCTTTAAATGAGCGTGAGGATACTGCCGCTAAGGAAGCTATCCATACTTGTCCCATCTCCTGAAAAGGTATTCCTTATTCTGACTTTTACCTGTTATTTATTCCTCCATCCTTGCCTGTTGGCAGGGTTGTTGGTCTTATGTGACTAGTAACAAACTGCATGCTCTTATGAGTAGTGTGTCCCTGTGGCCCTCCTTCTACCACAGTAACCGGCGGTGGGAAACGACTCTGGCAAGATTGCGTATTGGCCATACGCGTTTAACCCATGGACACTTAATGGAGCGCAGCCCTGCTCCTTATTTTCCAAACTACATTGTTCCTCTTACAATTGTGCATATCCTTGTTGAATGTCCTGACTGCCAGGATGAGCATGTTTCTTACTTTTCGACCATCCCTCACGGTCACTTATCTCTCGATAGAATTCTTGGTGAATCGGATACTTTTAATACCGTTCGCCTTATGCGTTTCTGTTCTCATATTGGCATCCTTAGTGATATTTAGTACGCTCTGATTATTCCGCACATTTGATGGCACTACATAGCCTTTCCAGTATGGTGCCTTCTTTGATAATTACTTAACAGTTCCTGTTCTTGGACAGTAGTTCAGTCCAAGGTCAGACACTGTTTCAAGGTCCATACAGAACATTCTACACCACACAATCATACCTTGATATCTTAACAGTTTATGTCTACTTCTTAGTACAGGATATTAGTCTACAGCCTCAACCTTTCTTTTGACCGGGCCGACTTATCCTTGGGCCGATAATATACACAATATATAGCTCAGCTTAGCTATGCCAAATTCAGGCAGGGTGAAGGTTTATATTAGCCTTCTATAATCTCTCAAAACGGTTGTTTAATCTATTGAGAGGGTCCTGCCAGGTGTCAGAGTACACCACAATGCCATCTATATTCACTGCACAACCAACTGTTCCTTGTATTTGGGTTATCTCCCTCTGAAAACAATTCCCGCTATTTTTCAAACCGAAAATGGCAGTCAGTGGATGGACTCTATCATCCATTGGACTCTATCACCATCATTGATTCATTGTGGTGATGAAGGATAGAGTCAATCATTATCATGCTGGACTCTATCAATACTTTGTATTGATAGAGTCCATCGTGGGTTACGAAAGCAAAGATACTTTTCAGAATTTTTGAATGGACCGGCATTCATCACATTGTATGTGTTTGTTTGGTATGTGCGTTAAAGTACTTATAGATAAGCACTACCACCAGTATAGGTGTATGGAGAAGTTTTCATGGGACCGTAGGCAGGGTGAGTGTAATATAATACTGTCTGTGATCAAGACTTGGTGGGCTGTGACTGGCTAGGCCGACCCCATCAGTTTCTCTCTCGCTGGGGGTCGGCCAGGACATCAACGCGGCTTTTCACTACAACTTTTTTATCTCTGTCTCATTCACTATGTCTCTCCCTCTCTATCTCTCTACCACTCTGCCTTTCTCTCCTTGTATCTGTCTGTCTACGTCCATCTCTCAATCTCTTTCTTTGTATCTCTTCCCCTCTGTCTCTCTACTACTCTGTATCTGTCTGTCTGTCCATCTCTGTCTTTTTCACTGTGTTTCACTATGTCTGTCTACCACGCTGTCTGTATCTGTCCATCTCTTTCACTGAGTCTCTCCCCCCCTCTGTTTCTCTACCACTCTGTCTTTCTGTCAATCTCTCTTTATATGTCTTTCTTTGTATATCTACCTCTTTCTTTTAAACTAAGACTAGGGGTTCATAAGGGCTGTCAAATGACGTATTTAGTGAAACTGAAAGCAAGAGCTGTTATCATACCTCAGCTCATCTGATGCCTGTCACCTGTCGCTCACCTTGGCCTAGTGTTATGGAGGTTACAATTAAACAGTGGAAGCGAATGCTACTGATCCTGTAACCCCACGCCACGGGTCTTCGCTTCCTCTACTGGGGTACCATTTACCACACCCAGGGAACTCTCCAAGTCATGCCTCAAGTCCGGTCGCCACTACCTGACCTTGGTTAGACCCAAGAAGGAGAGGAGAAGGCCCAGCGCACATCCTGCAATGTGCTACACCCCCACCATGTCTGCCCACCCTTACATGCAAAGTTTTGCCGGTCCTCCGGCCGTTACCACAGTTCTCAGCTTTGTTTCTTTGTCGGCAGCTTGGTAATCCTCTTTGCGTCCCAGCACCGCTTTTATTTCAAATGTACTACTGTGTTGCCAGCCAAGGGTCTCTTTTCTATTTAATGTCAGTACTAGTGTGGTGCAAACTAATAACATTTATTTACAACGCTCAATGAGATGGAGAAGACACATAAAAGCAATGATAAAATAATAAAGTTTACTTAAGAGCAAACTACAAACACGTGAGAAATATATACATCAATATTAATGTAAACATATGATGGTGACAGCAGCGCTCCTCTGGTGGCCGCCGGCAACTCGCATTAACTGGGCAAGGGATCTTTGGCCCCTCACTAGGGGGTGACTCCGTCAGTGTAGATCCACAGTCCTCCCGACTCCGCCACTCGCTAACTTCGCCAGGCAGTAGATAACATATGCATGCTGCCCTACAGCCTAATCTTCTTCTATAATACCCCCTCACTGTCTGGCTCGTTGTCGCCGTGAGGGGGCTTGGTGGGCAGCTGCTGGAGTGTGATGCTCCGTAGGTCAGTCCTCTGTCCTTTTGCAGCCTTATGCTCCTGCTGCTGCCTTTACCAATTTTGCCAGGCCCCTTTTCCTTTTACTCGTGTTTCATTTTTCTCCCCCCTCTTCTCCTATCAAATTGTTATTTCCTGCCGACCTTTTGCCTGTTTTGATTATTCTTTCGACCTTCTGTTGTTTTGACGCTCAGGTGTTTGAGGAGGCATACTCTTGCACCCGTAGAACTGTAGTCAATCCTCCTTTCATCACTGAACCCGCTCTCGATGGACTCGCAGTTCTTAAGGTGGCGTTTGTGGGGCGTATACTCACGACGCACCCCTGGGGGGCCCCGGCAAGATCGGCGATAGCTTCTTGTTGGGTGTCCTGCCTCTAATTGTGACTCCATGGTGGGTGTGGGGGCACATTCGTGAATGAAAGTTTTTCCTCGTTTTCATGGGTGATAATGTTTCCCTTGTATTTTCTCAGGCTCGTGGGGTGGGCGACCAAGCCCCCGAGTCGGACTGTGTTGGAAGACCAGGCCCTGTAGCCCCTGCTGCATTGGGCCCCGACGACCTGACTACTCCCCTCCCTTTTCTGGGGTAGGGTCGATTCCCCAGCCCCCAGTGGTGACCTCCTCGTCCCCTGGCACGGCTCCGTCTCTCATTGTGACTACTGCACCTTTTACCCCCATGACCTCCGGGGGTTCTCAACGCCGTTCCTGCCACGGCCGCACGATCCCTTCCCGTAATACTACTTATAACGCCTTGTTTAGTCCCGCTACGTGGGCTAAATACTTTGATCTCCACCATCTGGATTCTACTCCTCCTGACGATTTCTCTCTCCACAAACACCTTGTTGATTCAGTAGATGCCTCTGTTACTTTTAACTCCACCAGTTACGGTACGCATGTCGTCGCTGCTCCTTCTCAGGATGCGGCTACTCGCTTAGCCGCTTTGTCCTGCATTGGAGAGACCTCCGTTCGGGTCTCCAAGAACGCTCGGTTAAATGCCAGTGTTGGCACTGTTCTCCTCCCGCACCATGTTGCAACTGGTGTTCAGGACCTCAACGATTGCCATGAGGATATTAAACATATCCTCGAAGCCCAAGGCCATTCTGACCTCCAGGTGGACATGTTTACTCGATTCCCTCGTGGTTATCGCCGTCAGCCCCTTTGAGTTGTAAAAATCACCTTTGATAGTAGGACCCTTCCGCCCTCTATTATTCTTGCTGGTGCCAGATGCTCCGTTCAGGAGTACATTCCCTCTCCTAGACTATGCAATAAGTGTTGGAAGTTCGGGCACGGTGTCCTCAAATGCACCAGTACTGTGTATCTGTGCCCCATGTGTGGGACAATAGTCATTTTAAGTCCAAGTGCACTTCTCCCCAGGCTCGCTGCCTCAATTGCGGTGAAGCCCACCCTACCTTCTCACGCTCATGTATGCACTACAAACTCGAGGAAGCCGTCCTCAACTTGAAGCACCGTGATCGTCTGTCTTTTCCTGAAGCGAGACGCCAAGTTCGTCGTCTCGCCCCTTTCGCGGGCGTCTCCTGCGCTCGCGTGTTGCGTTCTACCTCTCCTCGTCCTTCCCGTCTTCCTCAGTCTCACAACCGTTTCCAGGCCTTAAACCCGACCACACCCACCACCACCTCCTTCCCTATTTCTTTGCCTCCTGTCCCGGATGGTCTCCCTCCCGGTTCTCCGTCTGGGATTTCCCCCCTTCCTACCCAGTCCGCCATATCTCCTTTGTCTTCTTTCCCATCTCCCCCCACTCTTTCTTCCCGACCCTCTCCCCAGTCTCTTGACCCTCCACGCCACCTGTCTGTCCAGGCTGATATCCATCATCCTCCCAGCAATCTTCGTGTTGTTTGCTCTCGTTCCTCATCTCCTGCTGAGACCATTGAGTCTGTCGCCCGGTACGTTGTTACTGGAACGCCTGTCTCTTTGAGCCAGAAACGTAAGCCTGGCTCCTCTCCTTCTTCCTCTCCGGCGGGTAAGAAGGTTTCGCTTTCTTCCTCGCCCCCTCCCTCTGACTCTGTCACTACATCCCCTCCCATTTCAGTTGTCAAACCCCCTGTCTCTGATATGGAGGTTTCTTCCGCCCCGATTCCCTCACTGTTGCTGCCCTTCCTGAGGTGCACTCCCTGATTTCTGCCCCCCCTCCTCCAACTGTCCTTGCCTGCCCCTCTCAGTTGTCCCATCCTCCTCCGGACCCCGTCAGTCCGCCTCTGGTCTGTTCTCTCGCTCCCTTCCCTCTCTCCTTACTAAGTTTACCCATGCCCCCTAACCCTGATTTTCCCGACCCTGCTCCTGATCCAGACCCTGATCCTGACCCTGCTCCTGACCCTGATCCTGCGATCCTTTAGTAAACTGTGTTCCTCTTTCCCTTAATTTCTTTCTTGTTCTCTGTTACTGTCCTTTCCCTTTGATAATGTCTATTCTTCAGTGGAATATTCGGGGATTTTATGCCAACTTCCATGAACTCCAACTTCTAATTACACAGTTTACACCACTTTGTGTTTGTCTCCAGGAACCAATGCTTGGTGCTCGTCCTGGTTACTTTCGTGGTTATTCCTTTCTTTCTCCCCCCCCCCCCCTCCAGCTCTTGCTGGGGCCCATAACTCTACTGCTCTCTTAATTCGTTCTGATATTCCCTTTGTCCCCCTACTTCTTCCGTCCCCTATCCATTGTTCTGCTGCCCATGTTTTTGTGGGTAAATGTTATAGAGTCTGTTCCATTTATCTCCCTCCAAATGTCCCTCTTTCCCTTCCTGATCTTAAGCACCTCCTGGACTCCTTGCCACAGCCGGTGCTCCTTTTGGGTGATTTCAACTGTCGATATTCCCTCTGGGGTGATGTTCTGACAAACACCCGAGGCCGTCTTCTCGAATCGTTCGTCCTCGCTTCATCTCTATCTCATCTGAATTCAGGTGAGCCCACTCATGTGGACTCTCGAACTCGCACCCTTTCATGTCTTGATCTTTCTCTCTGCTCGTCGTCCCTCTACTTAGATTTCACGTGGCAGGTTCTTGATGACCTCCATAGCAGTGATCATTTCCCCATCCTCGTTTCTTTTTTCTCTTTCCACCCTCCTCTTTCCTTCCCTAGGTGGCAGTTTGCCAAGGCTGACTGGTGCCTATTCACCCTCCGTGTTACTTTCTCTGACCTCTCCTCTCTGCCTCTTCCTCATGCCCTCCTCCTTTTTTTATGACACTGTCTTCAACGCTGCCCTCAACTCTATCCCTCGCTCTTCCTCCTGGGGCACACGGAAGTGTGTTCCCTGGTGGAATGCGGACTGTGCTCGGGCCGTCCGCTGTAAGCGTGCAGCCTGGTAAAAACACCGCCACCGGCAGACGGCTGAATCTTTTATTCTGTTTCGGAAGGCAAGTGAGGTGGCCCATAGGACCATCCGTACTGCTAAACGTGAGAGTTGGAGATCTTATGTTTCCACCATTACGTCCGATACTCCTCTACTGCAGATCTGGAAGAAGATCCGCAAGATTGCGGGCAAGTTCGTTCCAGATGTCTCGCCTGTTCTCCACCTACGTGGGACTCTTGTGGCGGATCCAGTGAAGGTCGCGGCCGAACTGGGTTCCCACTTTTCTTCTGTTAGCTCTGGTTCTCATCTTCCTCAATCCTTCCTTCTTCGTAAGCCTGTTCTTGAACCTTCTCCTTTAGATTTCCACACTCTTCTCCACGTTCCCTGTAACGATCCTTTCTCTCTTTCTGAACTTCGGTCTGCCCTGGCCCTCTGTGGATCTACGGCAGCGGGCTCGGATGACGTTCATTATGAGATGCTTCACCATCTCCCTTCGTGCATGTTTCAGTATTTACTGAATCTGTATAACCAGGTCTGAGAGTCGTCGTCTGTCCCTGAGGACTGGCTCGATGCCGTTGTACTCCCTATTCGGAAACCAGGGTCTCTCGGTACGTCCCCTAAGGACTTCTGCCCTATTGCTCTCACGAGTTGTGTTTGCAAGCTGTTTGAGCGTATGGTAAATGACCGTCTGATGTAGTTCTTGGAACACCATCACCACCTCTCTCCTTCTCAATTTGGTTTTCGCAAGTGCCGCAGCACGACTGATGTCCTGGTGAACTTGGAGGTCTATATTCGTACTGCTTTTGCTGCGAAGACCTCCGTTGTTGCTGTCCTTTTTGACCTGGAAAAGGCTTATGACACGACTTGGAGATACCATATTCTGTCCCAACTTCGTTCCTTTGGCCTTCGTGGTAATCTCCCTCTCTTCCTTCAAAGCTTTCTCTCTCGTCGTACCTTTCGAGTCAGGCTTGGTGACACTCTCTCTGCCTCTTTTCGGCAGTATGAAGGTGTGCCCAAAGGTAGTGTTCTGAGTACTACTCTTTTTCTGGTTGCCCTCAATGGTCTCCTTTCCTCCCTTCCTTCTGGCATCTTCTCCGCTCTTTATGTTGATGATCTTACTCTTTGCTGTTGAGGTGATGATTCGCCTCTCCTTCAACGGCGGCTTCAACTTGCGATTGATGCCGTGTCATCTTGGACCACCGATCATGGCTTCAAGTTCTCTACTACTAAGACTTGTGCCATGACTTTTACTCGGAAGCGGGTCGTTCTTCGTCCCTCTTTGTCACTTTATGGTCATCCCCTTGAGTACAAAGATTCCACGAAGCTTTTGGGGTTATTCTTTGACACTCGTTTGCCTTGGTCGCCCCATGTCTCTTACCTCCGTGTTGAATGCTCTAAGGCCCTTAACCTACTTAAGGTTTTGTCCCATACTTCTTGGGGAGCGGATAGGCGCACACTCCTCTATTTGCATTCCTCTCTCGTCCTGTCTTAGGGAGCATCTCCCCGGAATTATGAGAGTTGTTTAGGGTATTCATAATTTATTATCCTGATACATGTGAAAGGTGCTGCACCTAGGCAAGTTTCAGCATCTCAGCCTAAATAGAGAAGGAGAAAAAAAAAAAAAAAAATTTCACCAATGTTCAATTGCTTTCACAGCCCACAATTGTGAACCAAAATCATTTCTACGACACTCGCTATGACCTTACTATATAATAAAGATTTGGTAGTATGATCTTTATCCCAGATGTATTTAGTGCAATAATACAGATTTTTAAAAGTTCCCCAAAAACGTATGCAACAAAATGAAGTGTATCATTATTTATAAAATCAATAAATCTACGTAGATAAGAAAAACTACTTCAGTTTTTAGAGGCATAAACTCTACATATAATGTGCAAGTTTCATGTAAATTGAATAATAAATAAAGACTTTGAAGGCAGATCTAGTTGTAAAAGTTGGAGTTGCGTAGCGCGCGCAACAAGTTACTCTACTTGCGGTCACTCTTGACTGGTGATTTACGCATTGCGGCCAGCTCGTATGGAGAGCTCGCATGCATCTAGCTGTCAATGCTTTTCTCTTGTTCGTTTGGTAAGTCATATTGCAGTACAAATAGCAAAAATAGCATTTTCTGGGAGATATTGTGAGAGCGCGTCAGCATACATCCTCTCTCCATGAGAGACACACAGTCACTGAGGGGCACCACCCTCTCTCTCACACGATAGTGTTGCCATTGTGTGAGTTTATATTCATTTTATGCATAACATGTTATTTTCAACGCTATTACGAAAAATAAGACATCTACAACGTAAGATACAATACCCCGCGGCGTACTCACGCCGCGAAGACCAGATTCACGAAAGTTGCAGCGGGAAATTTGACTCTAATTACGTTATTTTTCAAGATATCATTAAACGGTTTGGACCACCGTGTTGCCAGAACGTTGTAATATTTTTCGTAATTTTTCGTAAATATTCAATTTTTCATCGGATTTTCGGGTACCATGGCCCCTTAGCTCGAATATGGTTGCCCTGCATACTCTTCTGCTTCTCCTTCTACTCTTCGCCGTGTTGATCCTTTGCACCATTCTGGGTTGCGCCTCAGCTCTGGTGCTTTTCGTTCAACTCCTACCCTCAGCTTGTACGCTGACACTGACTTTCTGTCTCTCCAGGATCGCCGTGATCACTTCAGTCTTCGCTATCTTGCGCGGTCCTTACAGCATCCTCACTCTCGCCTCTATCGTGCTTTGACTTTTACCCCTCCTTTAGTTCATGTTCCTCTTCACCACCTTCCTCTTTCTGTCCATTTGTCTCGCTTACAAGATTCTCTTTCGGTTCGTCTTACTAATGTTTCTCCTCGTATTGTTCCCTTCTTGCCCCCATGGAGGGTCTCCCTTCCCAAATTTTGTACTTCTCTGACCCGCATCACTAAAGCTTTTACCCCTCCTACAGTTCTGAAACGCCTCTTCCTTGAGCACTTTTCTTCTACTACTCCGTTCCCGTCTTCACCGATGGGTCGAAGTCTGCTGACGGTGTGGGCTACTCTGTTGCTTTTCCTGACCACACTTATATGTGTCGCCTTCCTCCTGAGGCTAGCATCTTCACAGCAGAACTCTATGCTATTCTCTATGCTCTTTGTCTCCTGCTTTCCCGGAGGCAATCCTCCTTCGTGGTAGTAGTTGACTCTCGTAGTGCCCTCATGGCTTTAGGGTCCTTTAATCCAGTCCACCCTGTGGTCATCGAGATTCAACATTGGCTGTTTCTTATCTCCAGTAAATTTAAATCAGTTGCGTTTTGCTGGGTTCCCAGCCATGTTGGTGTCTCTTTAAATGAGCGTGCGAATGCTGCCGCTAAGGACACTATCCGCACTTGTCCCATCTCCCATAAAGGTGTTCCTTATTCTGACTTTTACCCAGTTACTCATGCCTCCATCCTTGCCCGATGGCAGAGTTGTTGGTCTTCTGTTCTTGGTAACAAACTGCGTACTCTTAAGAGTTGTGTGTCCCAGTGGCCTTCCTCCTGCCACCGTTACCGGCGGTGGGAAACGGCTCTGGCTAGGTTACGTATTGGCCATACCCGTTTAACTCACGGTCACTTGATGGAGCGCCGCCCTGCTCCTTATTGTCCGAATTGCATTGTCCCTCTTACGGTCGTACATGTCCTTGTTGAATGTCCTGACTTCCAGGACGAGCGTGTGTCTTGTTTTCCGACTGTCCCCCGCGGTCACTTGTCCCTTGGTAGAATTCTTGGCGACTCTGATACTTTTGATATCGTTCGCCTTATGCGTTTTTGTTCTCGTATTGGCATCCTTGGTGATATTTAGTGCCCTCTGATTATCCCGCATTTTGATGGTGCTACATAGCCTTCCCGGTTTGGTGCCTTCTATTGATAATTACTTACTTACTTCTTCTATAATATCTAGAAACACTTTAGCAAGTACTTACATATATCACTAGGCCTATATTGCCTAATACCAAGGGAAAATGAGAGGGAATTATGATCTACCTTAACATGTTCTGCCCTCAGATGCTTGAACTCAGATGATCGTTTTGGTCCTCGGTCCCTCACGTCGTTCCTCGGCGTTCCAGATGACTTACCAGTCCATAGGCGTCGTGTAGCTGCGTGTCTTCGCCTTGCTCACTCCTAAATTGCAGTCACTGATCGCTGGCTCATCCAGTTGTCACTGCTCACGTCATCTCTCTCAATCGCCCCTTCACCGAGACCAAGTACTTATGGATCTGGATGCAACTTCTCCCTTCTGAGTTCTCAGTGGGCGTGATCCAATCACAACTGCTCTGAGCACCTCAGAGTTCCGCTGACATCGACCCACTCACTTCTCCTGCCGTCGCCATTCCTCACTCCTGCAAGACTACCAGCTCATAGTCCTCAGTGCCCTTATTCCGCTAGAACTCGCCTCCCTCGCACTTGCCTGAAGTGTTGTAGTCTTCTGTAGTCACTATGAATGTGTCAGGCTGAGTTACTCCACTGAATGAGGGTGCTGGACCTCTGAACTCGAGAACTCAACTAGCGCACGTCCTCTCTTAACGAAGCGCCGTGAATCTCTGAGCGCCAGGCGCTCTGCAACCTCTCAGCCTTGCCTCCCAGTGACGTCACAGACCCAGGGGTGGGCACTCATTGGTCACTCTCGTCACGTGACCACAGCCAGACAATCGCCAGCCTTCTGGCATCTTCAAGTTTCTGGCGCAATCCTGGCAGGGCCATCACCATTTTGTATACACTAAGGGCGTAAGCCCCCTTGTAAGCCAAAACTAAAATAAAATTTTGATATTCGCTAGCATGTACTCTTGCTAGCAGTCACTTATATCAAACGGATCCCTGCATCTCAGGGAACCTGCAGAGTGTATAGATATGACTCTTCTCGATGGATAAGGGAAAGATAATGGAGAGGGCACCATAACAAGCTTGCTCCTAGAAACTAATTTATTTCATGAAAATGTACTTTGAAACTATCACATAGGGAACTATCATAAAGGAACTATCATATAAGGAACCCTGGTGAAACTGCAAGCAAGAGCTGTAATCCTACCTGAGCTAAGATGAAACCTACTCCTAGGGGAACATTTATTTCATGAAGCTGTATATATGCATCTGTAGGAATAGCCTTTATTCATTAACAACATTAGGTAACAAATCATATAAGTAACAGGATGAGCCTGTAGCCCTCAACCTACTGAGCAACCAGTTCCAGATGCGAGTCACCCTTGGAGTGAATGATCGCCGACGGAGTGAAGTTCTTGAGAAAGGAGCTTCCAGCATGAGACTATTGCGGGTTGGGAGCCTTGTGCTATGGGTGTAAACTGCTGGCAGTCCAAGGAGTTAGGCCAGGTGTGGAACTTTGAAGATGTTGACCTTGTACATTACAGTAAGACCACCAACGTCACGACGGTGTTGCAGGCTCTGATGTTCAGACCGTTCCCACCAGACTTTGTCAAAAACTAGAGTTCAGCCTTTTTGTCCGTCTCTCCACTTTGTCCAAAAGTCTAATGAATGATGGGAGGCAGGCGATCCAGGAAAGGGGTGCATACTCTAGATGAGAGCGAACTTGTGCTTCATATAAGGTTTTTGCAGCTCTTGCTGTCAAGAAGGTTTGAGATGGGCCGTAGGACTGTTAGTTTCCTGGCTGCCTTTTGAGCAAGGTTAAGCACATGACTCTTCATTGTCATTGAAGATTATGACAATGAAGTCAAATTTTCTTGGGAACTTCATTCCCAAGATGTCAGTTTCATCTATGAACTCTAGGGCTTTGTCACCCATTTGTAGGCCTGCCTGATTTGTCACGTGCAGTATAGTTAACATCATCGCTCGTGTCTTCTCATCTGGTATTATGTACTGCCATCTCCTACCACAGGTAGAAATAGCTGTAAGTTGGTGGTTGATGATTCTTGCAGCAGTGGGCATTTCTTCCTTCCTGTATGTCCTTTCCATTCTCTCTCACCCCCTCTCTCTCTGTCGTATCTGTGTCACTCCTTTCTTTGTCTGTCTCTGACTCTATCCTTCTCTTTGTCTCTCCCCTGTTTCTCTCTTCTCACTGTCTCTCCTCAGTATGTCTCTATCATTCTTTGTCACTCCTCTCTCTGTTTCTCTCCTCTGTATGTCTCTATCATTCTTTGTCACTCCTCTCTCTGTTTCTCTCCTCTCTCTGTTTCTTTCCTTTGTTTATCTCTCTCTTTCCTTCTCTCTATGTCTCTCTCTCCTTCTCTATATGTCTCGCTCTGTCTCTCTCCTTCATTGTCTCTGTCTCTCTTCTCTGTTTCTCTTTCCTCCTATATTACTCTCTCTCCTCTCTTTATCTCTCTCTCTCTCTCTCTCTCTCTCTCTCTCTCTCTCTCTCTCTCTCTCTCTCTCTCTCTCTCTCTCTCTCTCTCTCTCTCTCTCTCTCTCTCTCTCTCTCTCTCTCTCTCTCTCTCTCTCTCTCTCTCTCTCTCTCTCTCTTCTCTCTCTTCTCTCTCTCTCTCTCTCTCTCTCTCTCTCTCTCTCTCTCTCTCTCTCTCTCTCTCTCTCTCTCTCTCTCTCTCTCTCTCTCTCTCTCTCTCTCTCTCTCTCTCTCTCTCTCTCTCTCTCTCTCTCTCTCTCTCTCTCTCTCTCTCTCTCTCTCTCTCTCTCTCTCTCTCTCTTTTTCTCTCTCTCTCTCTCTCTCTCTCTCTCTCTCTCTCTCTCTCTCTCTCTCTCTCTCTCTCTCTCTCTCTCTCTCTCTCTCTCTCTCTCTCTCTCTCTCTCTCTCTCTCTCTCTCTCTCTCTCTCTCTCTCTCTCTCTCTCTCTCTCTCTCTCTCTCTCAGAGAGAGAGAGAGAGAGGGCAACGAGAAGGGGGAAGGGGTCTCTCTCTCTCTCTCTATTTGTTTCTCTCCTTCTCTCTCTACCTTTGTTTCTCTCCTCTCTCTCTGCATGTCTCTCTCTGCATCTCTCTCTCCTTTTCCCTCTTCCTTCCTTTCTCTATGAGTCTCTCTCTTAGAGTCTCTTTCTCTATGAGTCTCTCTCTGTTTCTCCCTGTCCGTCTCTCTCCAAATGCAACAGAGATAATTATATCAAATAATTCCATTAATTAATAATTAACATTAACGTTTAAAAAACCTTTGTTCTAAAACGTCATATAATAACATTAAAAAAGTTTTATCAAAACTTTATGGCCTCACGGTTTATATTCGTTTTAACAAATTTTCTAAAAATGAGATTAAAACAGTACAATTTATTTTTCAAACGTTTTGAAAACGAGAAAATGTTTGCTGGGAGGTAAGTGACTTAATTCGTGTGAGAATAAATGAGTGTGTAAATGACAGTGAATGACTGAGTGAGAGTGAGTGAGTGAGTGCAGGAGACACCAAGTTGGGAAGACAATATCAGCCTCAGTATTTCCACTTACCTAACCAATACTCTGTGGAGGCGTTACCGAAGCCGGTCTTGTAGGCCTCCCAGTCTCTCCTGAAGTTCACCGCAGGAACAACTGTTTTGTTTCTCTGGAGGAACACCGTCCATCCTCCTGAAGAACAAGTCATTGTTAGGTTCAAAATGACACATAACAGCTGAGAGCTTTCTTAAAAACGTGGCTTACATAATTACAAGGGAAAAATTTCATAATAAATTAATTTATGATGAAGTGTGATAATTTTATCTCCTCCCAATTCTAACAATTACCAGTAATTTAGACAATGTTCAATTTTCAAAATGGCACTGCTAGTGTCACCAGTGTTTCCCGTGGTGGGTGATAGTGGTGCTGCTAGTGTCACCAGTGTTTCCCATGGTGGGTGATAGTGGTGCTGCTAGTGTCACCAGTGTTTCCCGTGGTGGGTGATAGTGGTGCTGCTAGTGTCACCAGTGTTTCCCATGGTGGGTGATAGTGGTGCTGCTAGTGTCACCAGTGTTTCCCATGGTGGGTGATAGTGGTGCTGCTAGTGTCACCAGTGTTTCCCGTGGTGGGTGATAGTGGTGCTGTTAGTGTCACCAGTGTTTCCCGTGGTGGGTGATAGTGGTGCTGGTAGTGTCACCAGTGTTTCCCGTGGTGGGTGATAGTGGTGCTGCTAGTGTCACCAGTGTTTCCCGTGGTGGGTGATAGTGGTGCTGGTAGTGTCACCAGTGTTTCCTGTGGTGGGTGATAGTGGTGCTGGTAGTGTCACCAGTGTTTCCTGTGGTGGGTGATAGTGGTGCTGGTAGTGTCACCAGTGTTTCCTGTGGTGGGTGATAGTGGTGCTGGTAGTGTCACCAGTGTTTCCCACGATGGGTGATAATGGTGCTGGTAGTGTCACCAGTGTTTCCCACGGTGGGTGATAGTGGTGCTGGTAGTGTCACCAGTGTTTCCTGTGGTGGGTGATAGTGGTGCTGGTAGTGTCACCAGTGTTTCCCGTGGTGGGTGATAGTGGTGCTGCTAGTGTCACCAGTGTTTCCTGTGGTGGGTGATAGTGGTGCTGGTAGTGTCACCAGTGTTTCCCACGGTGGGTGATAGTGGTGCTGGTAGTGTCACCAGTGTTTCCCACGGTGGGTGATAGTGGTGCTGAGTGGTGTGCCACCTGTGGGGGTACCTGTCCAGGTTAGCCCAGAGGGATCCATCTCAGTGCTTGAGAGGTGTCCCGCTCGCACGGACGTAGTCCTAGAGTGATTAATGGGGTGTGTATGGATAGGTTAGGTGAGGATGTGAGCATGTCAGCATGTGTAGCATGTGTGCAGTTGAGTATGTTGAAGTAATAGTAAAGTTAAGTGTTAAAAGTGTATGTTTTGCAAGCGTAGAGTTGTAGAGGTAAGTTTGTATACTTAGAGAGAGTTAAGGGCTTCTCACTCTCATGTTGGTATCACTTATCATTAGCATGCCTAGGAGACCGGGTATAGTATGTGGAAGGTTTGGTTAGGGTTGACGAGAAGAGGGGGGAAAAAGGGGAAGCCCCGCGGCAAGTATTGAAGATGAGGCATAGGATTAACAGGGAGGGGGAGCAGGCAGCTGGGTGCCTGGCTGGTGCCTGACTGATGTGCGCGCGTGTCCTTGCTCGGTGTGTGTGCATCTAGTTGTATTTACCTGGTGTTAATAGTGGGAGGTTCACAGCTATGAGGAATGTGAGTATTTTTCCGCTATATATGAAATAACTGTGAGAAGGCTGGAGGTCCTGCCATTAGCCTGTCCCTCACCTACATCCTGGAGCATGAGGAGGAGATGAATTTTTTTTGGTGTGTACTCCTCCCTGCAGTCTCAGGTTCCCAGTATCTGCACACACACTTGACACAGAACATAATTTTCCCCCTTCTCGTTGGACATCTCGACCTAGAGTCACGAAGCTCCATGTATTTCTTCATAAGTAGGTTTGCTACGAAGGTTCCTATATGCTGGCTAAGAACGCGCCATAGGGCGATTCAGAGAAGTAAACTCACGAAGATTTCTAAGTAGTTCACTTAGGTCTCGCTAGATGTCACTAGGCTTTTAGTTTGGCCAATCAGAGAGAAGGTAACATTTTTCATTTTACAGCTGTAGCCAATGACGACGCTGGCATATTGAAGCTTATCCGTGACCACTTGCTGCTTATTTACGTAGAATTTTCTTATAAAATTAGTACATTTCGAAGTAAAACAATGTGTTTTCAGCTTGTAGAGTCAGCACCGACATTGTAGTATACAAATATGTTACATTTTTATTTACCTACGTAATTCTAAGAGATAGTGTATAGCTCCCCTTGTCGCTCCCAAGACTTGAGAAGTGATGGTATCTATATACAAATATATTTACCTAAATTTACCCAAGGGCTACTAACTATCTAGTGGCCTCGACGAGGCCAAAAAGCCGGGGGTTTGTTAAGTCCCGCCAATTGTAATAATTATATTTTCTAGCTCGATTTTGGCATGTACGACTTCAGCGGGTAGGTTGTTCCATGGGGTTTTAACCATCTGGGTTAAAAAAAAATCTGTTTTCAGTCCTACTTGAGAGAACATACTCTCCAACACTATATCTGTGATTGCCGTGTTATCAGTGACTTCATACCAAATGGTATGAGGCGCTTTGAGCTTTGTAATTACTTCATACACTCAGGAATATTGACAGATATTCTTGTCATGTACCCAGATTTTCCCAGAGGTGGCTAATAGATCACCTTACATATTTTGTTCTCTCCTGATTCCATGTATGATTGGCCGTCCTGTGAGGTGGGGATGTTGGATGAGCTTGTACCTGTTTTTTTATCTAAACTATTTATTTATTATTATTATTTATTATTTATTAATATATATACAAGATGGTACATTGTGATTGTACGGATACATAGCATAGTGATTACATTCTTGTAAAGCCACTAGTACGCGCAGCGTTTCGGGCAGGTCCTTAATCTAACAGAAAATTGTAAGTAGGTAAATACTAGCAAAATTAATAACAATGATAACAGGCACATGGCAAGAAAACAAAGGAAAAAAGATGGGAGAAATTAGTAGGTATATTAAAGCACATAAGTAGCTCAGATTGATTGCATTGACAGCTTGAATGGTACTTTAAAAATATTAAAAGGCACAATTCAGCATATTACTAGTACTGAAAAGAAGACAGCAATGATCACAATAGTAAAGTTGTTTGGATTAAGTACATAAAGATTGGGAGATTGGGTAACACTAGATACAGAGCAAATTTAAAGCACAGTATAAGAAATTATAAAGATGAAATTAGGTACTTTTTGTTTTTGTTTTGATTGAGGCAAAAGTTTGACAGCTTTTCAATTCATTAGGGAGTGAGTTCCATAGACTGGGTCCCTTTATTTGCAAAGAGTGTTTACACAGATTAAGTTTGACTCTGGGGATATCAAAGAGATATTTATTTCTGGTGTGGTGATAATGAGTCCTATTACATCTGTCCAGGGAGAGTTTCAGAGCATGGACTATATGGGCCTTCATACAGAATAGGGAAGCAGCACATTGCTGTGTATACCTAAGCATGTTAAAAAAATACATTGTTTGAGAGGAGTCTTGTAGAAACTGGTAAGAGTAGTTATAATATAATGTTTCCATGATTCAGTGCTTACCTCTTGTGAAAATAGTGAAGTTGTTGTTTAGTCAGAGTTGATTTGTTTTTTGGTATTGAGGCACGTATTTTCTCCCCTGGTTCCATGTATGCCTAACCATCCTGTGAGATGGGAGTATTAGATGAACTTATAGCTAGTTTTTTATCTACACTGTGTAATCTTCCATATAGAATAGGGTAGCAGCACATTGCTGTGTATACCTAAGCGTGTTAATACAAAAATATCAGTAATAAAGATTTTAAATTACAGTTTGTGTTATTACCAATATTATTCTTATTAAATCATGTAAGCCATGGATCATTAAGATCTCAAGTTGATATGTAATAGTCATATTTATTTTGAATCATTCATTAAATTGTGCATTATGTCTCAATATTTTACTTCTTTGGATATACTGTATAGTACAAAAAGATAGGATAAAAATAAACCAGTAATATTTCTTTCATTATATTTTTTATTTAAATAACTGCATCGATATTTTTACAGCTGACAGGATTTGTTTTGCACAGGCGCATTATTTGTTTAAAAAAATTTGGTTTATTGTTACACTCAATGGTGCTACATAGCCTTCCCAGCTTGGTGCCTTCTTTTGATAATTACTTACTGATTGTTACACAGCCAAATTGTGTAACAGGAAGAGGTCTTGGACACAAATTTGTTCCATACTAAATGTAGAGGAATCAGCTGAGCATTCCTCAAATAAAATAGGCTGCCTCAGCTTATAAGGTAAATAAAATAAACATTCCTCAAATAAGTAGCTGCCTCACCTCACTGCATTACTGCTTCATAGCCTCCCTGGCATGGTGCCCTCTTTTGATAATTACACCCAAGCTGTGTAACAGGAAGAGGTCTTGAACCCCTACTTCCTTTTCTCTTTTTTAATAGTCCATATAGTCATAATTATAGGTTTAAGTATTCAGTGAGAAAAGTTTTTGAAGTTTTTACCCTTACCTAACATTATTTGGGCAGCATATTTTTATTTTATATTTCACCTAGATTTAATTTCAAAATAAAACCAAACAAAATAAATTAAAGATAAGGGGTGTACCTTAGCTATACATACCCATCTAAACTTATTACTAGGTGAACTTGATGATAGTAAATGCTCCCATCAGGCAGGGTCATCACCTTCTCTCATATTTCATGTTCACCAGTGTTTATTTACTTAATAACTACTGGTATAATATCTTACTATTATAAAACTAATTTTACTCTCATAAAAGACATATTTACTTCAAGTTTCAAGCAGAGAATGCATATATAACTAACTCGAAGGACTCCTCTTCACGAGATTCGCCAACTAATAATCTTTTGTTTATATTAAAATCTTAAAATCGATCCCAGTGTTGTGTAGTAGAGAAAAATTGAGCTATATCCAGATTACGTAAGGTTACGAGTGGTCGACAGCACACTTAGCTGACAGACCAAACTTACGAAGGTTTTTCTTCTTAGTGTGGCTACCTGAATACCGACGTAGCCGCTACGAAGGCGCTAAGAAGAAAAACATTCGTAAATATCTTCGTGAATCTGGCCCCTGTTCCACTTTTCTTAATATCCCCTTTCCAGTCGTTTAACTACTCACAGCAGGAGGGAAGATGATGCCTGTTACCCCAAAATCGTTTCAAGTCAAATGAGGACCAGAGACATTACATCTACACTAACCAGAGGACATGTTGGTAGTGACCTGTTTGGACTAAAGACCTCACTCTTACCCACACCATCACCCCAACATCCTGCAACACCCTCTTTCTCCTCCTCCGTCACCTGTCGGTCATCAATCACTTGTCAATTCCTTATTACCTTTCCTCCATCTACCTGTCAGGTAGTTCACCATGAGCCTTTATTCAGTGCACACCATAGCATACTACATCATGGAAAGATGAACTTTAACAGCCTGTATGAGGTGCGATATCCTCTACGTCCCTTCACCAAATCAGTGCTGTTGTCTGGAATGTGAAAAATGTGCCAAGCCTGCACTAGATCATTACGACGTCAAGTGTACATGATGTAAGAAGATCTTTTACAACAATTGTAAGTATGTCACTATAATTCTCACAGTTCCTTTATTGCAAGGCTATTTGCATAGGTCCTTATATTGTGCAAACTAAACACTCTTATAGTGAGAGATTATTTAATTAGAAAGGCTGTTACATACCTCACTATTAAATATATGTTTTGTTAATTTCAGTTTACAACTCAGTCGCTCGCCCCTACTGTTTACCCTCACATCGAGATGTTAGGCGACGGAATGAAGTAACACACAAACATAAGCTCAATTTACTACTTCCACCTATGTTATATTTTCATCAAACACATGCAAACTCTCACTTAATATTTCCCTTCTATACCTATGTTGAATAACGCTATTTCCATTTCTTTCCTTACCATAATAGCAGAGGATGACAGACAGATGTTGCTGACTCATTAACCCATCTGCTCAACACTCGGTTAAGGTCTCCTAGTCACACATCCGTTCAACCCACTTATCAGCTCATAAGTAAGGTAATAGTATATTATTTTAGTTTTATATCTTATGAATATTAATTCTCATCTTCTAGTCTATTCCATCACCTTCTTAATTTATATATGTATATGTTATGTTTTCTTTCTCCACACCACTATCAAGTCTATACATAGATACCGCACCACTATGCATAGACTTGATATCTACCAGCGAGAACAGTAACAACACCAGCAGTGGAGAAGAGAGTAGCGGAAGTATGGATGACCATGCATCGTTATCGCTGACGTCTGACAGCACAGATAAGAAGATTATACCTCGAGATGAGTCACAGTCCACAGCTCGAGGAGGGAAAGGTTTACCTACAACTACATACAAACATCCATCATCTTCACCCTCTTCTCTACCACCAAGCAGTAGCAGTTGTAGGGGCAGCAGCAGCAGCAACAGCAGCAGTGACATTAACAATGAGGGAAGCCTTCTTAATGAGACCTTGACTCATTAACGCTGTCATCTGACACTGAAGATGCTGTTGACGGAGCACTCTCCCCTGTTCGTGGAGGGGGGCCAACACCCCCCACCCCACACATCCCCAGCTCTCCTTCTCCTCCTCCGTCCCCACGAGAAATACAACCTCAAGTCATAGACAGAATTGATAATTATAACCGAGGCAATGTTTGGTTTTCTTTCTCTATACCAGCATACGCTAATACTTTCCCTGGGGGGTATTTAAGACAATACAGACAATTTTTCATTGATGAGATTCGTAGCCATCTCTCAAATCACCCTTCTCTACTAATTTACCCTGACATCACACTGATTGTGCACCATTTAAATATACATGAAGACGAGGAAAAAAAATTTGCTAAACCCAATCAATAATGTTGGATTTCCAATATGGGGAGAGGCATGAACAGTTATTCAAGAGGAGGCAAACACACTTATAGATTTCTGGGTGGATGAATTAGTCGAGAAAATAGAGTTGTATCTGGAACAGAAGGAAGGACCTAATGTCCTGGTTGAGTGTCTTACAGGTTTTTACATCAACTGCACTCAAATCGAACACCCTGTAAGGTTAGGTTCATATATTGACTATCCTGAAGGTTTGCATGGAAAGCAGTTTGTTTTCAATCCAAACAGTGAAGCTGATGTCTGTCTTATGCAATGTGTTGCTGTATATAAATGCTTAGCTAAGGGTATGCATCCAGATAATATTCGTGCTAGATCTGTGAATGTTAGTTGGTGTCTCAGGCACATTAATTGGCCAGCAGATGTTAATTCTGCACTAACATTTGAGGATATCACTAAAGTAGAAAAAATAAATAAAGTAAGAATCTTTGTATATTCACTGGAAAGAGATAAAAATACAAGACGACACTATATCACACTAGCTAGGAAAGGAAGAGGTGAGTATAAGGACATTATTTCGTTGTTGATGTTGGAAACTCAGCATCTAGTATTGATAAAAGATTTTAGCCAGTATGTACGCAATATGCGCAGCAATCCAGATCTTATCCCATCTCACCACAGCTTTTGTCATTGTTGTTTGATATCACTACCTCCTACACATATGCTAGCTCATGGGGGGTCAATCTAGCTCATGGGGGGTCATTGTCAATCACTTTGTAACCACACTAGAAGCGTCATGGGCCAGAATCAAGAGGGGGGGCTAGTATCCTATGCACTTCACATGTCCCCACAACAACAAACTTTATTTGAGACAAAAACGGTCTGTGAGCTCTGTGATTAACCTTTTAACGGGGAAGTTGCATTCAAAGTCAGACATCATGATCACACAATAAGACCTCACAATTATAAAGCCACTTACTGTGATAGATGCAGTTTACAATGTATAAATTCTCATAAGTTCCTTTTCAACTTTTTCACATAACGCTTTCTATGATTTAGGGGTGATCCTAAACGAGATGAAGGACCGACTTGAGATGAAAGTAGATGTACTAGCTCGGGATGGTTTCAAGCTTATGAAAGTCGACGTGAACAAGTTACGATTTTTGGACAGTTTAGCCTTTCTCAATGGTTCACTAGGAAGAATAATTACAGATCCTATTGATAATGGGAAACTACCGCCTTCACACCCCTCTGTGGTGTCGTCTTGTCATGGTGAGGAGCTCACATACACCTCCCTAGGACCGGTGAGGGTTGCCTTTGCCCCTCTCCTGCCCCATTTTGGGTGTTGTACGTGTGGGTGGCCACAATGTGGGGACCTTGTGAATCATTAGACTGCCCGCTGGAAGGGATACCCATGAGGGGCTGCCCTGAGTGAATGTCTGGGTGTCCAGGCTGGGACAATAAGGGGAATAAGGTTTTTGCACCAGTGTGGGAGAATGGACGATGCAGTAGAACTCCCTTGTTAAAAAGGGAGGAGCACTGCTATGGATGACACACCCCTTCCTGCACTGGCCTGTGCTTGGCCTCCCTGGTAGGTGATATTCCTTGGTTCCAGGACACAGAATGTTTCAATTGATTGCTTTGTGGATGACGACACGACCTCTCTTACACAGGCCCATGGGGTGGGTGATCAGGCCCCTGAGTCAGACTGTGATGGAAGACCTGGTTCTGTAGCCCCAGCTACATTGGGCTCAGACCAGACTTCTCCCCCCCCCCACCACCAACTCTCCTCCCTCCTCTGTGGTAGGGTCGAGCCCCAAGTCCCCAGTGGTGACCACCTCGTCCCCTGGTGCGACTCCATCTCTCATTGTAACTACTGTGCCTTTTAACCCCTCTCTATCTCTCTAGGGGTTCTCGCTGCCGTTCCCGCCACAGCCGCTCTTGCACACTTCTTTCCCATACTAATTTGTACTACACCTTATTTGGTCCTGCTACGTGGACTAAATACTTTGACCTCCATTATTTGGATTCTACTCCTCCCGACGATTTCTCTCTCCATAGGCACCTTGTTGATTCGGTAGATGCCTCTGTTACTTTTAACCCCACCCGTCTTGGTACGCATGTCATTGCTGCTCCTTATCAGGATGCAGCTACCCGCTAAGCCACATTATCCTGTATTGGGGAGACCCCTGTTCGGGTCTCCAAGAATGTTCGGTTAAATGCCAATGTTGGTACTGTTCTCCTCCCACACCATGTAGCAACCAGTATTAGGGACTACAAGAACCGCCACGAGGATATTAAGCATATCCTCGAAGCCCAAGGCCATTCTGTTCTCCAGGTGGACATGTTCACTCGACCCCCTCGTGGTCGTCACCGTCAGCCTCTTCGAGTTGTGAAAATTACCTTTGATAGTAGAACCCTTCTGCCCTTTGTTATTCTTGCTGGTGCCAGGTGCTCCATTCAGGAGTACATTCCCTCTCCTCAGCTTTGTAATAAGCGCTGGAAGCTCGGGCATTGTACCCTCAGATACTCCAGTACTGTCTCTCTATGCCATATGTGTGGGGACGAAGGTCACTCCAAGTCGGAGTGCTCTTCTCCCCAGATTTGCTGCCTTAATTGCGGTGAGGCCCACCCTACCTTCTCCCAAGCAGGTATCCACTACAAGCTTGAGACAGCTGTCCTCAACTTGAAACACTGGGATCGTTTATCTTTTCCTGAGGTGAGATGCCAGGTTTGCCATCTTCCCCTTTTCGCTGGTGTATCTTATGCTCGCGCGTTGCATTCTTCCTCTCCTCGTCCTTCCCTCCTTCTTCAGTCTCACAAACGTTGCCAGGCCTTAGACCTAGACACGCCCACCGCCTCCTCCTCTGTTCCTTTACGTTCTGTTCCAGGAAGGTTCCCCTTCCTGGTTCTCCATCTGGAGTTTCCCATCTTCCTTCCCAGTCTGCCATGTCTTCTTTCCCATCTCCCTCCGATCCTCCTTTCCATTCTTCTCCCCTGTCTCTTAGAGCTCCACGCCACCTGTTTGTACAGGTTGTTGTCCATCATCCTCCCAGCAATCTTCGTGTTGTTTGCTCCCGTTCTTCTTCTCCTGTTGAGATGCTTGAGTCTGTCGCCCAGTACGTTGTTGCTGGAACACCTGTCTCTTAGAGTCAGAAACGTAAGCGTGGCTCCTCTCCTTCCTCCTTCCCGGCGGGTAAGACGCATCGCTTTCCTCCTCGCCCCCACCTCTGAATGTGGAAGTGCATTCCCTGGTGGAATGGAATCACTCCGTCCCCTCCCATTTTGGCGGTAGGGCCCCCTATCCCTGCTGTGGGGGGGGGGGGGTTCTTTAGCCCCCGATTCCCTCTCGGTTGCTGCCCTTACTGTGGTGCGCTGCCCCTCCTCCTCCTGTTGTCCTCTACCGGCCCTCTCGGTTGTCTCCTCCACCTCCTCCTCCAGGCCCTGCCCGTCCGCCTCTGGTCTGTCCTCCCACTCCCTTCCTTCCATCTTTACTCAGTTTACCCATGACCCCTAACCTTGACTTCGGTGACCCTGATCCTGATCCTGGGCGTATTTAACATGCTGTGTTGTTTTTATCTTTGATTCTTCATTGTTCTCTGTTGCTGTCCTTTCCTTTTTGACGATGTATATTCTTCAGTGGAATGTTCGTGGATATTATGCCAATTTCCACAAACTTCAACTTCTGATTACACAGTTTCCGGCCCTTTGTGTCTGTCTCCAGGGGCCGATGCTTAGTGCTCGTTCTGGTCGCTTTTGTGGTTATTCCTTTCTCTCCCCCTCTTCCCCAGCTTTTGCTGGGGGCCCATAACACTACTGCTCTCTTGATTCGTTCTGATATTCCCTTCATCCCCCTACTTTTTCCATGGCCTATGCAATGTTCTGTTGCCTGTGTCTTTGTGAGTAAATGGTATAAGGTTAGTTCCATTTATCTCCCCCCAAATGTCCCGCTGTCTCTTTTTGATCTTCAGTACCTACTGGACTCCTTGCCAGAGCCTGTTGTCCTGTTGGGTAATTTCAAAAGTCGACATACCCTCTGGGATGATGTTTTGACAAACACCCGAGGTCGTTTTCTCGATCCGTTCGTTCTCTCTTCTTCCATGTCTCTTCTGAATTCTGGTGCACCCACCCATATGGACTCTTGATCTCGCACCCTCTTTTGTCTTGATCTTTCTGTCTGCTCGTCGTCTCTTTACTTAGATATTATGTGGCGGGTTCTTGATGACCTCCATAGCAGTGACCATTTCCCCATTCTTGTTACCTTTTTCTCTTTTCACCCTCCCCTCTCCTTCCCTAGGTGGCAGTTTGCCAGGGCTGACTGGAACCTTTTTACTTTCTGTACTACTCTCTCCGACCTCTCAGTTCTGCCTCTCCCTCGTACCTTCCGCCATTTTCATAACACCGTTTTCGACGCTGTCCTCCGCTCTATTCCTCGCTCTACCTCCCAGAGCATGCGGAAGTGCATTCCCTGGTGGAATGCGGACTATGCTCGGGCTGTCTGCTGTGAGCGTGCAGCCTGGAAGAAACACCAACGCCGGCAGACAGCTGATTCTTTTCTTTTGTTTCAGAAGGCAGATGCGGTGGCCTGTAGGACCATACTGTGTTGAAACGCGAGTGTTGGGAATCTTATGTTTCCATCAATACGTTCGATACTCCTCGGCCACAGATCTGGAAGCAAATCCGCAAGATAGCGGGTAAGTTTGTTCCCGATGTCTCTCTGGTCCTTCACCTCCATGCTACTTTTGTGGCAGACCTGGTACAGGTAGCGACCGAACTGGGTTCCCACTTTTCGTCTGTTAGCTCTGGTTCTCATCTTCCTCAATCTTTCCTTCTTCGTAAGAATATTCTTGAATCTCATCTTTAGATTTCAACACCCATTTCAGACTTGCCTGTAATGATCCCTTTCCTCTCTCTGAACTTGTTGTATTTCCTCTCTCTGTATTCACCTAGTTGTGTTCTGCAGGGGTTGAGCATTGCTCTTTCGGCCCGCCTCTCAACTGTCAATCAACTGTTTACTAACTACTTTTTTTTCCCCACACCACACACACACACCCCAGAAAGCAGTCCGTGACAGCTGACTAACTCCCAGGTACCTATTTACTACTAGCTAACAGGGGCATTCAGGGTGAAAGAAACTTTGCCCATTTGTTTCTACCTGGTGCGGGAATCGAGCCCGGGCCACAGAATTACGAGTCCTGCACGCTATCCACCAGGCTACCAGGCCCCCAAGTGGTAGTTCTGTGGTTCTACGGCTGCGGGCTCCGATGATATTCATTATAAGATGCATCGACATCTCCCTACAAGCACATCTCAGTATTTACTGAGTCTGTATAATCGGGTTTGAGAGTCGTCGTGGGTCCCAGAGGGCTGGCTCGATTACGTTGTCCTCCCTGTTCAGAAACCAGGGTCTCTCGGGACATCCCCCTAAGGATTTCTGTCCTATTGCCCTCACGAGTTGTGTCTGCAAACTCTTTGAACGTATGGTTAACGTTTGTCTGATGTAGTTCTTGGAACATTATCACCACCTCTTCCCTTCTCAATTTGGTTTTCACAAGTGCTGCAGCACCATGGATGTCCTGGTGAACTTGGTCTATATTCGTACTGCTTTTGCTAGCCCAAGACCTCCGTCTTGGGCTAGCGATCATGGCTTCAAGTTCTCTACAACTAGGACTTGTGCTATGACTTATACTCGAAATCATGTCGTTCTTCGTCCCTCTTTGTAGCTTTATGGTCATCCCCTTGCGTACAAGGATTCTGCTAAGCTTTTGGGGTTAATCTTTGACACTCGTTTGTCTTGGCCAACCTGTATCTCTTACCAACGCGTTGAATGCTCTAAGGCCCTTAACCTCCTCAAGGCTTTGTCCAATATTTCTTGGGGAGCGGATTGGCGCATGCTCCTCTCTGTTTACATTCCTCTCTCGTACGGTCTAAACTGGATTATGGTTGCCCTGATTACTCATCTGCTTCTCCTTCTACTCTTCGACGTCTAGATGCCTTGCACCATACTGGATTACGCCTCAGCTCTAGTGCCTTTCGTTCGACTCCTAACCTCAGCTTGTATGTTGACACTGCCCTCCTATCTCTTCAAGACCGCTATGATCGCTACTGTCTTCACTATCTTGCGAGGTCCTTACAACATACTCTCGCCTCTGTCGTGCTTTGACTTTTACCCTTTCAATAGTTCCTGTTCCCCCTTCACTACCTCCCTCTTTCTGTCCGGTTGTCTCGCCTGCATGATTCTATTTCGGTTCATATTACCAATATTTCTCCTCCTGTTGTTCCGTCCTTGCCCCCATGGAGGGTCCCTCTTCCGAAATTTTGTAAATCCCTGACCCGCATCACTAAAGCTTTTACCCCTCCTACGGTTTTGAAACGCCTTTTCCTTGAACACTTTTCTTCACACTCCCGCTCCATTTCCATCTTCACTGATGGGTCAAGTCTGCAGACGGTGTAAGCTACTCTGTTGCGCCTGCCTCCGGAGACTAGTGTTTTCACGGCAGAACTTTATGTTATTCTTTATGCTTTATTAGATTTAAGACAGTAGAGTTTTGTTGTGTTCCCAGTCATGTTGGTGTCTCTTTAAATGAGCGTGAGGACGGTGCCGCTAGGGAAGGTATCTGCTCTTGCCCCATCTCCCGCAAAGGTATTCCTTATTCTGACTTTTACCCAGTTATTCATTCCTCCATCTTTGCTCTATGGCAGGGTTGTTGATCTTTTGTTGTTGGTAACAAACTGCGTACACTTAAGAGTAGTGTGTTCCCGTGGCCTTCCTCCTCTCACCGTAATCGCCGGTGGGAAATGGCTCTGGCATGGTTGTGTATTGGTCTTACATGCTTAACTCACGGTCACTTAATGGTGTGCCGCCTTGCTCCTTATTGTCCAAACTTCATTGGCGCTCTTACAGTTGTGCATATTCTTGTTGAATGTCCTGATTTCCAGGACGAGTGTGTGTCTTGTTTTTCGACCATACCTCGCGGTCACCTGTCCCTCGATAGAATTCTTGGTGACTCGGATGCTTTTGATATCGTTCGCCTTATGCGCTTCTGTTCTCATATTGGCATCCTTGGTGATATTTAGCCCCTCTGATTATTCCGCACCTTTGATGGTGCTACATAGCCTTCCCGGCTTGGTGCCTTCTTTTGATAATTACTTATTTATCGCCTTCACATTGGCCATGTTACAGGGTGTAAATAAAGACGCATTCCCTAAACTGTTAAAGGGTAAACAAGCCTTCTGCTATGTTTACTTATCCTATCTGAGTGTACTAGATGAACCACATCTTCCTTCACGGGTTAAGTTTTATAACGCATTGAAAGATGAAGAGTTATCAGAAAAGAATATAAGCAAGCATTAGAAATTTTTGTTCTAGCCCAATGTCGGAACATTGGAGACTATTTCGTCCTATTCCTCAAAGTAGATACTGGATTGTTGGCTGATGTGTTCACAGTCTGGCGAGGTACCATGCTTATTCTCTACAAATTGGACATTTCCCACTACATTTCTCTATCATAATTCTCTTGGGATGCATTCTTGCTTAAATCTAAAATTGAACTTGATGAAGTGTCAGATCCCTTGTTATACAACTTACTTTGCTGGAATCTCCGAGGTGGGTTCACCAGAGTGACTAGACAATACACGAATGTAGAGAACCAGCACACAGGTTTAGATCCAGGTGATATTAGTAGTTACATCATCTACCTGGACTTTAACAGACTATATGGAGTGTGCATGACTGAACTGCTCCCTCATGGTGGGATCCGGAAGCTGCCTCACAATGAATGTGATACACTCTTAGACCAGGGCTTGGAGAATATCATGTGTGACGGACCAAAGGGATACTGGGTATTGTGTGATTGATACATTGCAGGTTAGTCCAGAGAAAGCAAGATATACGGATGAGATCCCACTAGTTCTTTCTCATGCCTGAATTACAGAGAACATATTTGACCATACAGTAAGAATATTCTTACAGAAGAAAGACATGGTATGCCAAAAAAAAAAACACTAAATTAATCACATCACACCTTCCTCAGAAAGATTACCTGGTTAGTCTTGACTTGTTACAGTTGCTCATGCATATTGGATTACAAGTAGCTAAAGTTCACGACATCTATGAATTTGAGCAGGAGACCTACCTAAAAGATTTCATTGAAACCAATGTTCGTGGACGAGCCAGTACCAAATGTGCTATAAAAAAATGCTTTCAAACTCGTATCAAACTCTATAAATGGAAAGAGCCTCACAGATGTTTCTAAATATGGGAACAAACACTATTTGGTCACAGATCGTAGAGCATTCCTGAAACACGCTTGCAACCCTTTCTTCAAGCGCAGTCTGTTGTTAAGTAAAGATTGTGTGATAAGCACTATCAAGCAGAAGTCTCTCCTAGTCATCACTCCTACATACCTCGGTTATCACATACTTCAAATTGCTAAGAGACGACTCTATGAGTTCTGGTATGATGTGGGTAAAACCAGCATATGGGGATAAAGCAATCTATTATATACAGACGACACAGCCTCTTTCATCATTAAACTCAACTGTCAGGATGCAACCCGTTCTCACACAAGACAGCACACCAAAACTAAATACTATGAAGATAAATTTACCCAAATAAAGAGCAACATTAAAAAAACTTGGAGCACAATTTCACAAATATTGGGATCAAAGAAGATTTTAAAGAACAAACCAACACTCGTGTCCAATAACGTTGGTCAGCTTTCAGCCTCTGATTCTGCTATTGAGTTCAATAGGTTCTTCTCTTCCATTGGGTCATCCCTTGCAAATGATATTCCATCTTCCAGTACTGATGTTAATGACTATCTTACAGGTAACTATCCACAGTCTCTGTACCTAAAGACTACTAATTCCACTGATGTCAATGAGATAATCCTTTCTCTTAAAACCAAGTCTAGTGCCCTCGAGGAGATACCAACTTTAATTTACAAAAAAGCCTCCATATCTTTAGCCCCTGCTATTGCATTGCTCTTCAACAAGTCACTTAAACTCCAAACCTTTCCAGACATTCTAAATAAAAGCAAGAGTAACCCCTGTCCACAAATGTGGTGATCTCACAGATGTTAACAACTACAGACCTATATCAATCCTGCCTAACTTGTCAAAAATATTCGAAAAACTAATCTACAAGCAGCTTTACTCTTTTCTAACCAAACACAATATACTTAGCTCTTGTCAATATGGCTTCAGACCCAAGAAAAGCACTAACGATGCACTTATTAGTATGATTAACTTGATTCACGCAGCTCTTGAAAAAAAGGAGTTCCCTGTTGGGTTAGTGTAGAGTGCAATATGTTCTGCATCCGGCAGCCATTACCGTGTAGAATGCAATGTGTTCTGCATCCGGCAGCCATTACCGTGTAGAGTGCAATGTGTTTTGCATCCGGCAGCCATTACCGTGTAGAGTGCAATATGTTCTGCATCCGGCAGCCATTACCGTGTAGAGTGCAATGTGTTCTGCATCCGGCAGCCATTACCGTATAGAGTGCAATATGTTCTGTATCCGGCAGCCATTACCGTGCAGAGTGCAATATGTTCTGCATCCGGCAACCATTACCGTGTAGAGTGCAATATGTTCTGCATCCGGCAGCCATTACCGTGTAGAATGCAATGTGTTCTGCATCCGGCAGCCATTACCGTGTAGAGTGCAATGTGTTTTGCATCCGGCAGCCATTACCGTGTAGAGTGCAATATGTTCTGCATCCGGCAGCCATTACCGTGTAGAGTGCAATGTGTTCTGCATCCGGCAGCCATTACCGTATAGAGTGCAATATGTTCTGTATCCGGCAGCCATTACCGTGCAGAGTGCAATATGTTCTGCATCCGGCAACCATTACCGTGTAGAGTGCAATATGTTCTGCATCCGGCAACCATTATCGTGCAGAATGCAATATGTTCTGTATCCGGCAACCAAAGTGTGCAGAGTGCAATATGTTCTGTATCCGGCAACCATTACCGTGTAGAGTGCAATATGTCCTGTATCCGGCAACCGATACAATGCATAAAAACATAAGAATGTTGCTAATGTGGTACCATCATTCAAGAAAGAAGATAGATCACTTGAGTCAAACTGTCGGCTAAGTAGCTAATATTGATGCTCAAACCAGAATTTAAATCATTTAAATAAATTATGAATAACAGAGGTTCCAGGACAGAGCCTTGAGACACTCCATTTACAACATTGATTTACCCCATGCTCTAATCCAATTTAATATAGCACCCCAATACCGTGAGCTTCTATTACCGTGTAAGATAATGGAAGTAGGGTCCCTTGATTGCTTCAAGCGTAGGTTTGATATATTGGCTGCCGGCTACTCATAGAGGTTCACAGTACTGGGGAGGAGGGGTACTATATTATGTTGGATTAGGGCATGGCTATACCAAAGGAAATAAAGAGTTAGTATAAATGGGGTTAAGTCAGAGTGGGAAAATGTTGTAAGTGGAGTGCCTCAAGGCTCTGTCCTGGGTCCTGTGTTATTCATAATATTTAAATGATTTAAATTCAAGTTTGAGCAGGAATATTTGCAAATTAGCCGATGATACAAAAATCGAGAGGGAAATAAGCACGGAAAAGACCCTATCCCTTCAAGGAAATTTAAATAGGGTTTCGAAATGGTCAAAAGAGTGGCAGATGCAGTTTTATGCTGACATATTTAAGGTTTTCAGGCTAAGTAATGATGATATAGTTACAAGATACGAGCTAGATGATGTTGAGATTGCGAAGTCGGATTGTCAAAGGGATCTGGGATTTATAATAAGTAAGAATTTAAAACTCAAAAAAATCAATGCAAAAATGTTCTTAATAAGACAAATAGGACATTGGAATTTATTTATCTAAGCGTTAGTAATAAGACACCTGGTGTTGTTCTTCAGCTATATCTTGCTCTTGTTAACCCCATTTAGATTATGCAGTCCAATTTTGGTCTCTATACTACAGAATGGATATAAATTCATCAGAACGCGTCCACCGTAGGATGACGAAGTTAATCCCGCAAATTAGTAACCTGTCATATGAAGAAAGATTGACAAAACTAAAATTACATTATCTACAAAGGAAAAGAATTAGGAGGGACATGATAGAGGTGTACAAGTGGATGAATGGACATAACAAAGGGGATTTTAATAAGGTATTAAAAGTATCACCACAAGACATTATTTCACCATTGGAAATAATGGGTTTAAATTGGATTTGTTTAGATTTAGGAACAAACGGGGTAAAAACTGGTTCGATAACAGGATTTTTTATTTGTGGAACCAATTACTGTGTAACATAATAGAAGTAGGACCCCTTAATGGTTTAGAGCGTAGGTTAGAAATATATGAATGAGATTGGGTGAATATAAATAGGAGCTGCCTCGTATGGGTCAATAGGCCTTCTGCAGTTACCTTTATTCTTATGTTCTAATGTTCTTATACAGAACATATTGCACTCTGGACGGCAATGGTTGCCGGATACAGAACATATTACACTCTTCACGGTAATGGGTATCTAAAACCGGACAAAGTTGTTCAACCAGCTAGGTTATAATAACTTATCAGTTCCATGTAGTGGTCAGTGGAATTTACATACTGGTTGGAAGTTTTTCCAACATAACTTCCCTAAAGTTGTAACTGTGACCATCACTACAACAAATAATACCATCAGTACGACTGCAGCAGGAGAGACAACTAATCTCCGTCAGTAGTCATGTCACACCAGGCAGACAGCAGCCGTCCCTCCCTATGGGAGAAATTACTCACCTCCGTCAGTAGTCATGTCACACCAGGCAGACAGCAGCCGTCCCTCCCTATGGGAGAGATTACTCACCTCCGTCAGTAGTCATGTCACACCAGGCAGACAGCAGCTGCCCCTCCCTGTGGGAGAGATTACTCACCTCCGTCAGTAGTCATGTCACACCAGGCAGACAGCAGCCGTCCCTCCCTGTGGGAAAGATCACAACTCATAAAACACCTCAACATTTCACCAGGTGAAGGCCTGGACATCACCCATATATTGTTGGAGATGTGCAGCAGCTACATAAAACTCTCCAGAACCAAGCATGTTAATCATTACTATGGAGACTAAGCCCATATCACGGGTAATGTCCTCCTGTTTGAGTCCAGGCCCCGCACACCATTTTGTATGACTCATGCTGAGTCACTTGTTTTGAGTCACTCATTCTGAGGCACTCATATTGAGTCACACTGACTCACTTGTTTTGAGTCACTCATCCTGAGACACTCATACTGAGTCTCATTGACTTACTGATACAATCACTTTTATTGAGTCGCTTATAATAAGTCACTCACACTGATTCATTTATACTGAATCATACAAAGTCACTCCTACATAGTTCCTCATTCTGATTCACCCTCATGAAATCACTCAATCTGAGTAACTCACTTTGAATCACTTGAATTTAGTCATTGTTACTGAGCATCTGCCATTGATTCATCAATAAAGTATCACTCGTGCTAAAGCACGCATAATCGGTCACTCACACTGAGTCAGACACTTGTGTCACTATTACTGAGTCACACGTCTGAGTTGTGGAAAATGTTTATTATATTGCCTATCAACAAGGTATTTTGTGGTGTGAGAGCATGAACTCCCCCTAAGTGTTTCCCCTAGCAACACCCGCCCAACGCCAGTCTACACGCTGTGGTACCCTATTCACCACATTTCTCCAGTCAAATTCCTTTCCATTTAGCACGATCTTTTGTTTTCTTTGTTTTAACCATTGTTTTATTCATTTTAGTGTTATACCATTTATCCCATGTGTCTAATTTCCTCGCTAGTCTTTCATGTGGTATCTTGTATCAAAAGCATTGTCAAAGTCCATATATACTACATCTGCTGGAAATCCTTTGTCTGAGTAGCTCGTTACCGCTTCAAAAAATGTGATCTATTTTTAACGAACCTATGTTGTGTTGATTTTACAAGATTGCTCACTGAGATGGTGGATGATTCTCTCCCTTACTATTCTCCTCATGAGCTTACAGATGTGTGATGTCAAATCAGTTTTCTACTGAGCTTTCTGCCTTCTTTGGGGGAAATAGGGGGTGACAATGGAGGGTAGAAATAACCCAAGCTACTCTATCCTTTTGAGAGGTATCATTGTCTCAATAAACGTACTTGAACTTAAAGGGATGACATTTGCATATTTCCAATCTAGGGAAACTATCCCATGGCTCAGAGATTTTCTGAAAAGGAGTTTCAGTGGTAGGTATAGTTCCTCTACCAGTTCCTTTACGGCTTTGGATTTAATTCCATTCATACCTGGGGTGTTTGAGTCTCATAGATTGTCAGTGCTCTTCCTGGTAATGTCGCCCGTTATGGGTATATCACTTAATTTGTTCTCTTCACCTCCTTCAAACAATTGTGTGGGTATTGGGATGCCATCTAATCTTTCTAGTGTAAATACTGATGTAAAGTATTCATTCAGAGTTCTTGCGACCCTTTTATCGTCCATTATAATTTGGTTAGTTTCATCTTTCTAGGGTCCTACCATGTCTTTTGTTTACTTTTATTTCTTATATAGGCATAGAACAACTTTGTTTTTGTTTTTAATATTTTGAGCAAGTTGTTTTTCGTAGTTTCTTTTGGCTGATCTGATTTCCTAGGTAGCTGAGTTTAAAGCTTTTCATATATCTCATAATGATGTTCATCATGGATTTATACCTCCTCCAAAAGGCGTTTTTATTTTATAATTATATAATTTTATAGCTCTACTTTTATTCGGTGTTAGCTGACTGACCATATGTTTAAGCATGTGTGGGCCGATATATTAGCAATTAAAATTCAGTAACCAGCAACCGGCTCTCCCAACTCCGCGGGTGGAGGGACGTCAACTCCTGGGTGGAGGGACGTCAACTCCTGGGTGGAGGGACGTCAACTCCGTGGTGGAGGGACGTCAACTCCAGGGTGGAGGGACGTCAACTCCTGGGTGGAGGGACGTCAACTCCGTGGTGGAGGGACGTCAACTCCTGGGTGGAGGGACGTCAACTCCGGGGTGGAGGGACGTTAACTCCGTGGTGGAGGGACGTCAACTCCGGGGTGGAGGGACATCAACTCCGTGGTGGAGGGACGTCAACTCCTGGGTGGAGGGACGTCAACTCCGTGGTGGAGGGACGTCAACTCCTGGGTGGAGGGACGTCAACTCTGGGATGGAGGGACGTCAACTCCGGGGGTGGAGGGACGTCAACTCCTGGGTGGAGGGACGTCAACTCCGGGGTGGAGGGACGTTAACTCCGGAGTGGAGGGACGTCAACTCCTGGGTGGAGGGACGTCAACTCCGGGGTGGAGGGACGTCAACTCCGGGGTAGAGGGACGTCAACTCCGGGGTGGAGGGACGTCAACTCCTGGGTGGAGGGACGTCAACTCCGTGGTGGAGGGACGTCAACTCCGGGGTAGAGGGACGTTAACTCCGGGGTGGAGGGACGTCAACTCCGGGGTGGAGGGACGTCAACTCCGTGGTGGAGGGACGTCAACTCCGGGGTGGAGGGACGTCAACTCCGGGGTGGACTGACGTCAACTCCGTGGTGGAGGGACGTCAACTCCGGGGTGGAGGGACGTCAACTCCGGGGTGGAGGGACGTCAACTCCGGGGTGGAGGGACGTCAACTCCGGGGTAGAGGGACGTCAACTCCGGGGTGGAGGGACGTCAACTCCTGGGTGGAGGGACGTCAACTCCGTGGTGGAGGGACGTCAACTCCGGGGTGGAGGGACGTCAACTCCGGGGTGGAGGGACGTCAACTCCGTGGTGGAGGGACGTCAACTCCGGGGTGGAGGGACGTCAACTCCGGGGTGGAGAGACGTCAACTCCTGGGTGGAGGGACGTCAACTCCGTGGTGGAGAGAACGTCAACTCCGGGGTGGAGGGACGTCAACTCCGTGGTGGAGGGACGTCAACTCCGGGGTGGAGGGACGTCAACTCCGTGGTGGAGGGACGTCAACTCCGGGGTGGAGGGACGTCAACTCCGAGGTAGAGGGACGTTATACTTCACATTCGGGTTGTTCCCCAGAAATCTACACTTCGAGGCTCTGACCAATAATTCCACTTAGTTTCCTATCATGAGCGTTTGTGAGATGCTGACGGCCTTCAACACACAAACGAACGTATAGTGAATAATTACTTGCATGAACTGTGAGGGGAGAGATTGTAACAGAGCCATTGGTTGATTAAAAAGAATTGCAAGAACACGGCAGACACCAAGCTTGCTATGGGTTCATCAAATGAAAATACTTTCCCCGCTCAAGAGAAGAGTTAAACGAATCTAGCATAATTAGACTTTGTGTTCTCGGGTTCCTTTACATTTTACCAGAGCGGTTATGACTGTTTTAATTTATTGATTGGTAGTATCATGATGAATCGATTATATGTCATTACCATTTTTCCCATACAAAGAACACGAGTTATTTATACGGGTTTTCTTAACTCACTTAACCCCAAACTCATGTACGTTAAATTTTATATCATTTTGATTTACGCTTAGTAATAATTTGATATTAATTAATATAAATAATTAAGTAGGTATCAGTCTTAGTTTATTAATTATTTCACATGTGTCTGGTCCTTCCCACATGTGTCTGGTCTCTCCCACATGTGTCTGGTCCTTCTGAACCACCCACATGTGTCTGGTCCTTCTGAACCTCCCACATGTGTCTGGTCCTTCTGAACCACCCACATGCGTCTGGTCTCTCCCACATGTGTCTGGTCCTTCTGAACCACCCACATGTGTCTGGTCCTTCTGAACCACCCACATGTGTCTGGTCCTTCTGAACCACCCACATGCGTCTGGTCTCTCCCACATGTGTCTGGTCCTTCTGAACCACCCACATGTGTCTGGTCCTTCTGAACCACCCACATGTGTCTGGTCCTTCTGAACCACCCACATGCGTCTGGTCTCTCCCACATGTGTCTGGTCCTTCTGAACCACCCACATGTGTCTGGTCCTTCTGAACCACCCACATGTGTCTGGTCCTTCTGAACCACCCACATGTGTCTGGTCCTTCTGAACCACCCACATGTGTCTGGTCCTTCCCACATGTGTAAGCTTATTGGCGATAACGAACAAGCGGGGTTTTGCATAACATGGGCAAGAGAGGAGAGGTGTTTAATACTTCTCTCGCTCGAGTCAGTTTGCTCGTGCATGTGTTCATAGCAGCGTGACATAGAAAACGGGAAGTGTGGGGTGTCGGAGAACAGCCCCTCCTCTGAAAAGACAGTATGTTTTAATACTAAATGTAATAAGTACAATCCTGACTACTGGCTTAGTACGTAATACACTTAATCGCCAGAATCGCACCAAAATATTGTGAATACTAGAGTTTACCTGAAAAGCTGTATAGAAAACCACGAGCTAACCTAACCTTCTTAGTGTAGGAGGACAAGCATTTTATTGCTCCTTAATTACAATTATTACTTAAACTATAGCTATATTGATATTACAGTTTTATAAAACTAATAAAACAAAACTAAAATCTTCCAATAAATTATAAAGTAACTCAGGATATTTTCAATTTTTTGTTTAAATCTCTATTGTTTAATAAAACTGATTTTTTTATATTTAAAACTTGTGTATATGGAGTCAAACATGAAATCTTCATCCTAAAAGTTTGAGTGTCTTAACAGAAAATAAGGAAAATATATGGGTGAGTAAATGTAACGCTGCAATTAAGTGTATTTATGTACTTTGCCGACAGTAAGGAATGTATTTATTATATTTAGTATTAAAACGTACTGTCTAATCGGAGGATGCGTTGCGGGGAAACACGCTACCTTGTGTGCTGAGAAGTGTGGGGGTGTCTGTGGGGTACACCACCTTGTGTGTTGAGAAGTGTGGTGGTGTCTGTGGGGCACACCACCTTGTGTGTTGAGAAGTGTGGTGGTGTCTGTGGGGCACACCACCTTGTGTGTTGAGAAGTGTGGTGGTGTCTGTGGGGCACACCACCTTGTGTGTTGAGAAGTGTGGTGGTGTCTGTGGGGCACGCCACCTTGTGTTGAGAAGTGTGGGGTGTCTGTGGGGCACACCACCTTGTGTGTTGAGAAGTGTGGGGTGTCTGTGGGGCACACCACCTTGTGTGTTGAGAAGTGTGGTGGTGTCTGTGGGGCACGCCACCTTGTGTTGAGAAGTGTGGTGGTGTCTGTGGGGCACGCCACCTTGTGTTGAGAAGTGTGGGGTGTCTGTGGGGCACACCACCTTGTGTGTTGAGAAGTGTGGGGTGTCTGTGGGGCACACCACCTTGTGTTGAGAAGTGTGGTGGTGTCTGTGGGGCACACCACCTTGTGTTGAGAAGTGTGGTGGTGTCTGTGGGGCACGCCACCTTGTGTTGAGAAGTGTGGGGTGTCTGTGGGGCACACCACCTTGTGTTGAGAAGTGTGGTGGTGTCTGTGGGGCGCACCACCTTGTGTGTCGAGAAGTGTGGGGTGTCTGTGGGGCACACCACCTTGTGTTGAGAAGTGTGGGGTGTCTGTGGGGCACACCACCTTGTGTGTTGAGAAGTGTGGTGGTGTCTGTGGGGCACGCCACCTTGTGTTGAGAAGTGTGGGGTGTCTGTGGGGCACACCACCTTGTGTGTTGAGAAGTGTGGGGTGTCTGTGGGGCACGCCACCTTGTGTGTTGAGAAGTGTGGGGTGTCTGTGGGGCACACCACCTTGTGTGTTGAGAAGTGTGGTGGTGTCTGTGGGGCACGCCACCTTGTGTTGAGAAGTGTGGGGTGTCTGTGGGACACACCACCTTGTGTGTTGAGAAGTGTGGGGTGTCTGTGGGGCACGCCACCTTGTGTTGAGAAGTGTGGGGTGTCTGTGGGGCACACCACCTTGTGTTGAGAAGTGTGGGGGTGTCTGTGGGGCACACCACCTTGTGTGTTGAGAAGTGTGGGGTGTCTGTGGGGCACACCACCTTGTGTGTTGAGAAGTGTGGGGTGTCTGTGGGGCACACCACCTTGTGTTGAGAAGTGTGGGGTGTCTGTGGGGCACACCACCTTGTGTTGAGAAGTGTGGGGTGTCTGTGGGGCACACCACCTTGTGTGTTGAGAAGTGTGGGGTGTCTGTGGGGCACACCACCTTGTGTGTTGAGAAGTGTGTGGTGTCTGTGGGGCACACCACCTTGTGTTGAGAAGTGTGGGGTGTCTGTGGGGCACACCACCTTGTGTGTTGAGAAGTGTGGGGTGTCTGTGGGGCACACCACCTTGTGTGTTGAGAAGTGTGTGGTGTCTGTGGGGCACACCACCTTGTGTTGAGAAGTGTGGGGTGTCTGTGGGGCACACCACCTTGTGTGTTGAGAAGTGTGGGGGTGTCTGTGGGGCACACCACCTTGTGTTGAGAAGTGTGGGGTGTCTGTGGGGCACACCACCTTGTGTTGAGAAGTGTGGGGTGTCTGTGGGGCACACCACCTTGTGTGTTGAGAAGTGTGGGATGTCTGTGGGGCACACCACCTTGTGTGTTGAGAAGTGTGTGGTGTCTGTGGGGCACACCACCTTGTGTGTTGAGAAGTGTGGGGTGTCTGTGGGGCACGCCACCTTGTGTGTTGAGAAGTGTGGGGTGTCTGTGGGGCACACCACCTTGTGTGTTGAGAAGTGTGTGGTGTCTGTGGGGCACACCACCTTGTGTGTTGAGAAGTGTGTGGTGTCTGTGGGGCACACCACCTTGTGTGTTGAGAAGTGTGGGGTGTCTGTGGGGCACACCACCTTGTGTGTTGAGAAGTGTGTGGTGTCTGTGGGGCACGCCACCTTGTGTGTTGAGAAGTGTGGGGTGTCTGTGGGGCACACCACCTTGTGTGTTGAGAAGTGTGGGGTGTCTGTGGGGCACACCACCTTGTGTTGAGAAGTGTGGGGTGTCTGTGGGGCACACCACCTTGTGTTGAGAAGTGTGGGGTGTCTGTGGGGCACACCACCTTGTGTGTTGAGAAGTGTGGGGGTGTCTGTGGGGCACACCACCTTGTGTTGAGAAGTGTGGGGTGTCTGTGGGGCACACCACCTTGTGTGTTGAGAAGTGTGGGGTGTCTGTGGGGCGCACCACCTTGTGTGTTGAGAAGTGTGGGGTGTCTGTGGGGCACACCACCTTGTGTTGAGAAGTGTGGGGTGTCTGTGGGGCGCACCACCTTGTGTGTCGAGAAGTGTGGGGTGTCTGTGGGGCGCACCACCTTGTGTGTCGTGAAGTGGGCTTAGTTGTACATCATTATAAGGAGACTGTTGAGTAAATGTTGTAATTTACGCTAGAGCTATTGATGGTCGTGTCAAAGATGATTGACCAACTAGCGTAGTGCAACATCGTACTCATGGTTTACCATCTGTCATCTGGAAACCTGGAGGCTGAACTATATCTAACATTGAAGGATTCAATGTTGGGTTCCTCTTTGTTAAATCCAAAGTCTATCTGCCACCTGGATCATTATCAACGTCACCAGTTAATGAGTGTGCAAAGTGTGAAGTGAAAGTAAGTACTAATCCCGGGTTACTTAAATTGTGCACATATTGATTTTGGTAATCAGTAATCACCCAATCTCAGTTCCCATCAGAGTATACCTCACAACGAGTTTTCTCTGTCTTGTGATCCTTTAGATTGTAAAAGTGTTAAACTGTCAGATCAGAAAGTGACAGCTCTTAACCTTTCTAGATCGTGTCACCAGCGGAGTGACAAGTCACGTATGTGTGCGTCAACAATATTATATAACACATTTGAGATAGGATTGTTTAAACATCTATTACAGGAAGTATTGGGAGAGATTAATTACTACTGATATCTTGCTGACACGTAAGAAGGGTAGTGTTCTAATATTAGTATCATTATTATCATTGTGGTATTATTGTGTTGTGTTTTGTTGTGTCGAGTGACACCTTGTTATTGGTTCGTCTGAGTGATAAGAAATAATTAATATTGTATAATTATTTAAGTATCATTTAACGTAAATTATCTTTCAATGGTAACTGTCTGTGTGACAGCGAAATTAACGTAACTAATTGCTTGTTTACTGTCCTTGTGACAGTGTGGAAACATAGGGTTATTAGTGAATTATCTTTGACTGGTTAACTGTTTGAGTGACAGTTTGAATTAACGTAATTAATTATCTCTGATTGTTGACGGTCGGAGTGACAGTGTGTGATAACGTAAATTGATTGATTGAATATAGTCTGAGTGACAGAAAATTTAATGTAAATTAATTGAGTTAATTTATTTATTATGATATAATGTCTTAGTGACATTGTTAGAGTAATATTCTTGTTGTGGTTGTTGTGACTGTCTTGGTGACAGTGTTCTTAATATTATTTCGTGTGTGTAAATTTATTTAGTTGGTGAGGTGTTTTGGGACTGCCAGTGGCGAGTGCAGTAATTGCCGAGAGTGTTCATTAAGTGTTCACGTTAGTTCACTTTTGTCCATGACCTGTCCAGTGAGTCGAGACTGTTGTCTCTTACAGCCCAGAGAGGTTACAACGGATTCCTGCATCGAAGTGGTGTTTGACAGTTGTTGAGGTGGCACTCTTGAGTAACGTAACTAATTTGGGTCACTGTGTATTAGTAAGTAAGCTGTGAAATAAACCTATTTTTGCTAAAGACACGTACCTTTGATGTTATTCCTCATTCTGCAATTCTGACCCCTTCATACATAGTCATTTGCTACCTGACAGTGACATTAATTTGAGTTGGCTCGGGATCCAGCCCCTAGCCTCAAAAACTGAATTATAAATTTGGTGTGAGAACCCATCTGCTACCTGCTAAATTTGCTTGAAAATAAGTTGCGGAGAGAACGACCTAAGTGTGGAGGATCTGGTATTGCTTGTTGATTTGACGACCGCCCTGGCCTTCATCTCCACGTGAAGTACTTAGATCTTCGGCGTCCTGCTCACAACTCCGGAGTGTATTCATTTGTTTGGCGAAGGCAAACATTCGAATCCACATCCCTTTAACTAGAAATCTCACATTCTGGCACCCAGCGCCATATTAGAATTGTGTGTAAATATTGGTCATTACACATCTGACGCCCAAGGTTATCTTGAGATGATTTCGGGGCTTTAGTGTCCCCGCGGCCCGGTCCTCGACCGAGCCTCCACCCCCAGGAAGCAGCTCGTGACAGCTGACTAACTCCCAGGTACCTATTTACTGCTAGGTAACAGGGGCATTCAGGGTGAAAGAAACTTTGCCCATTTGTTTCTGCTTCGTGCGGGAATTTAGGTGAGGCTAAGACGTGTATAAACGGGAACGGCAATAATATACCTCACATAAGTCATACTGACTCACTCATACTGAGTTACTCATAATGAGCCAATCGTATCGAGTCACTTAACAGATCACAAATTTTTAGTCACTAACATTAAGTCATTCACACTGAGTCAATCATACTGCATTATTTGTACTGGTCAAGAATACAGAGTCACTCGGGCTGATTCACTATATGCATTTTGAGCAACTTGTGAGCAAAATTTCCACCAAAAATACAGTATAAAATGTCCAGGTTCATTTCTAGTCACATTGACCAGGCATAAGTATTTTTAGACCCAAACCAAGCTCTCCCAGGACACCGAGAGTGTTCAGTCAGCAAAGGACCACCATTTTGTGATAAACAAAGGAGGAATCTTAAAGATCTCTTACCAGGGCACTTAAAGTAATACCAAGGATCATTTAATTATCATGGTAATACTTAAAATAAATATATATAAACAATAAATTACTGTTTAACCAGATAAGTTTGTTAAGGTAAAGTTTAAAATCAACGTTTAATTCAAACCGGGCGCTATATACTCACGTCTGCGACGCCATCTTGGGCATGTGGGGCGGATCAGGAAATTAAACACTTCGCCACTAGCAAGGAAACACTGCGGGCGGAATCCTGGTTTAACCTTGACGATGAGGGGACATCTGGACACTAGGGGCCAGATTCAAGAAGCAGTTACGCAAGTACTTACGAAAGTGCTCATATTTCGTCTATCTTTGACGGCTTTGATTACATTTAATAAACAGTTTAGAAGCATGAACACTTCCCAATCAACTGTTGTTATTGTTATAAACAGCATCTTGGTACTTCACAGCTCATTAACTGTTTAATAATTGTAAATAAAGCTAAGTTTGCGGTTATAATGTTTTCTTGTGTTTAGTAGTTACATCTTTTAATTTTAACAGTCATTTATTGAGGAAGTCAAATAAATCCCATATTTGTCCTTTTTGAACTGAATACTGGAGTATCATACTCCACAAATCCCAAATAGGTTCATCAATTGGATTGTGGAGTACTACGCACTAGCGATGGTTAACCTAACGTAATCTAGCATAAACCCAGCCTAGCCTAGCCTAACTTAAATTGATGTAGATAGTTCAACATAAATATATAACAAAATATATAACAAAACTAGCCTTAATAGATTGTCCGGGTAGAAGAGTCAGACTCATTCTCGACTCACAATCGAGAAAGCCGGGTTTTAATCTCAGGCGGCACAGAAATTATTGGGTGCGTTTCATTTCACCTCATGCCCGTGTCCACCAAGCAGTAAATAGATACCCAGAACTTAGTCAGATTGTTGTGGGGATGCATCCTGGGCAGGGTCAGTAATTCCACCCTGGGGGTGGGGGGACGACCTCGATATAAGCCTAACATGTATTGTACACATATACTAACTGCCTGTTTCCCAAGACAATAATTTATTATACAGTACCTCAACATTATCTATATAAATAAAAATGGAAATGTTCGTTCGTTCAAAATCGCTAATCTCCGAAAGTTCTTCACCGTTTGCTTTGAAATTGTCATAAAACGTTCCATTCGCATCCGGCCAGGTTTTTATATACATACTATATAGATGTCACGTCTGTGACGGATAAAAAACATGCTTTTTCTGAAAAATTTTGTTTTTCATGTGTTTTTCCATGTGAAGGAAATCTTTGAAACCTCTTTACCGTTTTTTTTTAAATTTTGACACAACGTTGCATTGGAATAGGCGCGTCTTTGTATATATCTACTATATACATGCCTCACCTGTGACAGGAAAAAACATTTTTTTTTTTTTTAAACATCGCCATCTGTTGAACGTAAGGGCAACACATGCTGTAATCTCAAAAAGTTCTTCACTGATTACTATGAAATTTTGATTCAACGTTGCATTCGAATAGGCACGTCTTTTCATATACCTACTATATCGATGCCACCCGCTGTGACAGATAAAAACATGCGTTTTTGAAAAATAGCGCCATATGTTGCACATAATAGCAACATACACACTATACTATATATGTCACGAATTCCATTTCAATGTTTCCGATTGCATTGATATATTTTTTTCATAGATTCCGATATATTTTAGTTTTTATTGAATTATTGTGTGTGACAGTGTGTTGGAATTGAGCTGTGTTGTTTACCATACCATTCATTTCGTAAGTATAAGTATAGATGCCACACCTGTGACAGGTAAAACTATTCTTTTCTTGAAAAACAGTGCCATCTGTTGCATGTAAGAGCAAAACACATGCTATACTATATATGTTACAATTCCATTTCAGCGTTTTTGATTGCATTGATAAATTGAATTTTCATAGATCTTGATTTACTTTCATTTTGATTTAATTATTTTGTGTGAATTGCGTTGGAATTGAGCTGTGTTGTTTACCATACCATTCATTTTGTGAGTATAGTTTATTTTTTTATTTTTTTCACATTTTCATTTCATTTTTTAACTGTTTTTCTGATATTTCAGTGATGGGAACATCAGATCACTTGATGTTCCCAATTTTCTGATGGGAACATCAGACCATTTCGGAAGGTATCCGACGAGGGAGTGCGGTACGGTGGGGATGACGAGGGAATGGAAGTGAGAGATGGTGGGGAGGACGAGGGGACAAGGGAGGGGGTAATGATGGGGAAGGGCAAGGGGGACGGGGAGAGTTTGGGATGCTGGGGACAAAGGGATGGGGGAATGGAGAATGGTGGGGGAGGACAAAGGGACAGGGGGAGTGGGGCATGGTGGGAAGGAAGAGGGGATGGTGGAGTGGGGAATGGTGGGGAGAACGAGGAGAAGGTGGAGTGGGGAATGGTTTGGAGGCCGAAATGACGGGTGAGGGGGGGGGGGGGAGGAATGGTGGGGACGACCGGAGGACAGGGAAGGTTAGGCTCAACAACGCACACGCGTTTCTGAGCCACAGCAACGCGTGGCCAGGTACTGCTAGTTACAAATAAAATTAAAGTAACTACTGTTTATTTTCAGGCATAGATCCTCTGGGTAGTTAGTTACCTATAAAACAAATTAAAGGCAACTGCCAATAATTAGTAGAAAAACCGATTCAATATAGTTGTGAGATGATCCGCCCCATGTTGGGCGCCAGAATGTGAGGGGTACCGGTTATTGAGGTGTGGATTCGAATGTTTGTTTGGGCTATTGTTGTCCTCTGCAACAACCTGCACCAACACCAGTGGCGGCCACGCTGCAAGAGGTCACTTTGCAGTAGTCACAACAATCAAATGAATACACTCCGGAGGCGGGAGCAAGATGCCAGGGTCCTACTGCACGAGCAATACCAGACCGTCCAAACGGTCGCTCGCTCTGCAACTTGCTTACAAGCAAATCTAGCAGGTAGCAGATGGATCCTCACACCGAATTTGTATTCAGTGCTTAAGGCTCTAGGCTGGATCCTGAGCCAACTCAAATTTATGAAATTGTGAATTAGCAATTATTTTTTTATTTATATATACAAGAATTCATACATTCTTGTAACATCCACTAGCATGCATGGCGTTTCGTGCAAGTCCTTATCCTATGTTCCCCGGAATACGACTCACCAAATCGTTTAACAACTTGGCACCCATTATACTATTGGGTAAACAGAGGTTTCAGTTAAGGATTGACACCCTGTAAATCCCCCCCACCCCCCCACCCCCGGCCAGGATACGAACCCAGGGCAAAGCACTCGCAAAATACCAGGTGAGTGTCTTACCACTTCACGGGGACATAAAAAAAAGTCCCAGGGATGATAAAAGAAGTCCCACGATAGTATTACTTGAGTTGTGTATAAGCACCAGTAGAGTGCTTATACACTTTACTGGTGCTTATAATACACTTTACTGGTACTTATATTCACCATGGTGCTTATAGCACCATAGTGAGCTTGTGTATAAGCACCAGTAAAGTGCAACTTTTATTTACATTTTGTACTCTTTCGAGAAGTGTGCTGTCATAATTCGGCAAGAAGAGAAACGAACGTGTGATCCACATGGCGTTTATTCCAACAACAACAACAACAAACAATGATGTCACCGGGTATTGGTTATATCGCTTACTATTTACAATGCTTATAAAACAAAAGAACATCTGCTCAAAACATTATTTACCTAATCTATGTAGCACTTAATCCTACAAAATACCTTAATTCTAAGATTTTTCCCTTTTATTTAAACTCTACCTCTATATATTAAGTCTATCCGGCAGTCACATGACTTCCTGATTTTCTGAATTGGGGCTCCAGGCCTGTTACTTCTGGAGAACCTTGTTCTGAATTACTAACTTCAGGGTCCGTAAGTTTAACTGTATCCACATTCCCCTCTGTTGACCCTTGCTCTGCCTCCCGGTCTCATGCAGGTGCTACCCCTTCATTATTAGGACGGGTATCACTAGTTGCCCCACCCCCACCTGAAGGGTCTTCAAAATTCCCCGTGAACCATGGCATGAGTTGATCTGCATGTATTTTCCAATAAATATTCCCAAACTCTGAACTTGCACAGGAAAATTCCTGCAGCCCAGGACTTCAACAATTTTCCCTTCTTCCCAAGGCTTACCCATTCCATAGTTCCTTGCATGTTCTGCGTCCCCCTCCTTAAACAAAACTTCCTCTCCCTAAGCCAACTGATTGGTCAAGCTAGTTACAGATTTGTCTTTATCTGGATCTGTCTTTACTGCTTCCATGTTCACTTTACAGTGCCTATTAAACAGTAATTCAGAAGGAGATTTACCAATGGTAGACTGATGAGTTTTTCTTTGATTATACAAAAATCCACAAAGCCTTGTATAAATAGTGCCTTCCGCAAACCGCTTTAACCCTTTTTTAAGGATCTCACCGCTCTCTCAGCCAGACCATTTAAAGTAGAATTATAGAGGGCAGTTGTTACATGTTCAATACCATTCTTTCTAAAAAAAAGTCCTCCATTTCCCCAGAAACAAAATGATGAGCATTAGCTGACACCATCATGTTTGGCAACCCAAAATTACAAAATGTTTTCCTGAGCAGTTCACAAGTTACAGATGATGTCGTGGAATTACACACATGGAAACCTATAAATTTTGGGTATGAATCCACGATTACGACTTTGCAGTGGTAATTTGAGTTATTAAAATTATTAAAGTTGTAACTTTGATAATAGATGCTTGACAGCTGGGTGGACAGCGCTTCGGATTCGTAGTCCTGAGGTTTCGGGTTTAATCCCCAGTGGAGGCGGAGACAAATTGCCAAAATGTTTCTTTCACCTTAATTCCCCCTGTTACCTAGCAGTAAATAGGTACCTGGGAGTTAGTTAGCTGTTATGGGCAGCTTCCTCAACCCGCTCTCGCACAAGACAGCACATATATGACTTATTGTTTATAGTCAATATTTTGCTTATGAATTAGTACATATGTGGTATATTCCCAGTTATATTTTTTTTCAAGGCCCAAACTTCCTCACGTACCAATTTACGTCTAACTGTACCTTTCCATCGCCATAGACAGCAGAATAGTCCTGATTGGTTCAATTATAATGAAAATTGTAGTTTTCAGATTCCACATAGGTTCTGAAATTTCCCTACTATTGTCCATGATCTTAGAATATTACAGATGTAACAGTTCTATTCTTACGTAAAGAATGGTGACAATAAACACAAACACTAAGATAATATATATATTTGGTCGAATATACAGAAGTACACAGGTGATACTTTGGTGTGAGTTGAGCGCACTGAGCATCGGTACAGTATCTCGCAAGTGTCTGTTCTAGACCACACTTGAAAGTAGACTAGTTATTATTCGATTGATTGATTGATAAAGATTAAGCCACCCAAGAGGTGGCACGGGCATGAATAGCCCGTAAAGTTATTATTCGCCACTCTGCTGCTTTTATGCTCGGGCAACACCTCGCTGTTCTCCAAAGGTTGACAGGAATAGTATGTGGAAGTTGGGAAAGGTTTGAGTTCCACGATTAGTACCAAGAAGAGCTTTGCTTCTCTCATTAGGCTAATGCGTTTGGAGCGAGTATATTATTGGGATAATCTACTCGCTACAGAACTTCCCCTCCCAGGGGATGAAAGGAAAAACACTTGATCAAGGAACTTAGCTGGTTGGTGAATTGTACGCCCTGCTCGCGTTGTATAACCCTCAAGTTAACTTCCTCCTCTTAGCTGATGTCATCTAACTGGGGTTGTAGGGTGGGAGGTCGCACAGGATCATCCGTCATTGTAGGATCAGATGGTGGTGCAGCTGGTAACTGGGGTTGTAGGATGGGAAGTCGTACAGGGTCGTCCGTTGTCGTAGGTGGCGGTGCTGCTGGTAACTGTGGTCGAAAAGTGAATGGCGTAGTCGGCGGATGTGTCTCTGGAGGGATGTGTGGGGCAGCGTCACAGTGTGCTGGTTTAAGGCGATCAATGGAGATATTTACCTGCTGTCCTCGGCGTTCAATGGTAAAGAACTTTGGTGTTCGAGAAACCACTTTAAATGGTCCTTCGTAAGGTGACTGTAGAGGGCATCGAACAGCGTCGACTCTTACAAACACGTGTTCAGTTGCGTGGAGCTCATGAGGCACATATGTAGCACGAGTTGTCGGTTGGCGTGGTGGTGTAGGCCGAATGTTTGTCATGGCCGCCCGTAATTTCTGGACAAAAGTTGGGTCTGGGGGTGCGATGAGTGGCGGCGGGGTTAAGAATTCGCCCGGAAGCCGCAGGCTAGATCCGTATACTAAGTCTGCTGCAGAGAATCCACTGCCCTCCTTCGTGGCCGAACGAATGCCAGGAAAGACTAGTGGAAGGGTTGTCGATCCAATCATCAGGGCGTGCTGGAGCTCTTAGGACGGCTTTTAGTTGTCTATGAAAGCGTTCTACCATTCCGTTCGACTCAAGGTGGTATGCTGTGGATCGGTTGTGTGTGGTGTCGAGGAATTCCATAAGTTTCTTCCATAGATATGATTCGAATGGTCGTCCTTAGTCGGTGATGAGGACAGAGGGGCTGCCAAAACAGGCAACCCATCCAGAGAGGAAAGCCTGGACCACTGACTCAGCTGAGATGTTAATTAATGGGATTGCGTCCGGCCATCTGGAGAATCGATTGATGCAGGAGTAGATATGAATATCCTCTTGTCGACCGTAACGGTCCAACGATGTCTGCATGCACCACCTCGAAACGGTCAGAAGGTAACGGGAACTGTTGAAGAGGGCTCTTTGTGTGACGATGTGTTTTCGCTCGCTGGCACTGGAGACATGAGCGAGTCCATCGTCGAACATCGGCATTGATTCCTGGCCATACAACACGCTCCGTTAGTAGTTTCTGGGAAGCACGTACTCCTGGGTGTGCTAGGGAGTGAAATACTGAGAACGTTTTCCAGCGAAACTGGGCAGGAATGTAGGGCCTAAGTGCTCCCGTCCGTGAGGTGTCACAGATTATACTACCGCCACCTTCCATGGGAATCTCGATGAACCGGAGAGCTGTGTCAGATGTTCGTAATCGCTGTAGATCAGGGTCCTCCCGTTGTGCTTTGCTGATTACACAATAGTCCACCTGAGCTGGGTTTTTCACGACGGGGTTTATGGTGGGTCGAGACAGTGCATCGGCTATGATATTAGTTCCTTTGACATGGCGGATATCCGAGGTAAATTGGGAGATAAATCCCAGGTGGTTGTCTACTCGAGGAGAGTGACCACCCTTGGCCGCCAGTGGGGTTGACCACAAACCCCATGAGGGGTTTATGGTCTGTGAGGATATGGAAATTCCACACCTCGAGGAAGTGTCGGAAATGTTGTATGGCTGCATAGAAGGCGAGCAGTTCCCTATCAAAAGTGCTGTACTTCTCTTCAGCGGGTGACAGGCGCGCTGGAAAGAATGCAATTGGGCGCCATTCTCCTTCAATAAGCTGTTGTAGTACAGCACCAATAGCTGTGTTTGAAGCGTCGATAGAGAGATTGGTGGGAGCGTCAGACACTGGGTGTGCGTGTAAGGTGAATTCCGCCAGCTTGTGTTTTATGTCAGTGAATGCTGTCTCGGCCTGGGGAGTCCACTCCAACGGAAGACGGGACGTGTGTTTCCGACCACGTAAGAGGTCGTACAAGTGTCACAAGATGTCTGAACAATGTGGGATGAATCGATGATAAAAATTCACCACACCAATAAATTCTTGCACCTTCTTTGGAGTGAATGGGCGCGGGAATTCCTTGATTGCCTCTATTTTCTTCTCTAGTGGTTGGACCCCTGTTGCTGACACACAGTGTCCCAAGAAATCCAGCTCTGGAACATGGAGAATACACTTCTTGGAGTTGAGCTGCAAGCCAAAGTTGCGCAGACGGGTGAGAAGGGGTCGGAAGTGTAGCAGATGTTCTGTTGGTGATGTACTGGCCACCAGCAGATCGTCAATGTAGGCGTAGCAAAAAGGAAGGTCCTTAACTACTTGGTCGATGAAGCGTTGGAATGTCTGGGCTGCATTCCGTCGACCAAAAGGCATCCAGACGAATTCAAACAGTCCAAAAGGTATTGTGATCGCTGTTTTCGGAATGTCCGCCGGTTCTACAGGGATCTGGTGAAATGCCCGCACAAGGTAAGTTTTCGAAAAAACGGTTGCGTTGCTCAATCCCTGTGAGAAATCCTGGATGTGTGGTATTGAGTAGCGATCCGGCAGGGTACAAACGTTGAGAGCCCTGTAGTCCCCGCAAGGGCGCCATTTCCCTAGGGCTGTTTTCCGGACCATATGGAGAGTTGAAGCCCACGGACTGTTCGAAGGGCGGATTATTCCTGCCTCCTGTAGCTTGGTGAACTCAGCACGTGCACCCGCCAATCATTCCGGTGCCAGGCGGCGTGGTCTGGCGAAGGTAGGTGCTCCCGTTGTAGTAATGTGATGCGTAATCATATGGTGCACTTCAGGTCGAGGGCTGGCAGGTTGGGTCACATCTTTGAATTCATCCTGGAGTGCTTGAAGTTCCGTAGATGCGACTGGGGTGACGCTGTTAACCTGTGTAGAGGTACTGGGAGAGGCTCGAAGTACTGCACCTGCGAGATCCACAATAAGTCGATGGTGTTGCAGGAAATCCCATCCAAGAATGGGTTGTTCCACATCCGCTATGAGGAAAGTCCATGTAAAGAGACCCAGAGAGTTGAAATCGAGAACCAGGGCGCGGGTCCCATATGTACGGATGGACGTACCATTGGCGGCACTTAAGTCCAAACCAGGAGTATGGGTTGGTTTGACCAGTGGGGGAGGCAACACACTAGCTGCTGCACCTGTGTCAACGAGGAAACGGCGTTTGGTTATGATGTCAGATATGTAGAGCAGTGTAGTGTATGAAATGGCGGGGTCACTGGCCGTTAACAGTCTCCGCCGAAGTAGTTTCCCGACCAGGAACAAGGAGCCATACAGAAAAAAGCGGGCTTGGTGTCCGAACCTCTGGTGGTAAGAACAAAGCTCTCCCTGATGTTCTCGCTGTCGCCTAGAGACTGATACTGGATATGCATGGTACGTCCTCCCTGGGCGGAAGAAACGCCGGTTCTGGAGGACGTCGAGTTGTTGGATGTCTGTAGTCTGCTGTGTAACACTGGGGTAGGAAAGCGTAGTGTTATCAGACGTCGTATGAAGCAGGTCTGCCAGTGTAGCCAGCTGGGCTAATGGGGTGTCGTCAGCCATACTGAATAGGGCTGGTTGATTGTGTTTTGGACAGAGTTGTATCCAGAGTGATCTCAAAATCTCGCTGGGGACTGGACCAGTTGCAGTATGCATTACATGCTGAATATCCCGCAGAAGCTGGGCAGGTGTTTTGTCTGCTAATCTTTTGTCAGTGAGGAGTTATATGTTGAATGTGGGTGCTGAAGTTGAGACTCTTGTCTAGGAATAGGCCAAGAAACTTTCCATCATTTTTATTATTGATGTTAATGTTGTCTATCTGCAGCTGAATTGCATTCGATGATTTGCTTTCAAATAAGATGTAGTAGATCTTTTCTATGTTTAGTGTTAGTTTATTAGTAGACATCCATAAGGGGACTTTTTTTTAATTCATTATTCACAACATTATTTAGTGTATGTAGGTTGGGGTCTGAATAGATGAGGGAAGTATCATCAGCAAACAATATAGGTTTAAGAATATTAGAGACATTAGGCAGATCATTGATATATATAAGAAATAGAAGAGGTCCCAAGATGCTGCCCCTGTTGCACTCCAACGGTTATTAGTCAACCCGTTCTCACACAAGACAGCACATATATGACTTAATGCTTAAAGTCAATATGTTGAATATGATTTAGTACATATGTGATATATTTCCAGCTACCTTTTTTACCAAGGCCCAAACTCTTCCTCACGTACCAATTTACGTGTCACAGTACCCGTCCATCAACGTAGATAGCAGAATAGTCGTGATTGGTTCAATTATAATGAAAATTGTAGTTTTCAGGTCCCACATGGGTTGTGAAATTTACTTACTATTGTCCATGCTCTTAGAATATTACAGATCAGCTACTTCCTATTGAAGGCTCGTAGTTTTGTTTTGAGAAATATTAGTTGTTCTTAGTAAATTATAATAAGCACTATAAATTATTACATAGAATAACAGTGCTTCACCAATCAATATTATATACCATAGTTTGCGCTTTAAAAATCTTTAAAGAATGTTTTGTAAGAACGCTAACAGAAAACGATGTTATGTTGGAATGTTTATGGGGTAAACTACTGCAAACATGGGGATCACTTCCACCCACATGAAAGGAATGGGGTCCAATACCATCCACTGGATGTGTATGGCGTCCACTACCACCGACAGGATGCGTATGGGGCTCACAACCACCCACAGGATGGGTATGGGGTCCAATACCACCCACAGGATGAGTATGGCGTCCACTATCACCCACAGGATGGGTATGGGGCTCCAACCACCCACAGAATAAGTATGGGGTCCAATAACACCCACTGGATGTGTATGGCGTCCATTGCCGCCCACAGGATGAGTATAGGGTCCAGTATCGCCCACAGGATTAGTATATAGAGTCCACTGCCGCCCACAGGGTCGGTAAAGGGTCCACTACCGCCCACAGGGTTGGTAGGGGGTCAACTGCCGTCCACAGGGTCGGTAGGGGGTTCACTACCGCCCACAGGGTCGGTATGGGGTCCACTGCCACCCACAGGGTCGGTATGGGGTCCACTACCGCCCACAAGGTCGGTAGGGCGTCCACAGGGTCGGTAGGGCGTCCACAGGGTCGGTAGGGGTCCACTACCGCCAACAGGGTTGGTAGGGGGTCCACTGCCGCCCACAGGGTCGGCAGGGGGTCCACTACCGCCCACAGGGTCGCTATGAAGTCAACTACCGCCCATAGTGTTTGTATAGTGCCCACTACCGCCCATAGTGTTATTATGGGGTCCACTACCCCTCTTAGTGTCGGTATGGGGGTCCATTACTACCCATAGGGTGTGTCTGGGGTCTATTTTTTTCTGTATAGCAGAGGTGGCAATACTGCTTTTCCAATCTCATTTGTTGTTCAATGTAAAATATTTGTTGCTCGACTTGCAACAATTTATATATATACATATATATATATATGTCGTACCTAATAGCCAGAACTCAATTTTTGGCCTACTATTCAAGGCCCGATTTGCCTAATAAGCCAAGTTTTCCTGAATTAATATATTTTTTCTAATTTTTTTCTTATGAAATGATAAAGCTACCCATTTCATTATGTATGAGGACAATTTTTTTTTATTGGAGGAAAAATTAACGTAGATATATGACCGAACCTAACCAACCCTACCTAACCTAACCTAACCTATCTTCATAGGTTAGGTTTGGTTAGGTAGCCGAAAAGGTAGGTTAGGTTAGGTTAGGTAGGTTAGGTAGTCGAAAAACAAATAATTCATGAAAACTTGGCTTATTAGGCAAATTGGGCCTTGCATAGTAGGCTGAGAAGTGCGTTCTGGCAACTAGGTACGACATATATATATATATATATATATATATATATATATATATATATATATATATATATATATATATATATATATATAAATATATATAAATATATATATATATATATATATATATATATATATATATACATATATATATATATATATATATATATATATATATATATATATATATATATATATATATATATATATATATGTCGTACCTAGTAGCCAGAACTCACTTCTCAGCCTACTATTCAAGGCCCGATTTGCCTAATAAGCCAAGTTTTCCTGAATTAATATATTTACTATATTTTTTTTCTTATGAAATGATAAAGCAACCCCTTTTCTCTATGTATGAGGTCAATTTTTTTTATTGGAGTTAAAATTAACGTAGATATATGACCGAACCTAACCAACCCTACCTAACCTAACCTAACCTATATTTATAGGTAAGGTTAGGTTAGGTAGCCAAAAAAAGCTAGGTTAGGTTAGGTTAGGTAGGTTAGGTAGACGAAAAAACATTAATTCATGAAAACTTGGCTTATTAGGCAAATCGGGCCTTGAATAGTAGGCTGAGAAGTGCGTTCTGGCTATTAGGTACGACATATATATATATATATATATATATATATATATATATATATAGTATGGTGCCTTTGCAATAATGTACCAATGTGTGTATTTGTTGTATTGTATTGTTGAAATACATTGTTCACATGATATACATGTGAAATATTGTTGAAAACATCTTGATGACTTATTAAACCAAAATTATTTATTAGTCAGAAGAAAGACAAAAACGCGAACTATATGTTAAACCTCTACCAGACAAATATTTTAATTAAAACCGAAGATATTTGTAGTTTTATAAAAGGGGCAGTTTTCATTGCTCGTCGAGTTCGAAAACCGCAGCATTCATCTCAGAACCATGCCTATTTCACACAGATTCCTTAATAAACGTAAGAGTTTTATATGTCACAAGAAAGATAGAAATATAAGCTTCATTCTAAATACCTTACCATGGGCATATTTAAATTTAAAGCGAAGATACGTGTACTTTTATAATAGCCGAGCTTTGACCCCTGACAGATTGATCGACCGAGCAACTCTCTCAGAACAATGTTTATTTCAAGTGAATTCGTTAATAAACATATATGTTTTAAATGTCTCAAAAAAGGCAGACATATAAGCTTCACTTTAAACACTTTACCATAGACATATTTAAAGTTCTAATGAAGATACATGTATTTTAAAAATTACGGAGCTCCCACCCCGTACAGACTGAACGACAATACAATACAATACAATACAATACAATTTTATTTAGGTAAGGTACATACATGCAATAAATTCTTACAAGGATTGGTTGACTTATAGGTAGAGCTAGTACATACAATGCCTAAAGCCACTATTTCGCAAAGCGTTTCGGGCATGATAAACTTAAATGACAACCTTAATACTAATTGAACATAATGAGTAGAATGAAAACAAGAAATGAAAACATAGATGAAAAAGCAGCACAAATACAATTATGTCGACAAACAGCGCTCTTTAAAGAAAAACAGACATTGGTTGACAATAGAAGGGTAAGGTAGGTTACAGGGAATTTATTAGGTATAGCTTCGTTTTGAACTTAAACTGGTTGAGAGAGGTACAGTCTTTAACATGGTTGGGAAGGTCATTCCACATTCTGGGCCCCTTGATTTGTAGAGCATTTCTAGTTTGATTAAGTCGTACTCTAGGAATATCAAAACTGTATTTATTTCTGGTGTGGTGCTCATGGGTTCTGTTACAACCTTCTATGAAGCTTTTGAGATCAGGATTGGCATTATAGTTTAGCGTTTTATATATGTATAATACACATGAGAGAATGTGCAGTGACTTAATGTCTAACATATTCAGAGATTTGAGTAGGGGTACCGAGTGATGTCTGGGGCCAGAATTGGATATTGTCCTAATAGCAGCTTTGTGTTGAGTAATTAGAGGATGTAAGTGATTTTGGGTAGCAGAGCCCCAAGCACAAATACCATAGTTGAGATATGGATAGATAAGGGAGTAATAGAGAGTCACCAGGGCAGGGCGTGGTACATAATATCTGATCTTAGAAAGAATGCCCACAGTTTTTGAAACTTTTTTTGATATGTTTAGAATGTGTCCCTGGAAATTCAGCTTGTGGTCAATGAGAATGCCAATGAATTTGCCATCTAATTTGTTACAAATTTGGGTATTGTTTATTTTGAGATTTATTTGATTAGAGGATTTATTGCCAAACAGAAAATAGAAAGTTTTGTCAATGTTAAGGGTGAGTTTGTTGGCAGTTAGCCACAGATGGACTTTATTTAGCTCAGTATTTACTGTGGCATTTAGAGCAAGGGGATCAGGACTGGAGTAAATGAAGGTTGTGTCGTCAGCAAATAGAATTGGTTTGAGGTGTTGGGAGGCATTTGGAAGGTCATTAATGTAGATGAGAAAGAGGAGAGGGCCAAGTATGCTGCCCTGAGGAACACCAATGTTGATGGGTAGGGTGGGAGAAATTGTATTATTCACAGAAACATATTGGAGCCTGTCAGTAAGGTAGGATTTGAGGTATTGTAGGGAGCGTCCTCTGACTCCATAATGATGTAATTTAAGAAGAAGGTTTTGGTGGTTGACAGTATCAAAAGCTTTACGCAGGTCCACAAATAACCCAACAGGGAACTCCTTTTTATCAATGTGATGGAGGGGGAGGGAGGGTGGGAGAGTCAAATTCACCCTCCAACATCTGGGCATAGTACCACCAGCCTCCACAACACTCCATCAGTTATGAGCTGATGCTTGTAGATGCCTCATCTAACCTCACTTATGTCACACATTAACCTACAGTTCCTGTGATATTTAAACTCCTCATCACAGTGGCGTCTGACCAATATAAACTGTATTGGATTTTGTCCCGAAATAGCTATATGCTGACTGGACGTGTATGTATGTATGTATGTATGTATGTATGTATGTATGTATGTATGTATGTATGTATGTATGTATGCATGCATGTATGTATGTATGTATGTATGCATGTATGTATGTATGTATGTATGTATGTATGTATGTATGTATGTATGTATGTATGTATGCATGTATGTATGTATGGATGGATGGATGGATGGATGGATGGATGGATGTACGCATGCATGTATGTATGGATGTATGTACGCATGCATGTATGTATGGATGTATGTACGCATGGATGTATGTATGTATGTATGCATGTATGTATGTATGCATGTATGTATGTATGTATGTATGTATGTATGTATGTATGTATGTATGTATGTATGTATGTATGTATGTGTGTATGTATGTATTCCCAATCACGTTAAAGACTCCCCCTCTATCATCTAATTAAAGAGAAAAACAACTATGTACTAAATAATCAACTCCTTGTAACTTTAATTATGCTGACCTTCCTATCTGTATTCAGACTGTGCCTACCATCATTATAGGTGATTATAACGCTAGACATAGGAATATTGGTAATTCGCAGTTCAATAATCGTAACGGCAACCATCTGTTGTCACTACTAGGTAGTCACGTGATGCACAGATTGTGGGTGACCTTGAACCGACGAATATCTACGGAGGTATTCTTGATCTATGTCTCGGTTTCCACGTCTCCCACACCGTGTGCGCCTCGTCAATAGTGCCAGATATGGCGTCTGATCATCTGGCCATATTAGCCACTGTAAGCATTGGAAGCTCTATCCTCCCTGGTGGAGTGTTCAAGCGGAAGAGGCTGGCTGTGCCCATCGATCAACGAGACAATCTTGTTGCTCATGTGTCAGAATGGTGCAGTTCACCTGAGCCTTCATCAGTTGAAGATTTTAACAATGAGCTCACAGGTACTATCGAGCAGTTTATAGAATCACTTGATTCATCGTCCAGGCCACGTAACCCAAATTACACTGGTCATAGCACTTATGTTTATTATAATGATTCTAAATTGCATACACTAAAACGCACTGCCAGAATAATTGGACTAGCGTATAGAAGGACCCGCACTGCTGAAATGCTTCGGCTCTTTCAAGCGGCTCTGGCTAAGGCCAGGGAACGTATGGTGGAGCTGAGGCAGACAGACTGGGAAACTTTAGTCCGTGGTCTCAATTCTCACACTCCACTAAGTCGGGCATGGAAGGATATCAACAAGATCAAAGGGAAAAATGCTGCAGAGATCTCGTACCCTAATCCTCTGCACAGAGCAAATGAGCTTGTTGATGCTTGGGCCACGACTTCCAGCTTTGACAGTCTTCCTCTACCCTCACAGAATGAGTTAAATGATAGATATTCTGATAGGGCAAGGCTCCTTGACTTCATTCTTCATCAAGAGGATGACTGTGACATGATTTTTACTGAATACAAACTAGATTCTGCTCTACATAAAGGCAAAGCTACATCACCCAGGGAGGATGGAGTTACTTACGGCATACTGCGTATGCTTCTGTTAGTTCCAGGGAATACCTTTCTTCAATTGTATAATATGAGCTATGTAACTGAGGAGCTTCCTAAGTCATGGACCAACAGTGTTATTATTCCCATTCCTAAACCTCACCAGCCGAGTGCTTTTCGCCCAATCTCCCTCACTAGTTGTCTCTATAAGTGTCTTGAGAGGATGGTTCTCAACCGTTTCCTTTACAAAATTAATAATATGTTGTCTCCCCGGATATTTGGCTTTACGCATGGAAAGAGTGTACATCACTGTATTACCACATTCCTCACCCTGCATACTGATAGGTCATATACCACTTTCCTAGATCTTAAGTCAGCCTTTGACATTGCTAACCCACACGTCATTCTGAGAGAACTTGCTAAAATGAATGTTGGAATGTTGATGTTAAAAATTGTTCAAACTGAAATAAATATATAACACTGTAAGGTACAGTTGTGTTTAATTATGTTTTGCGATTCCTTTGGAAAAGGTATTTGTGCACCAAGTACTACTAGGTCATTATGAGATATGCTGAATGTTGTCAATATACCATCTGAATACGCTTCACTTTGCGTTAATCATTGGACGTCCTAATGATTAAGGTCCCCAAAAGGACTTAATCAGACCTCAGTGATAATTTTACTCTCCCTCTCTCTCTCAGAGCATCCCCTTATGTGTTGTATGTGGGTGCTGAAGTTCAGTCTCTTGTCTATGTATAGGTGAAGGAACTTTCCATAATTGTTATTGCTAATGTTTACTTGTAATACTGGGTATACATCCGGTGTTCTTACCCTCGACCGCGGCGAGGGTAAGCCGCGGTCGTATGGTCTGAAACCCACAAATATTTACAATGGGGGGGGGGGATATCATTTCCTCCTCAAGCACGCGCACACAAATGAACTATGTTACTTAACTGGAAGCACTCGAACAACATAATTTACACAATTTTTCAGGATAATTATACTTCATACCAGCATATATACAGTATAGTACCTTGGAGTTTCTCTCCAATGATATATAAGATAATTAAAAGAACCCAAGCAAACTACTGTGGAAATGTGCAGGACAAACATATCAATTGTGACACTAGCTCTCCACATATGTCAGTTGCTTAAATTATAAACTGTACTTGTGGTACTTGTGTACTTGTGTACACTCATCTGTACTGAGCTGCTAAACACCTCAAATGATATGGTGGAAGTGCTGATAATCAAAATAGAGATTTTAAATGTAGTTATTGTCCTCGTATATAAGTCACCGGAGGCAAACCCTCAGCAGTTTAAAGACCAACTAATGAAAATAGAACACTGCTTGGAAAACCTCACAAATCCAGCTCCGAACATCATCCTGCTTGAGGACTTCAACCTACGGCACCTGAAATGGAAGCACCTAGCTAATACAGTAATATCAGAAAGAATACCAGGAAGTAGCCTAAATGAACAGGCACATGCAAATGACCTGCTACGGATGTGCGACAGGTTTGCCTTAAACCAGCAAATAGTAGAACCAACTAGGAAGGAGAACACGCTGGACCTCATTTTCACTAATAATGATGAATTGATCAGGAACATAATGATTACAAATACCTGTTACTCAGATCACAACTTAATTGAAGTTATGACAACCATGGGGAGTAGACCTTCAAAACCAGTCCAGATTCCCGGTGGAGGAGATTTCAGCAAATTCAACTTCAATAATAAACAGATACACTGGGAGCAAATAAACCAGGACTTCACAGAAATAAACTGGGAAGAACAGCTAGAAAATGCAAACCTGAACCAGTGCCTGGAAAAAATAAGCTCAGTAGCACTAGATATATGTTCAAACTGCATACCTCTAAGAAAAAAGAGGAAGAGATGCAGATTGGAACGGGAACGTCGTTCCCTATATAGGCGAAGAAAACGAATCGCGGAACAACTTGAGAGTCGCACCCTATCTCAAGAACGGCGAAGAAGGTTAGGTAGAGAAATAGAAACAATTGAACGGAAGCTACAAGAATCATACAAAACCCAGGAGAGGCAAAGAGAGCAAAAGGTCATCAGTGAAATAGAAAGAAATCCGAAATATTTTTTCTCCTATGCAAAATCAAGATCAAAAACCACATCTAGTATCGGGCCCCTGCGAAAGGGAGATGGAACTTTCACCGATGACAACAAAGAAATGAGCGAGCTACTGAGGACGCAGTACGACTCTGTTTTCAGCGAGCCATTAAACACACTAAAGATTGATAACCCAAATGAATTTTTCATGGATACGATCCCAACATCAAATCATATATCAGACGTCACCCTATCCCCACTGGATTTTGAAGAAGCCATAAACAGTATGCCTATGCACTCTGCACCAGGCCCGGATTCTTGGAACTCCATATACATAAAGAACTGTAAAAAAACACTATCGCAGGCCCTCCACATTCTGTGGAGACAAAGCCTAGATACTGGCATTATTCCTGATATACTAAAAACAGCAGAGATAGCACCACTTCATAAAGGAGGAAATAAGGCAGAGGCAAAAAATTACAGACCGATAGCGCTAACATCGCACATCATAAAAATTTTTGAGAGAGTGCTAAGAAGTAAAATCACAAAATACATGGAATCACAGCAACTCCATAACCCCGGGGACAACATGGTTTCAGAACAGGGCGCTGTTGCCTGTCGCAGTTGCTGGACCACTATGATATGGCATTAGATGCTATGGAAGACAAACATAACGCGGATGTAATTTACACAGATTTCGCAAAAGCTTTTGATAAATGTGACCATGGTGTTATTGCACATAAAATGCGTTCAAAAGGAATTACCGGAAAAATAGGCAGATGGATCTATAATTTCCTGACCAACAGAACCCAGTGTGTAATAGTCAACAAAATAAAATCCAGCCCATCAACCGTGAAGAGCTCAGTCCCCCAGGGTACTGTGCTTGCTCCAGTACTTTTTCTCATCCTCATTTCGGACATAGACAAGAACACAACCTATAGCACTGTATCATCCTTTGCAGATGACACTAGGATCTTCATGAGAGTAGGCAACATAGAGGACACGGCGAACCTCCAGTCAGATGTAGATCAGGTCTTTCTATGAGCTACAGAAAATAATATGGTGTTTAACGAAGATAAGTTCCAGCTCATGTGCTATGGAAAAAATGAAAATATAAAAACGGAAACCACGTACAAAACTCAGGCAAATCACAACATAGAACGAAAAGGCAATGCAAAGGATCTGGGTGTACTCATGTCGGAAGACCTTACCTTTAAAGAACACAATAAAGTAGCCGTCACATCTGCAAGAAAAATGACAGGTTGGATAACAAGAACTTTTCACACTAGAGATGCTATACCGATGATGATTATTTTCAAAACGCTTGTGCTCTCTAGAGTGGAGTACTGCTGCACAATGACAGCACCTTTCAAAGCTGGAGAAATTACTGAACTGGAGAGCGTGCAGAGATCCTTTACTGCTAGAATCCACTCAGTAAAACATCTAAACTACTGGGACCGCCTAAAGATCCTAAAACTGTACTCCCTTGAGCGCAGGCGGGAGAGGTACATAATAATTTACACGTGGAAAATATTAGAGGGGCTGGTCCCAAACCTGCACACAGAAATAACATTACATGAGACCAGAAGACATGGCAGGATGTGCAGAATACCCCCGTTAAAAAACAGTGGTGCAACTAGTACTCTGAGAGAGAACTCTATCAACATCAGAGGTCCGAGACTGTTCAACACGCTTCCACTACACATACGGGGCATAACTGGCCGACCCCTCACAGTGTTCAAGAGAGAACTGGATAAGCACCTCCAAAGGATACCTGATCAACCAGGCTGTGACTCGTATGTCAGGCTGCGAGCAGCCGCGTCCAACAGCCTGGTTGATCAGTCCGGCAACCAGGAGGCCTGGTCGACGACCGGGCCGCGGGGACGCTAAGCCCCGGAAGCACCTCAAGGTAAGGTAACCTCAAGGTAGGTGGTCGGTCTCGAGCCCATTGTTGATGTGACAATGTGCATTGACTTTTGTAACTAGCTTATCAAGATTATAACTTCCTTGGCTATATGAATTGTGGGGCTCAGTCCCTGAGCCCATTATGTGCCTCTGTAACACTCCACTATCGTCCAAAGGATGGGTATTGGGTGCATAATAAATGAACTAAACTAAGCTCTGCCTTTTTGTTAACAGATACAATTATGAGCTTTATTTGTGAAACTCAATTAATTAAACAATATATCACAGAGCCTGTAGGGTTCGATGAGATGAGTGAGCAGTCTCCGTGGTGTAGTGGTAAGACACTCGCCTGGCGTTCCGCGAGCGCTATGTCATGGGTTCGTATCCTGGCCGGGGAGGATTTACTGGGCTCAATTCCTTAACTGTAGCCTCTGTTTAACGCAACAGTAAAATGTGTACTTGGATGAAAAAACGATTCTTCGCGGCAGGGGATCGTATTCCAGGGACCATAGGATTAAGGACTTGCCCGAAACGCTACGCGTACTAGTGGCTGTACAAGAATGTAACAACTCTTGTATATATCTCAAAAAAAAAAAAAAAAAAAAAAAAGAGACATGGGAGATTTTACATAAGTACAGTACATGGTAGTCTAAGTAGCGAACGCATGTCAACGAATAACGAGTATATATAACAAAACTATTGTCCTATGAAGTCGATTTAACTTCCAAACATATATTTTTTAATAAATGTTAAATGTTTTCTGGCTAGTTATGTTAGATTTTATTAAAAATACGTATTCTACTTGTTAACATTATAATTTAAATTTGTGATAATTTGTGCAGAGAAGTGCGACAACTGGATATGCCAACAAACACTTACCAAACAACGATATATCTTGGATAAGTCGCTCCAGAACATTGATGCTTGGACCGTCGACTTCCTTTGATGCAACTTATTTACTTATTTCATAATGAAATTATATTAGTTTGGAGTAAATATATGTTTTCTCATGTTCTGCATTTAGCACCCACATTATAGTAAATATACCATATTACTTCATTTCTTAAATAATGATAGGAGGGTTTGAGTAGCTTTGTGTCTTTAGTGGACAGAATCTCCAATAGTTGGGGCGAGAGTCGCCCCCTCTCTCTCGCCCGAGCAAGAGTCGAAACTTAATTTAAAATTGATATATCTTTGTTCTCGAACATGATATATTTCATTTGGTGCAATCATAATAATGTTCATATCTCGGTCTTTCTGGAGGCATATAAGATTTTAGGCTTTATTAGCGTATCTTTGTTAATTATACAATATATCGGCAAGTGCGTAGGCGTCTGCACTCCATGCCCGACAAGCTACTGAGCGCTACTATAAAAACATATGTATCTTCACTTGAGCTATAAATATGTCTATTGTAATGTATTTAAAATGAAGCTCATATTTCTATCTTGCTTAAGACATATAAAACATTTGTGTTTATTAACGAATTTACGTGAAATAAACATTGATCTGAGAGAGAGTTGCTCTCTCGTTCAGTCTGTACGGGGTGGGAGCTCCGTAATTTTTAAAATACATGTATCTTCATTAGAACTTTAAATATGTCTATGGTAAAGTGTTTAAAGTGAAGCTTATATATCTGCCTTTCATGAGACATTTAAAACATATATGTTTATTAACGAATTGACTTGAAATAAACATTGTTCTGAGAGAGAGTTGCTCGGTCGATCAATCTGTCCGGGGTCAAAGCTCGGCTATTATAAAAGTACACGTATCTTCGCTTTAAATTTAAATATGCCCATGGTAAGGTATTTAGAATGAAGCTTATATTTCTATCTTTCTTGTGACATATAAAACTCTTACGTTTATTAAGGAATCTGTGTGAAATAGGCATGGTTCTGAGATGAATGCTGCGGTTTTCGAGCTCGACGAGCAATAAAAACTGCCCCTTTTATAAAACTACAAATATCTTCGGTTTTACTTAAAATATTTGTCTGGTAGAGGTTTAACATATAGTTCGCGTTTTTGTCTTTCTTCTGACTAATAAATAATTTTGGTTTAATAAGTCATCAAGATGTTTTCAACAATATTTCACATGTATTTCATGTGAACAATGTATTTCAACAATACAATACAACAAATACACACATTGGTACATTATTGCAAAGGCACTGTTATATATATATATATATATACATATATATATATATATATATATATATATATATATATATATATATATATATATATATATATATATATATATATTATTAAATATGACCGAAAAAGTAAGATTAATAATTCTAACACGAATTTTCTCAATCTTTCGTACATTACGCTTCACTGTTGGAGGTAAATCAAAAATCACTTCTCCAAAATTCATTTTTTATTTCTAGTCTGACGCGACACGGGCGCGTTTCGTAAAACTTATTACATTTTCAAAGACTTCACAAATACACAACTGATTAGAACTTACGTCTCTCTGATATTATATCTACATTTGAGTGAGGTGGGAAGGATGATGTGGCATTATCAACACAAGACAGAACAGGAGGGGATATTAATAGGGTATTAAAAGTATCAACACAAGACAGAACAGAAACAATGGGTATTTGAATAGAAGTGTTTGTAGAAAGCCTATTGGTCCATATTTCTTGATGCTTCTATATTGGGGCAGAGTCTTGAGGTGGGTAGAATATAGTTGTGCAATAATTGGCTGTTGATTGCTGGTGTTGACTTCTTGATGTGTAGTGCCTCGCAAACGTCAAGCCGCCTGCTATCGCTGTATCTATCGATGATTTCTGTGTTGTTTACTAGGATTTCTCTGGCGATGGTTTGGTTATGGGAAGAGATTATATGTTCCTTAATGGAGCCCTGTTGCTTATGCATCGTTAAACGCCTGGAAAGAGATGTTGTTGTCTTGCCTATATACTGGGTTTTTTGGAGCTTACAGTCCCCAAGTGGGCATTTGAAGGCATAGACGACGTTAGTCTCTTTTAAAGCGTTCTGCTTTGTGTCTGGAGAGTTTCTCATGAGTAGGCTGGCCGTTTTTCTGGTTTTATAGTAAATCGTCAGTTGTATCTTCTGATTTTTGTCTGTAGGGATAACGTTTCTATTAACAATATCTTTCAGGACCCTTTCCTCCGTTTTATGAGCTGTGGAAAAGAAGTTCCTGTAAAATAGTCTAATAGGGGGTATAGGTGTTGTGTTAGTTGTCTCTTCAGAGGTTGCATGGCTTTTCACTTTCCTTCTTATGATGTCTTCGATGAAACCATTGGAGAAGCCGTTATTGACTAGGACCTGCCTTACCCTACAGAGTTTTTCGTCGACTTGCTTCCATTCTGAGCTGTGGCTGAGAGCACGGTCGACGTATGCGTTAACAACACTCCTCTTGTACCTGTCGGGGCAGTCGCTGTTGGCATTTAGGCACATTCCTATGTTTGTTTCCTTAGTGTAGACTGCAGTGTGGAAACCTCCGCCCTTTTCCATGACTGTTACATCTAGAAAAGGCAGCTTCCCATCCTTTTCCGTCTCGTAAGTGAAACGCAGCACGGAACTCTGCTCAAATGCCTCCTTCAGCTCCTGCAGATGTCTGACATCAGGTACCTGTGTAAAAATATCGTCAACATACCTGCAGTATATGGCCGGTTTCAAGTTCATGTCGACTAAGACTTTTTGCTCGATGGTACCCATGTAGAAGTTTGCAAACAGGACACCTAGGGGAGAACCCATGGCGACCCCATCTACTTGCTTATACATGTGCCCATCCGGGCTCAAGAAGGGTGCCTCTTTAGTACAAGCTTGGAGTAGTTTCCTCAGAATACTTTCTGGCATGTCAAGAGGAGTACAGGCTGGATCACGATACACTCTGTCGGCTATCATTCCGATTGTCTCGTCCACAGGTACGTTGGTAAATAGCGATTCTACGTCCAACGAGGCTCTTATCCCTGTGGCCCGTGTGCCCCGCAGCAAGTCCACAAATTCCTTTGGAGACTTCAGGCTGAAGGCGCAAGGAACATAAGGAGTCAGCAGGCCGTTGAGTCGCTTCGCCAGTCTGTACGTGGGTGTGGGTATCTGGCTAATGATTGGCCGAAGTGGGTTTCCAGGCTTGTGCGTCTTAGTATATAGGCAAGACAACAACATCTCTTTCCAGGCGTTTAACGATGCATAAGCAACAGGGCTCCATTAAGGAACATATAATCTCTTCCCATAACCAAACCATCGCCAGAGAAATCCTAGTAAACAACACAGAAATCATCGATAGATACAGCGATAGCAGGCGGCTTGACGTTTGCGAGGCACTACACATCAAGAAGTCAACACCAGCAATCAACAGCCAATTATTGCACAACTATATTCTACCCACCTCAAGACTCCGCCCCAATATAGAAGCATCAAGAAATATGGACCAATAGGCTTTCTACAAACACTTCTATTCAAATACCCATTGTTTCTGTTCTGTCTTGTGTTGATACTTTTAATACCCTATTAATATCCCCTCCTGTTCTCTCTTGTGTTGATAATGCCACATCATCCTTCCCACCTCACTCAAATGTAGATATAATATCAGAGAGACGTAAGTTCTAATCAGTTGTGTATTTGTGAAGTCTTTGAAAATGTAATAAGTTTTACGAAACGCGCCCGTGTCGCGTCAGACTAGAAATAAAAAATGAATTTTGGAGAAGTGATTTTTTATTTACCTCCAACAGTGAAGCGTAATGTACGAAAGATTGAGAAAATTCGTGTTAGAATTATTAATCTTACTTTTTCGGTCATATTTAATAATATATGTCTACAGGAAAGACTGCTACCAAAATATACTAATATTAAAGTGCACGACCCAGCAGCAAGGAATCAAGCCTTCACGATAAAATATCGCCAGGATCTGATTCGTGATCAGATATACAAGGCAGAGAATGAAATCAAAGACAACAAAACGCAACTACTTCATGCTACAAACGAGTGGAGAAATAGCAACATCGACCATAGTATCCGTACCCGCATTGAACAACACCTCGACATCCTCACAGACCAACATCACCTCAGCACTGAAACAAGGATTATCAAGAAACTAACAACATTATATGGAGGACCTATGGCAATTCCACGACCAAGAGATGGCTTCCTGAACCTTGCAGGAATTAACCTCACTGAGGACCAAGTCACTCTCCTAAATCTGGGCATAAACTGTCATGTTATGTCCAGACCGAGTGAAATGGCCCGGAAAGTAGAGTTGGAAATTCTGTTGGACGACATATTCGACCTCGAGACACAAAAGAAGGTCACTACCAAAGATACCTTACAAGCAGAACTTATTGCAGAAGGAGGAAAGAATCGAGGCAACTACAGAAGCACCATACTGTCCCCCGAGCTTAAAGCGGCAGCTAAAAGCCTTCGTGAGAACAAGGAGATAGTTGTCAGGAGAGGTGACAAGTCGCCAATATATGTCATTCTTAAAAAAGACGAATATCTGGCGAAAATGAACATCATACTCTCTGACCAAACTAAGTTCCAAAGGGTAACGAAGGACACTACAGCCGAATTAAAAGCAAAGGTCAACAAACTGATCGAAACTGTGAACGCCAAGAAATCCGGACTCCACCTGCCAAAGATCATTGGGGAATATAAACCTGGATATGCGTATGGAAATGTCAAGACGCACAAGCCTGGAAACCCACTTCGGCCAATCATTAGCCAGATACCCACACCCACGTACAGACTGGCGAAGCGACTCAACGGCCTGCTGACTCCTTATGTTCCTTGCGCCTTCAGCCTGAAGTCTCCAAAGGAATTTGTGGACTTGCTGCGGGGCACACGGGCCACAGGGATAAGAGCCTCGTTGGACGTAGAATCGCTATTTACCAACGTACCTGTGGACGAGACAATCGGAATGATAGCCGACAGAGTGTATCGTGATCCAGCCTGTACTCCTCTTGACATGCCAGAAAGTATTCTGAGGAAACTACTCCAAGCTTGTACTAAAGAGGCACCCTTCTTGAGCCCGGATGGGCACATGTATAAGCAAGTAGATGGGGTCGCCATGGGTTCTCCCCTAGGTGTCCTGTTTGCAAACTTCTACATGGGTACCATCGAGCAAAAAGTCTTAGTCGACATGAACTTGAAACCGGCCATATACTGCAGGTATGTTGACGATATTTTTACACAGGTACCTGATGTCAGACATCTGCAGGAGCTGAAGGAGGCATTTGAGCAGAGTTCCGTGCTGCGTTTCACTTACGAGACGGAAAAGGATGGGAAGCTGCCTTTTCTAGATGTAACAGTCATGGAAAAGGGCGGAGGTTTCCACACTGCAGTCTACACTAAGGAAACAAACATAGGAATGTGCCTAAATGCCAACAGCGACTGCCCCGACAGGTACAAGAGGAGTGTTGTTAACGCATACGTCGACCGTGCTCTCAGCCACAGCTCAGAATGGAAGCAAGTCGACGAAGAACTCTGTAGGGTAAGGCAGGTCCTAGTCAATAACGGCTTCTCCAATGGTTTCATCGAAGACATCATAAGAAGGAAAGTGAAAAGCCATGCAACCTCTGAAGAGACAACTAACACAACACCTATACCCCCTATTAGACTATTTTACAGGAACTTCTTTTCCACAGCTCATAAAACGGAGGAAAGGGTCCTGAAAGATATTGTTAATAGAAACGTTATCCATACAGACAAAAATCAGAAGATACAACTGACGATTTACTATAAAACCAGAAAAACGGCCAGCCTACTCATGAGAAACTCTCCAGACACAAAACAGAACGCTTTAAAAGAGACTAACGACGTCTATGCCTTCAAATGCCCACTTGGGGACTGTAAGCTCCAAAAAACCCAGTATATAGGCAAGACAACAACATCTCTTTCCAGGCGTTTAACGATGCATAAGCAACAGGGCTCCATTAAGGAACATATAATCTCTTCCCATAACCAAACCATCGCCAGAGAAATCCTAGTAAACAACACAGAAATCATCGATAGATACAGCGATAGCAGGCGGCTTGACGTTTGCGAGGCACTACACATCAAGAAGTCAACACCAGCAATCAACAGCCAATTATTGCACAACTATATTCTACCCACCTCAAGACTCCGCCCCAATATAGAAGCATCAAGAAATATGGACCAATAGGCTTTCTACAAACACTTCTATTCAAATACCCATTGTTTCTGTTCTGTCTTGTGTTGATACTTTTAATACCCTATTAATATCCCCTCCTGTTCTCTCTTGTGTTGATAATGCCACATCATCCTTCCCACCTCACTCAAATGTAGATATAATATCAGAGAGACGTAAGTTCTAATCAGTTGTGTATTTGTGAAGTCTTTGAAAATGTAATAAGTTTTACGAAACGCGCCCGTGTCGCGTCAGACTAGAAATAAAAAATGAATTTTGGAGAAGTGATTTTTGATTTACCTCCAACAGTGAAGCGTAATGTACGAAAGATTGAGAAAATTCGTGTTAGAATTATTAATCTTACTTTTTCGGTCATATTTAATAATATATGTCTACAGGAAAGACTGCTACCAAAATATACTAATATATATATATATATATATAATATATATATATATATATATATATATATATATATATATACATATATATATATATATATATATATATATATATATATATATATATATATATATATATATATATATATATATATATATATATATATATATATATATAAATTGTTGCAAGTCGAGCAACAAATATTTTACATTGAACAACAAATGAGATTGGAAAAGCAGTATTGCCACCTCTGCTATACAGAAAAAAATAGTCCCCAGACACACCCTATGGGTAGTAATGGACCCCCATACCGACACTATGAGGGGTAGTGGACCCCATAATAACACTATGGGCGGTAGTGGGCACTATACAAACACTATGGGCGGTAGTTGACTTCATAGCGACCCTGTGGGCGGTAGTGGACCCCCTGCCGACCCTGTGAGCGGCAGTGGACCCCCTACCGACCCTGTGGGCGGCAGTGGACCCCTACCGACCCTGTGGACGCCCTACCGACCCTGTGGGCGGTAGTGGACCCCATACCGATCCTGTGGGTGGCAGTGGACTCCATACCGACCCTGTGGGCGGCAGTGGACCCCTACCGACCCTGTGGACGCCCTACCGACCCTGTGGGCGGCAGTGGACCCCCTACCGACCCTGTGGGCGGCAGTGGACCCCTACCGACCCTGTGGACGCCCTACCGACCCTGTGGGCGGTAGTGGACCCCATACCGACCCTATGGGTGGCAATGGACCCCCTGCCGACCCTGTGGGCGGCAGTGGACCCCCTACCGACCCTGTGGGCGGCAGTGGACCCCCTACCAACCCTGTGGGCGGTAGTGGACCCCTACCGACCCTGTGGACGCCCTACCGACCCTGAGGGCGGTAGTGGACCCCATACCGACCCTGTGGGTGGCAGTGGACCCCATACCGACCCTGTGGGTGGTAGTGAACCCCCTACCGACCCTGTGGGCGGCAGTTGACCCCCTACCAACCCTGTGGGCGGTAGTGGACCCTTTACCGACCCTGTGGGCGGCAGTGGACTCTATATACTAATCCTGTGGGCGATACTGGACCCTATACTCATCCTGTGGGCGGCAATGGACGCCATACACATCCAGTGGGTGTTATTGGACCCCATACTTATTCTGTGGGTGGTAGGAGCCCCATACCCATCCTGTGGGTGATAGTGGACGCCATACTCATTCTGTGGGTGGTATTGGACCCCATGCCCATCCTGTGGGTGGTTGTGAGCCCCATACCCATCCTGTCGGTGGTAGTGGACGCCATACACATCCAGTGGATGGTATTGGACCCTATTCCCTTCCTGTGGGTGGAAGTGATCCCCATGTTTGCAGTAGTTTACCCCATAAACATTCCAACATAACATCGTTTTCTGTTAGCGTTCCTACAAAACATTCTTTAAAGATTTTTAAAGCGCAAACTATGGTATATAATATTGATTGGTGAAGCACTGTTATTCTATGTAATAATTTATAGTGCTTATTATAATTTACTAAGAACAACTAATATTTCTCAAAACAAAACTACGAGCCTTCAATAGGAAGTAGCTGATCTGTAATATTCTAAGAGCATGGACAATAGTAGGTAAATTTCACAACCCATGTGGGACCTGAAAACTACAATTTTCATTATAATTGAACCAATCTCGACTATTCTGCTATCTACGTTGATGGACGGGTACTGTGACACGTAAATTGGTACGTGAGGAAGAGTTTGGGCCTTGGTAAAAAAGGTAACTGGAAATATATCACATATGTACTAAATCATATTCAACATATTGACTTTAAGCATTAAGTCATATATGTGCTGTCTTGTGTGAGAACGGGTTGTATTAGTAGAGTGGAAGAGGTTGTATCATTGATGGCTACACATTGGTGTCTGTCACTAAGATAGGATCGGATATAGTCCAGGGCGAGGCCACAGATTCCATAATGGTTGAGTTTAAGTAAGAGATAGTTGTGATTAACAGTATCAAAGGCTTTTCCTAGGTCAATGAAGAGTCCAATCGGAAACTCATTCACTGTGTAACCCGAATGTAAATTTCTTGCTTTCTGGTGGTGTTAAGTCCATGTTTGCTATGAGAAATGTAGGATAGTTTTCAGTTGTTCTGTCGTAGATTATACCAGATACAAGGGGAGCTGTTATGTTAGTCCATAAGTGATCCAAGGCAGTGGCTGATGTTTGAGTGACTCGGGTGAGTTTGGTGATTGTGGGGATTAGCATACAGGAGTTCATGCTGTTAAGGAAATAGTCAACTTGAGAGCAGTTTTTTTTACCCTGGTCAATATTGAAGTCTCCTCCCAGAATGATGTGGTTTTTGTTGAGATTGTTGTTTATAATAAGATTCCTTAGGTTATCTGACAATGAACCTATGCTAGTATTCGGAAATCTACAGATGGCTAAAATAGTCAAGGAGGATTTAAGGGATTTAATTGTAAACTGAGCAAAAGTATATTCACAGTAGTCATCTCTATCACTAATGACACTGTTGCAGATAAATGTATCTCGGTAATATATAGCTGTGCCGCCACCTTTTTTTATTAGGCCTACAGTTGTGAATGGTTTTATAACCAGCAAAGTTGTAGAGTTGAGTATAATCTTTATTTAGCCAAGTTTCTGTTAAAATAATGAACGATAAACTAGTACCTAGTGCTGTGAGTAATGCATTTATATCGTCAAAATGTTTAGCAAGTGATCTAACATTTTGGTTGAAAACTGATAAGCAGGTACTATTTTGGAGTTATTTTTTTGCCTGGTGTGCTGTGAAATACTTGCAATAATGATGATCAATGTGCTGGTTGGTGTAGATATGAGACAAGATTTAGATCAGGATCAATATCAGTGAGCATGGAAATGCAAAGGGGTCATGATACAATAAAACAAGCAATTACAGAAACAGTTAAATACTAAATCTGCTGTAAAAAACAAAGTAATTATAGAAAAACACAAGAATGAAAGCAAATATACATACAATAGTAACAAATAAGAAGTAAAATAAAGATCCCGTAGATAATCAGGAAGGATACAGAAGTTAGGTACAAAGAAAAAAACAAAAATATCAGTAAAGACTGACAATATAAATGTAAAATTAGAAATAATAAGAAAAATAAGATTCATAGAGTAAAATAATCTTAAAGATAATTAACTTAGTAATGGTCAGTTAAATTCCTATAATTAGTATGAGCTTAAGAAAACAAAGTGAGCAAATATAAACAAATATACAAACAAACAAAAACAAATATACCCATCCAGTGGGCAGTAGTGGAGCCCATACTCATCCTGTAGATGATAGTGGTCCCCAGACCCATCCTCTGGGCAGTAGTGGCCCCCATACCTATCCTGCAGGTGGTAGTGGACGCCATACTCATCCCGTGGGTGGTAAGAGGACCATATACCCATTGAGTAGGCGGTAGTGGACCCCATACCCATCCTGTGGATGATAGTAGTCCCCATGCCCATCCTATGGGCAGTTGTTGGCCCCAAACCTATCCATCAAGTGGTACGGACCCCTTTCCCACCTAACAAGTGGTAGTAGACTCTATACCATCCTGTTTGCAGTAGTTCACCCCATAGACATTCCAATGTAACATCGTTTTCCGTTAACGTTCCTAAATACACTCTTTAAAGATTTTAAAGCACAAACTAGTGTATATAATGTTGATTAGTGAAATACTCTTATTATATGTAATTATTTATAGTGCTTATTATAATTTACTAAGACCAACTAATATTTCTCAAAACAAAACTACGAGCCTTCAATAGGAAGTAGCTGATCTGTAATATTCTAAGAGCATGGACAATAGTAGGTAAATTTCACAACCCATGTGGGACCTGAAAACTACAATTTTCATTATAATTGAACCAATCTCGACTATTCTGCTATCTACGTTGATGGACGGGTACTGTGACACGTAAATTGGTACGTGAGGAAGAGTTTGGGCCTTGGTAAAAAAGGTAACTGGAAATATATCACATATGTACTAAATCATATTCAACATATTGACTTTAAGCATTAAGTCATATATGTGCTGTCTTGTGTGAGAACGGGTTGTATTAGTAGAGTGGAAGAGGTTGTATCATTGATGGCTACACATTGGTGTCTGTCACTAAGATAGGATCGGATATAGTCCAGGGCGAGGCCACAGATTCCATAATGGTTGAGTTTAAGTAAGAGATAGTTGTGATTAACAGTATCAAAGGCTTTTCCTAGGTCAATGAAGAGTCCAATCGGAAACTCATTCACTGTGTAACCCGAATGTAAATTTCTTGCTTTCTGGTGGTGTTAAGTCCATGTTTGCTATGAGAAATGTAGGATAGTGGTCAGTTGTTCTGTCGTAGATTATACCAGATACAAGGGGAGCTGTTATGTTAGTCCATAAGTGATCCAAGGCAGTGGCTGATGTTTGAGTGACTCGGGTGAGTTTGGTGATTGTGGGGATTAGCATACAGGAGTTCATAAAACTACGAGCCTTCAATAGGATGTAGCTAATCTGTAATATTCTAAGAGCATGGACAACAGTAGGAAAATTTCTCAACCCATGTGGGACCTGAAAACTACAATTTTTATTATAATCGAAACAGTCACGACTATTCTGCTGTCTACTGCGATGTAAGGGTACTGTGATATGTAAATTGGTGTTTGAGGAAGTTTGGGCCTTGAAAAAAAAGTATAACTGGGAATATACCACATATGTACTAATTCATAAGCAAAATATTGACTATAAACAATAAGTCATATATGTGCTGTCTTGTGTGAGAGTGGGTTGGCTTCCTAGGGGTGTATAACAATAAGAAGGCCTGGTCGAGGACCGGGCCGTGGGGACGCTAAGCCCCGAAATCATCTCAAGATATATCTGGTAATATTTATTTTGCATAGGTCCAGCATAATCTATATGATGTCTAGACCAGGGTTTCCCAGTGCAAGGCCAGGAAAGTACTAGGGCTTGGGCTTTGTGATAATTCTTAATTACTTCAGAAATATCCTGGTCCATTTTTGGCCACCAAACCCAGCTTCTAGTTTCTGCTTTCATAGCATTTTTCATTATGGCCTACATGCAGCTGTTCCAAAATCTTACCTCTCTGTTTCACAGGAACCAGCACTATTACTATACAAGAGTAAATCCTGGTGAATACTTAGGTCTAAGGACTTTACTGTCATATACTCTAAAAATAGTAAATTATCATTAAAAACCATATTTAACATACTTCATTAACAGACTTCCTGATAGTTTGCCTTCCTAATAGCCTGGTATGAAATATCTTCAAAAGACATTGATTCCACCAGGTTAAAACATTCCAGTGGAATCATTCCAGTGGAATACTGGAATTCAGCTCTTCTGTGTAAAGGCAATCAACTTAATGCATCAGCCACAACATTATCCTTGCCCGAATTAAATTCCAAATCATATTCAAACTGTGAAAGTAGCAATGCCATTCGTTGAATTCTAGCAATGGCATTAACTGGAATTTGTTTACCTCTGCCTAACAATCCAAGCAGGGGTTTATGGTCTGTTCCAGCAAGTAATTTCTTTCCCAGCAGAAAATACTTCAGTTATTTTATGGCATATACCAAAGCTAAGGCTTCTTTGTCTAATTGTGAATAATTCTCTTCTGCAGGAGATAATTTCTTGCTATCATAATAGACTACTTTTTCCTGACCATCTACTTCCTGTAATAACACAACCCACCCTTACTGGGGGAAGCATCGACCGCTGGTTTAAGGGGAGTTTACTAGTAAAATTAGTGAGCACTGGAGAATTTATCAATCCCTGCTTAATATTCCTGAAGGCCTTCTCCTCTCTTGCTGCCTACTTAAATCTAGCCCCTTTTTTCAATAATTCATACGAGGGCGCTAATTTTGTCGAAAAGTTCATCATGAACTTACAAAACTATGTTACCATCCCTACAAAAGACTGTACTTCCCCCACTGATGTTGGGGCTGGGGCGTCCACTATAGCGGCTGCATTTTTGTGATGAGTAAAGCCCTAACTTCAAATAAGGTACCCCAGGTATTCAATTGCATTGGTCTTCAATGCTGTTTTACCCTTATTAATCTTCACATTATGCTCTTCCAGAAGATTCATAACCTTTTCTAATCTAGTATCATGCTCTTCCTCCTTCTCCCCACATTCGTCGTCTAAAAAGCTAGCCACACTCTCAATGTTTACTAACAACTGGGGTATGAATCTGAAAAATTACTGGAGACGTTGAGAATCCAAAAGAAAGTATTTTATACCTAAATAACTCCCTATGAGTATTAATCACTAACAGTTTCTGGCTCTCTTCATCTACAATAATTTGCAAGTAGGCATCTTTCAGGCCAATCTTAGAAAAAATTGCCCCCCCCTTGCTAACCACTGACAACAACTCATCTGTCTTGGGCAAAGGATATTTTTCACAATGGATGCGGTATTTAATTATTTAAAATCTGCACAGATTCTCATGGATTTACGGTCTGCCTTCAACACTGGTACAAATGGGACTCCCTCACTCACAATGTGTAATTCGCTCTAAGATGCCTTCTGCTACATGCCTTTCCAGAGCAGATTCAACCAGTTGCTTGTAATGGAACGGAACTGTTCTTGCTGTGAAGAATTTATGTGAAACCCCACTTTTCAGGTGAAATTTTGCCACCATGCGATTAATTGGCATATCTGCATATACTGAATATTTTTACATATTCATATTTACATATATTATTTTTACATAATAATAAAAAAAATCTGAATTTTTTATAAATTAGCACCCTTAATTTATTTCACTTTAGACAATTCATCCAGGCCAGCCAAGAAAATTCCCACCTTTTCAATGAGATACTTACCACAAAGGCTAGGATTACGTGAATCCACTACATAAAAATCCTGGACAATTTCTTTCCTATTATAGCCTACTTTTGCTGACAACTTGCCATAGACCTGAATTGGTACATTATCGTATGCACTTAATGATGTTCCACTAGGTTTTACATTTAATTGCCAGGTATCTTCCTAATCTGTAGAGAGTGCTGACACTGCAGCACCAGTGTCCAGTTCCATAGGAACTAACTTCTCATTAATTACAAAAATCACCACTTGTGATTCCACCGAACATACCTTTCTTTCACGGAATATAGTTTGCTTTCCGCACCTGCAGCTTCTTCAGACGGTTTACTTTCCTCTACTGCCTTGACCATAGTAACCCTACCCTTTCTTCCTGTATTCCCAGGTCGTATCATTACCTTGCTATTTTTTCAAGTATTCCCTGCACACTTTCCTCAAGTGCCCTTTCTTGTCACAAAAGTTGCATAAGTAGTCCTTAAACTTGTAGTTGCCACTACTGTGATTGTACCTACAGTGTTTACATCTTGTCTGGCCCCTGTACGACCATAATTTCTTGGGTAGTAGATTTCTTTACTTCGAAAGCCCTTTCCAGGTTCAAAATCTTCTCTAGCACTGTCCATGAAGGCATCGGTTATAAGTCCAAGTTTTTCGCCACCAAGATAGGGAGAAATATGATATTTTCTACTGCCATGAACAGCTGGTCCTGCATCCGGCAGTCAAACAATGACATTTAAGCAGGGTAATCAGGTCTTCATAGGTTTTCGTGTGGGGTAGCTCTGGAGCGCAGTCGTTACCATGGACACTATATACTGCTGTACCCGGTGAAACTAAGAGTACCGCTTTCTTGTTTGCATCTTCCTTAATCCCACGGTACTGGGAGTTTGCTTCCAGCAGGTTAAGCCACATGTCCAACGAGATCTTGGTAGCATCAAGCGGCAAAAAATTTCGTTGAGTGGGGCAGCCAAGGCCACGGTTGAACACAACTCACTGTTGTCTAAACTGTTCCGCCCGTCCACATGACATACTATGCTCTCTCTTCTGCTCCACACCTCGTCTTGTACACGGGCTCTCTGCCTTAGGTGTTAATCCTCGTCGCTGTTATATTTTGGCTAGAAGAAAAATGAACATGTGATCCACATGGCGTTGATTCCAACAACAACAATGACGTCACCAGGTACAGATTTCATGACTTACTATTTACAATATTTATAAAACAAAACAGCATCTGCTCCAAACATTATGCACCTAACCTATGTAGTACTTAATCCTTCAAGATATCTTAATCCTATCATGTGCATTCCAGTATTTTTTGTTTTTAATCCCATTAAGTAGAATTACAGTAGTATTAGCATAGTATTAAGCTACTGACCCTAAGTAGGGTGGGAAAGTGACATACCAGAAAGTGTTATAATAATATGAAATAATTTTCCATGACGTAAATGCCATGACCTTCTTGCATTTTTAATACAAAATGTTACACTTTTGGTGGCTGTGATAAGTTCTTTTACGTCGATTTTGTTTAGGAAGAGAGGAGCGAGCTTCAGAATCAAATCCTATTAACAAAACTGAATCAGTCATCAAAATAATCCCACACACACAAATACATTCACTTAGTTTTAAAACAATATATTTTAGATCTGTGAACACAGCCAGTTATTCATCAATCATGGCTAGGCAGCGAATAATTATGTTCAAAGCCTCAACCAACAAAATATGCACCCTTACCAAATAAACACCTTCCTCGCTCAAACGGCACAATTAGAGGAGTTCCAAGAACGTTTGGGTAAAATTATTCAATACCAAGAGCAAATAAGAACAAATCCATTATGCAGGTGTGCCTCACTCAATATTATACAACCTTCTATTTAATAGTTATCAGACAATTTATCCACATTCTCTGTTGATTCTGAAAAAGCAATACTTGAGGCTCCTGAGTTACCACTCCCCCAAACTTAAATGAATTGTGAAGCTAAACTAGAGGTAAAAAATTTAAATGAAAAAGGTGACATCACTAATCTCCCAGTCCCTCTCCCTAGGGATAATGCTAACAAAGAGAAAGCTGTCTGTCACCCTTAATTAAGACTGAATGTTGTTAGTAGTGACTCAAACTCCAAGCTGAAGGCTTAAAAGGAGTCAGCAGTCTGATCAGGTATAGATAAGTCCAGCAATTGTAGTACAACATGTTTGACAGCTTCAGTAAACATACTTGAAGCTGTCAACCATGTTGTACTACAATTACTGGACTAATCTATACCTGATCAGACTGCTGACTCCTTTTAAGCCTTCAGCTTGGAGTTTGAGTCACTACTAACAACATTCAGTCTTAAGGGTGACATAACCACTGCTGAGTGGATGACGAAAGTAGTCATTCAACGAAACTGTCTGGTGATATACAAGATGAACTATCTCATATTACAAAAAACCCATCCTGGTAGTTAAGAACATCACAGCAGGTCTGCGCTCTGTCATAGACAAACAACGTGCAAATGAGAAATTTATAGCCTTTTGCGAGCCACCAGGAACAGTAAATAATAGTAAATTGTTATTTTTATTTAGTAAATTAGTAAATAGTTAATCTATATAAATAAAAATGGAAATGTTCGTTTGTTCAAAATCGCTAATCTCCGAAAGTTCTTTACCGATTGCTTTGAAATTTTCACACAACGTTCTATTCGCATCCGAGCGGGTTTTTATATACATATTAAATATTTGTTACGTCTGTGATGGGAAAAAAACATGCTTTTATGAAAAACTGTGTTTTTCATGTGAGGGAAATCTTTGAAACCACTTTACCGATTGATTTGAAATTTTGACATAACGTTGCATTCGAATAGGCGCGTATTTTTTATATACCTACTATATACATGCCTCACCTATTACAGGAAAAAAACATGCTGTTTTTGAAAAACAGCGCCATCTGTTGGACAGAAGAGCAACACATGCTTTAATCTTCAAAAGTTCTTCACCGATTGCTTTGAAATTCTGACACAACGTTCCATTCGAATATGCACATGTTTTTATATACCTACTGTCGGAAAACCCGACACCATTTAATAATATTACATGCAATCGACAGGTAATATTTCTGCTGTGTTGTATAAACAAGTTACCCATAGAAAATGTAACTTGTAATAGAATTTTCCATCAATAGAAAACGGGATATCATTGCCACGAAGTACTATAAATTCACCAACTATTCTGTTAGGAATTATTCTTAAATACATTAGTCTTTGGACTTTTAATATCATGGTTGAAGTGATGGTTGAAGTGGCCTGTAAGTACCTCTTACGGTGTTGAGTGTGCTTTTAGTATAAAAATTAGTATTGGACATAAGCAGAGAGTCTCGAGACAATATACAGCTCATTTTAGGGACTACTTTCTCTCCCCTCTGTGTGATTAAGCCTGTGACACACACAGTCGAGCCAGCCTTTGAGGGAGGGTCGCGGGGTCGCACTCTACGATAAACGCCAATATTTTGGGGTTAATTAAGGCTACAGTGACAGATCGCAGATCTAGGGGTATCACAAAGTGTATAACCACCGCGAATAGGAAAGGAAAATACAGTGCTATCACTAGAACTTTGTGTTAAACAGTGAATTCACCAGACAGGCCGCGTGGGGAGGGCTACGAGGCTTTGTTTACATATTGGGTCCAGTGATCAGTGGAAACAGTAAATAGGTGAACTGTAACACAACAGACACAACGATACACTGACTGACTCCAGAGCTTTGTGTTAGATAGAGAAGAACCGCCATCATCAAACTACAGGAAATTAGTGAATAACTTAATGAATCCCAACGTGGGAGGCATCATCACCCAGCATCGTCCTTAGTCACCTGGTTGTGCGAGCGGGATTCTGACTGGTAGGTACCCCTCTCTGGTCAATTGTTCAAGTGTACAGAGTGAGGTAACATATTATCAAATTCTTGTTCAGTATATCATATATATTTAAAATCTCATAGTGGCTCATTTTGGATAGAGGTTGACATTTATGGGACCCTCGTAACACACGCACGCATGCACGCGCACGTACGTAAGCATGCACACACGTACGTGCACGCAAAACACACACACGCACACACACACACACACACACACACACACACACACACACACACACACACACACACACACACACACACACACACACACACACACACACACAAACGCTCAGTCAGGCTAGAAAGGATTAACACCTTTTGTGGAAAGGGAATAAGAACTCACTCATACTCCACCCCCTCTCTTACCCCCCCCATCTCACAAACCCACTACACTCCCCCCTCTCTCACTTACCACTCTCTCTCTCCTTCTTTCTCCGATCTCCCTCCTCCTCCTTATCTATCCTTTACCTTATCTACCCTGGTGTCCAGTTCACCCATCCTCTCAACTTCCCACGCCTCCAAGACCTCCCAAAGCTCCCGCTCCCCACTCCCCCTATACACAAACGCCTCCGCACTCACACACCCCTTGCCTGACCACACACAGACACACACACACACACACACACACACACACACACACACACACACACACACACACACACACACACACACACACACACATACACACACACACACACACACACACACACACACACACAGAAAGACAATACGAAAATGACATCGCAAGCAAGGCAAAGACTCAGCCTAAATTGCTACATAGCCACATCACTAGAAAACAACAGTAAAGGAACAGGTTATGAAATTAAGTGTAGGGGCAGAAGGATTCACTACAAACGACAAGGAAGTGTGTGAGGAACTGAATAAGAAATTCCAAGAGGTCTTCACCTTAGAGCAAGGAGAAATCCCAGAGATAAGAGAGGGAATAGCTAATCAGGAACCACTGGAAGAGTTTGAGATTACCAGCGGGGAAGTAAGCAAGTGTTTACTAGAGTTGGATGTGACAAAGGCCCAGATGAAATCTCCCCTTGGATACTAAAGGAAGGGGCAGAAGAACTGTGCCTCCCACTCTCCATAGTGTATAACAAATCACTGGCAACAGGGAAACTGCCAGAAAAATTGGAAAGCAGCTAACGTAGTCTCGATATACAAGAAGGGGATAGACAGGAGCCCTAAATTACAGGCCAGTGTCCCTAACCTGCATACCATGCAAGCTGATGGAGAAGATTGTGCGAAGAAAGCTAGTGGAGCACCTGGAGCGAAAGAACTTTGTAACACAGCATCAATATGGATTCAGGGATGGCAGGTCCTGCCTCACAGGGTTACTTGAATTCTACGACCAGGCAACAAAAAATAAGGCAAAAAAGAGAAGGGTGGGCAGACTGCATATTTTTGGATTGTCAGAAAGCCTTTGATACAGTGCCACACAAGAGGCTAGTGAAAAAGCTGGAGATGCAGGCTGGAGTGAAAAGGAAGGGTACTCCGTTGGATACAGGAGTACCTAAGGAACAGGAGACAACGAGTCAGTGTGAGGGGTGAGGTCTCGGATTGGCGAGGACGTTACGAGTGTGAGTCCCGCAGGGGTCAGTCCTTGGACCTATATTGTTTCTGATATATGTAAATGATCTCCCAAGGGTATAGAATCGTTTCCCTCAATGTTTGCCGATGATGCAAAAAATTATGAGGAGGATTGAAACTGAGGACGGATAGTAGGAGGCTACAAGATGACCTACACAGACTGAGTGAATGGTCCACAAATGGCTGTTGAAGTTCAACCCGAGTAAATGCAAAATAATGAAACTAGGCAGTGGAAACAGGAGGCCAGACACAGGATACAGAATAGGAGATGAAGTACTTAATGAAACGAACAGAGAGAAACATCTAGGAGTTGATATCACACCAAACCTGTCTCCTGAAGCCCACATAAAGAGAATAACGTCCTGCGGCATAGGCCGAGGCTGGCTAACATCAGAACAGCGTTCAGGAACCTGTGCTAGGAATCATTCAGAATCTTGTACACCACATATGTAAGACCAATCCTGGAGTATGCGGCCCAGCCATGGTGCCTATACCTTGTTCAAGCACAAGACGAAGCTGGAAAAAAAGTCCAAAAGGCATGCCACTAGACTAGTCCCAGAACTAAGAGGCATGATTTACGAGGAAAGGCTGCGGGAAATGTACCTTATGACACTGGAAGACAGAAGAGTAAGGGGAGACATGATCACAACCTACAAAATCCTCAGAGGAATCGACCGGGTAAACAAGGATAAACTATTCAACACTGGTGGGATGCGAACAAGGGACACAGGTGGAAACTGAGTACTCACATGAGCCACAGAGATGTTAGAAGGAACTTTTTCAGTGTCAGAGTAGTTAACGGATGGAATGCATTAGGCAGTGATGTGGTGGAAGCTAACTCCATACACAGTTTTAAATGTAGATATGATAGAGCTCAGTAGG